>NC_069142.1:6551640-6875529 GCF_943734755.1 Anopheles moucheti
AGTAACGTCAAATCCTGCGCATCAAAAGTGCTATTTAAACCATCCCGCCTATCATTCACATGCTCCCGCTCGCGTACCTGCTTATGTGTATATGTATGTATATGTATTATAATCTGTATGTGTGAGTGTGTGTGAGTAGGTATTTATTTAAGATTTATTATCTGTCTGTTAATCCGACCGGCGCTAAGTATCGATTCGTCCGCATCTAAGTGCGTTTGCTGCTAGCGTTGCGCCCAAATGTCTGCAATGTGCAATGCGTGCGTGTGCATACGTGCGTGGTTAAGAATGGGGTAGTGAAAAAGTTGTGCCTACTGTCAGGCGCACGTACGCACAAATTAGCGCACGGCTAGCGGAAGATAGCCAAGAGTCACCTGTAGATCTTACATATATGTATATATGTATATCTGTAAGTTTTACAATGAGTGTAAATATGTATAAATATATATTCATATACACCACGGTATGCATTGACAGTACGCGGGTAGCAGCATCCTACACCTTGCAACATCGCTACACACAAGCTAATGGCTCGCGTACAATGTGAATGTGGTAGCTCAAATTCATCTTCGTAGAAATAGGTGTTTGACGGATGACCGTGTATTTACTTCTTTTCTGTTGTTCTTGTTGTTGTTGTTATTGTTGCATTTATTCGTTCTTAGTTTACGATGCGAACTGCGATCATATGTGACGATCGTTTCAGCCGTTGCGATTTGCGTATTGATCGGGTGTTTTTTCGTTTGCAAATGTTTTGTTCGTGTCTTCATTCGTTTGTTGTGTTCAATTGTTCACTACAGCCTGTTTAACATTGTCCAGTACATGAATAAGTGTTTATATTGTGTGTATGTGTGTGAGTGTGAGTTTTGTTGCATTCTTTAAATTAGCGTCTGTTTTGTAGTAGTATCATTTCATCGTAAGAGGGAATATAGAGCGCGCAAAAGTGGGTAAATGTTGTGTGGTATTTGTTCGTTTACCATCTACTTATTGTTAGTTTTGTTTTAGATTTGTTTTCAATTTCACTTTAAAAGCACATTTATAGTTTTCAATTTCACAGTAAGTTTCAGGGTGGCTTCATAATCAATTATTAGTATTAGTTTATTTTTACTTTCGCCCCATTTTTGCTATCATTCCACCCTCGCACTGTTTCAGCAGTCAACAGCAGCACCAATTCCGTCCGGTATTACATACATGGTTACAATGTTTAAATTCTTTTCATATAATTGTAAGTGTAATTTTTCAACGTCCTTAAAATACAGCTTCGCCACCTGCTTTGCTTCGTTTTGCTATCCAGCAAACTAAAAATTGTAATTAAAACTTTATATCGAAACGAGCCTTAATATGAAAGATTTGCGATGCGAATTGCATACATAACGTATCATTTTAAACGTTTAAAGAAACAACAGCTTACATGTTCATTAGTTTAGCACCACTAAGTGAGAGAAAGAACGCTTTTCGTAACACAGTTCTGTCGGAAAGCAAAAGTGTACTTCAAAAAATCGAAAACAATGCCATTCCAGTCAAATTTGGGTTTGGTTGGTTTGCTACTCTAAATAAATCTGTCAATCGTTGTTGTGTTTTTAAGAACAGTTTTTTTTTCTTTTCGGCCACTCATTCGCATGCCACTGTTGCTCATCGGCCACGAGCTGAAATGTCTAAAATTTTGGTTCATTGAAAATTTCGTTTTATAAGACAACAACATTCTATTTCACTAAATACATGTTTCAAAAGGCGTCGAGCTTTCGTTTCTTCTTCTCTTTCCTTTTTTTGTTTTGCTGTTATTTTGCTTCTCCGAATCGGTTTCATAAGGTGCGCTAAAATGGCGAATTTTAAAAGGGTCGCTGTTTATATTGAATATATGTGTGAAGATCTGTGTATCAGTGTGTGGGGTGTGTGTGTGTGTGAGATTGTGTGTTCGATCAAAACGGATTATTTATTACGATAAATAGTATGGTGCAGTGGATTTCTATTTAGAACGATTTCGATTTTTATCTCTTGCATTCCTTCGGAACGCTCATGCTTATCTAACGTTGTTGTTATTTGTTTTTAGTTAGTCTTTCTTACTGATCATAGTCAGTGTTGATGCAGCGAGGCCAAGGAGAGGTGGATGAATTATTAGGTAATGATCCATGCTATCTCTCGCTTCTACACATCGAGTAAGGGGTGTTTCTAATTTTCTAGTACTTCCTTTTAAAGTTTGTCAGCGGTTCTTTATCATTTTTTACTATCGATCAACATACCCCACGGCTTTCATCTGCACGATTCAGTCTAGCAGGTGCAATTGGCGATCGGAAATGAATGCTTTAAATGTATGAAATAGATGATTTTATACAGCTCGTAAGGAGAGCCATCATAACAGGGTGGAAAATAGAGCATCTTACAGTAAAATTTCCTTAAAAACACATTTTTTGTCGTACCGATTGCATAGTTTTAGGCGGTTGGAAATAGAATACACACAGGGTACGTAATGCTGCAATGCCCGAGTGACTGTGTGATGAAAGCAAATGTTCAAACCGTATCGGACAAACTAAATATCAACCTACCACGAATGGAATGTTAGCTTTATTGGAAGGGAACATCGCCCATTCCCTTCCCCGTTAGGCGATGCCCGCCTACCGTGCATGCCCTATCCTATCACTTCTTACCCGTGTTCTTACATTCTCTCACGCATTAGGCATTCTCGAGATTATCTAGCAAAACAACCTCTCTAACAGACACAGATACTACACACGGTGCGTAAATAGTGACTAAAAATAGCTAAACGTGCACTAGTAACAGTATTAGACTTGCAATAATCAACGTTTCGTTGTATAGCGTGTGGAGCATCGGAAAATATAGTTTTAACACTTTTATAAATTTCTTTGTTCTTCCCTCGGTTCTTCCTGCTGCATATCGCGCGTTCACATTCATTCTATCTTTACACTCGCTGCACGAACAAACACTCGTTTGCAATCTCCGGTTGGTCCGGTTGGCAAATATCACAAAAAACTGAATATGTATCGGGAAGCGTAGTATGCATTTGCTGCACTACGAAAAAGGGCACATTCGTTGCGCAAAACCGTGCATGCGAAGGATATGCAAACGGTCGAGTAACGCAAGGTGTTTGCACATCAGCCAAACCGTCAGTTCCTTCTCCTTGTATCTTCAATCCTTCTTCTCACTGTTCTAAAACTAAGCAAAACAGGTGTACAGACAGGCTATGTATCCTGCAGTCAGGGTGATGCAAAGCAAGCGAAAAAGGACAAAATTCAGTCAGTTTCACTCGGGCTTAAGCGCCACTGGTTAGATAATGAATGCTGGAGCAACATCTGGATTTATCTCGATACGTGCCTGGTGCCGTGACCAGGATCCAGAATTAATACCATTGTTAATAACGTAATTTCGCCACCTGCAGCTTTGCCTTCGAAACACCTGAAGTCAAGATGAATGCCTTTCCTGTTCTGCTGCTGCTGCTGCTTTTGCTTGTCTGCTGTGTGAACCTAATCAGGATGGTGACGGGTCACCGGGTCTGACCATGTGATCTGATGGATCTGGGTACCTTACATACGCTACGCAATTTAATGCAACAAGTATTGAATGAAACATTGAGACAACTACAGGAAACGTCCTAACGAGTGGGTATGTGAATATCTAATGAGATTGTTCCGCTTACGGTTTCCTGTTCCACCATTTTCTCCTCCCCATCCTTCCACACGATCGTTCCACACGTGCTAGAGTGTGTAGTTTGTACATGCAATTAACTTTAAGCAGGTGTGTGTGTGTGTGTTTATATGAAGTTTTTTTGTTGTTGCAATTTCTATATAGTGTTTACAACGTGCATGTGTATGTGTGACCTGTCACCTAGCAAAGTGGGAAAATACATAGGCGGATTTCTCCATTGGTTTTTATGTGTATGTGTGTGTGTTGATTTTGTTTTGTTATTATCTTCATTATATTCATTAAGCCTAGAAGTAATTGGAAAGAAACGTTGTCCGCCTCCATCCAGTACTTCGGCTCGTGCCGCATCGAATGGAGTAAAAACCCCCGGACCCCGGAACCGTACCGTGGTGGGTGGGTTTTCCTCTTCGAAATAGGGGTTACTTTGTAAAAAACGGTATTGGTTTTGTAAAAAATATCCAAAAACGCATACAGTCATAAGAATGAAACGGGCGTTCCAAACACGGAAGGTTTTGGGAGGCCGAATGTTTTGGGTTTTTGTTTAACGTGTTTTTGGTATCGAAGTGTGTGTGAGTGTGTGTTGCCATACTGCGTGTCTAATCCATTCTGCTTCTCTTTTTCTTTGACCGGAAAATTGTTTGTGTTTGCTGGGTTAGTGGGGGTGGGGATACGGGAGTGGGGTGGGGGTGGTGGTTGATATTTGGGACAAATGGTGCAAAGAGGCAGAGAGTGGCAAATTGTCGCGCAAAAAACTTCCTTGAGCATATCAATACCGTTCCTGTGTATCTGTGTTTTAGCTTTATAGTGTGTTTAAGTTATATCTGACAATGACAATATATGTATATATCTTTCATCCATCAATTCACATTCTGCAGCATTTTACGGCTTTCCGCCATCACGTACGTTTACAATGTATCTGTTCATTTAGTAAGGATGATGCTACAAATATGTATATATCTAATATGTATATATTTAAGTGTTTTTTTTATCTTGTTTTCTATAACATCTTTTAAATCTTCATCGATCAGACACTTTCTGCTAGGATTTTTTTTTCGTGTGTGTATGTTGGGTTTGATTGAGTTGTTCAATTTTGTCCCTTTGTCTCATTCCGAGCCGTTCCCATGTTCTCTTTCATTCGCATGTTTTGTTTAGTTTGCTACCGCCATTGTTAGTCTCGCCCCATCTAAGCCCGATGAGTTGGATCGGTTCTGGTCGTACCTTGTGTTACCACATCTACATGAATTTGGACCCATTACATTTAGAAAACATCGACATCCAGTTATCCCGCCACCTGCCCGGGGTGTTGGGTGTGTGTAAACAGTACAAAGTATTTCTATCCTTCCTATCTGATGTTCATCCCACGTTCTATTCCACCATCGCAGCGTTCCCATTCCATGCCTACCCTTAGTTGTCCATTATGGGATAAAGAAAATCTACCCTCTCTATCTCCAGTTCCACGGTGTTAAAAGCTGAAACCATTGTGGCCACCTGTGCAGCTTTCAACTGTCAGCATATCGTAGTACTAAGTAGTAGTAACATTTGTACAGCTACTGCCGACAACCGGACGAGTTACTCCGCTGTAATCTCGCACAGCGCGAACGCTGTTTTAGACAAACTTTTTGACGTCAAACTTCAATGTTAAACTAATCTTCAAATGTCAAATGTCAAGCTTAAATGTTAAGGTGTCATCTAAGTATAGTCAAGGGTATCCAAAATGTACAACAAATCTATCCAAGAGCTTGACACAATATATCCACAGTAATTCAAAAACTAAAACACACGATCTCGTCGTATTTCCATAACCATTCTTGGACATAAAATTAAAATTTCACTTCCTGACGACAAGGATCTCCTTAACGCCAGAAAGTATGCAATCATGTTGTGAAGTACTTTTGGCGAAATCTTACAAGTTTAGACACCTGTTGTTGATTACCCCCCTCCCCCCGCGGAAGAGAGAGAGAGAGAGAGAGAAATCTTTCCAACTCCTTCCAAATCTGTAGCTTCCCGTCCTGTCGCAACCCTTGCGCTTTTGCAACTGTCAACCCGGTAGTACATTTATAACACGCACACACCAACATACGGATACACATGTAGCAATAGACACCTGTCAGCTTTTGCTATGCCGAGGGAGATAGAGCGAACGAGTGGGATGGAGAGATAGAGAGGTCACTAGTACTTTCGGTCCAACACCTTATCGGACTCCTGCACTCCTGCCCTTCTCGACCTGCAGCTCTCGAAGATTTTCGCGTCGCCATCTTGGTTTTGTTTGGTTTACGGGTGGTTTTTGGAACGTCGAAATGACAAAATACACGGATTACTACCCGATTCAACTACAGTTACAACTCGAAACATCACATAATCACATTTGGTAGGTTTGTTTTGTTATGGGTAGGTTCGCTCATCAATGATTCGAGCAGGCTCTGGGCTGAAACACACAGCTTGTTTAGCAGTAGAAAAAAAAACACAATTTCAAAATCGATTGCTGTGAGTTTTGTAGTGTGTTTGTGTGTGTGAGTGGGTATTTTTGTTGCTTTTTGCACTAGTGTGTGAATCATTATGTGATTGTGGTGGTATTTGGTGTACAGTTTTGTTGGAAGAGATTGTAAAGGTGCTTCATTGTTTTGCAAACTCGAAAAGACGCAAGACTTTCCCCGGGGACTTCCCATTCCCAGATGCCTGTTGGTCTAAGGCTCCAGAGAACCTGAGAGATCCAGTTGGAACGTTCATGTAATATGACGCTGTGTTGGGCTGTACAAAAAGCATGTATCGGTTCAAACGCTGATGTTGGCGATCATTCTGGTGAGCGCATTCAATAACAGACAGAAGGAAGATCAAAACATTAATCACTTTACGATCGTTTAGGTCACACGATAGCATTGGACGGAAGGACGCTTCTTGCCATTTCATAATCGGGGTGAGTATTATGTACACGTATTTCTAATTTCACGCACCCGTTATTCTTACCGTAAAGTCTATCAATCGACCATTCGAACCGTAAGGTACCGAAGACGGTGAGATTATATTATGATAATTGTAAATTCCGTGCTAAATCTACCATGATACTAGCCTACAAACAACTCCACCGCCTCGCAAACAGGGTATAGATATCAGGTTTGCCGCCAACAAGTGATAGCTTCCATCTCTCTTCGACCAGACAAGGTTAGATTTAGTGTTTGATTTGATATTTAGAATTCTTACGACTGTTTCCATAATAAGATGCGGCTGCTAAAACAAGGTAAGGTAAAAACACGGTAACGGAAAGGTGATCAGTGCAGTATGTACAACGGCTTCTCGTACTCGCTCTCCGTGGCACTTCTCAACACACATGCAAAATACACACCCTGCTGCACACGGCCGCGCCGGAACACACTTGCAGGGTATTCAGTTTAATTCTGCCATTTACTTAAACGCGGACACATAATGGACGTCGGCACATATTTGCACATGGCATTTGACCGGATTGTCAACAGCGAGTCCAATGATGCTTAGAGCTACCGACGAGACGCTACGTTAACGCGGACATGCATGGGGTACGTGAGGAGGAAGAAGAGGCTGGGAAAGGGGGGACGTGGTGGGAGGAAGGAAGTTAAGGGTACAGCTAAGATGTACGGCGTGGCGACTCGCTGCTACAGACAGTACGGTGCGAAGACTACGTAGATCGAAATGAACCGAGCAGAAACACAAATATCCTCCCATCAAGTAGAGGAACGAGAGGATATAGAACCGCTTTCGTGTCGCCATCTTGTTTTTACGCACGCCCTAACACGCTATATTTACATTGCCGACAGTAATCGTTTCGGTAGTGATTTTGCAAAAAAAAAAACTCGCACCGACACCAAGCGGTTCTGTTGTGGACAAAACGAATCAAAACGCCTTATCGACACCTATCCAATTGAGGGGGTTACTTTTATCATTTTCTTTTTTTGCAAGTGAACAACCGAAAGCAAGTGAACAGTATAGACACACTACTGGATCAAGGTACATTTGACGTTTATAAGCCCGGGTTGATAGGTTCCGAATGGGACACGTTTGCAACCGGGCCGAGGGAAGTGGTGAGGAGAATGATGGTTTTCGGTGCACGTGCATTTTGTTGCGTGTGTATGAAAAATGAATACGAAAATAAAATTGGATCATTCATTGCCCTACAAAGCGCAATCAGGAAGGTACATGAATGTTGTTTGTTTATGTTTTCTTATCGTTTTTGTGTGTGTGTGTGTGTGTGTTAAGTCTTGTGACATTTTCTCAAGCAAAACGAGAAAATTCACGTTATGGCACGAGTTTTAGGCATTGTTTTTTTTTTGTTTTTTTTTCGTCAAAAATTTTGGTGTTATCGGTTACCTCATCTCGATTACAATGTGATTTTTTTTTTCGTATTTTGCTTCCCCTTATATCTTTAGGCCATCTGGCAAAAAGCAGAAATAATTTATAACAGCGGGCACAGGGAAGGTTACAAATATGTTAATAATGTGCGACAATATATGAAGTATTGTTTATTTAGGGTTTTTTTTTTCGGGGACGTAAAGCGAATAGTTCGTAGTGGTCCGTAACGCTGCATAACGCCATACTATATACACTCTAAGACACTCAGGCAGCGAAGGCACGCCGATATGGACAGAAGGTACTACGGGCGATTACTAGCACACACAGTGGGAAAAAAGCCACAGAGAATGGGTGTGAGCGTAAACAACAACAACAACCCAATAGGAAACAAAAAAACACGCATACTAACATTCACTAACCCACATTGGGATGTAGGTTGATGTCCGAGCTGTGTCGGCTGCTTGAGCGCCGCTAAACAAGCTGTTAATCAGCTTCCGGCACGCGACACAAAAGTAGCGCCTAAATGTAGGCAACGATCGAATGTCAAACGGGAGCTCATTAGCAGGCCTGCTTAGTAACGAGCCCAGGCAGCATAACGGTCAGTAACGGAGCATCAGCATTCACACAATATCCATTGCTCGCTTCCTACACTGTAATCCAGCATGTTTTGTGGCCCACCAGACTAAGGACTTGGGGTTTTTTGGTGCATTTGGGGAAGGAGAGGAGGGTTGGGAGGAATGGTTTCCAGGGTGCGGGATGTGCTTGGACAAACGAAACGACGGGTGTCTAACGCGAACTCGAAATCGATAGATGCAGCAAACTGTGTTTTGTTTTTGTTCTTCCGTGCAGTGTTGTTAATGCCGTTCGAATGATTTCTTTTTTCAGCTGATTGCCAATCGGAGCCTGATCGTTTAGTGCCAATGATTTGCTTTGTTAATTCCAATTGAAGGAGGAGAAGGTAGAGAGTTAGCCAATTGATGTGAGAGAGAGAGATAGTAAGCTACAACTTAGCAGAACGGGAAGTGTTAGCAGCCTTTTTTGCTTAATGGTGATTTTGTTATGTATTTCTTCTTGTCTTTTTTGTTGTTGTTGGATGGAAGTGTGTACTCACTCCTGTGCGGCCTGCCCACACCTCAAACCATATGTATAAACGCTAGTTCACAGTAACAATCCAATTTCTCCCGCACGGTTCTCGCTTAAATTTCGTTATAAAAAATTTAGAATTCATTTGTGATTGAGTTTTACAGTCAGTTCAGGTTCGTGTCAGGAACGATCACTTTAAAGGGAAGGGTTTCGATTTTGTTTCGTACGGTGTATTGTTTTGCTTTCGCTTTTTGCTTTTTGAATTTTGATACATTCCCTCCCTCCCCATCCCTCCCTCCCCCTCTCTCCCCCACCTGTATAATATACACAGGGGTTGTTTGGTATGGGAGGGGTGGGAGACCCTGGGAGGGGGTATAATTTTGAATGCCGAAAATACGTTTGCATAAAAAGTCCAGGGGCACACAGACTTTCTATCAAATTATTTCCCATCTATGCTACTATACACATACTCGCATACCCACGCGCACACACACACTCAAACATACTCGCACACTCACACATTGAAACAATCTTATGGTCTAGGTGGAATTCTAGCTACGCTGTACAAGCACACGATGCGCACATCTAGGGGTCTGACGTTTCACTACATACTATCACACCCACACGCTCATCATCGGGATCCGTGTGATGTAAAGGGTGTCGAAAAAGGATTTATTACAACAGCTGAAAGACAGCGGGAAAGTGGAAAGACGCGGACGGACGAAACGTAATGTTTTGAATGGCTCGTTGCCATAAAAGGAGGCGCAGAGTAACACAAGCGGCATCCTTCCGTTCTATAATAGCTAACAAATGTACTGAGAAGGGTGAGAAGGGTGAGAAAAGGTATAAGCGATGGAGGAGCAAAAAGTCAATTTCGATTACAAACACAAGATTTCAAAACCGATCACCGATTACTAATAATGTGATTTTGCACGCGGATTGCATACTTTCGGGTAGCGTGTCCGGTGCACAATAAAACAACCACTTCAGATCATCAAAGGAAGCTAGCATTAAGACAGAAGATATGCAAATAAACATTTCCCCCTAAAGATAGGCAATACGCTTAACAAGATCTCATTTCATGATCTTTCGTAAGCAGCTTTCGTTTACTCCTAAAGGTAGGCAATACAACTAACAAAATACACCATACAAGATCTATCTTCAGGAAAAATCTGTTTAAAAAGGATTGTAACGACCGGAAGGAACACCACATATCGCTCACCTTCAAGCAAACATACATACACACACACACATAAATCACACCCAAACATTGAAACACTCAGACACACTCATTCTCTTGTTTGTCTTCCCTCACGCTGTGTACGATGCTATTGTATGTACAAGCGCTTCCGGATCTATGTGAGCGCCACTGGAGCTAATATAACCCACGGTGGCTGGCACACACGGAAACGGTTGCGTTCTAAAGCGCATGAGTTCTGTCGCACACGATCTCAACCGCTTCCCACCGCTGTTACGGTGCGGTAGACAGTGAGCGATCGTACAAAGGTGCGGTTGGTTTGGTGTCTCACTCTTACGGTTGATCCGGTTGATGATCACGCTGCTGATCTATGCACCAACACCTTCCCACTATCCCTTCGCGATTGCTTACACATTCAACATCTACATACATGCAGGCGCTGGTGCCTGAGTACAGCCTTGATGAGTGATCGATTGAATCGGTTTTTGCCATTTTTAGTTTTAGTTTTGCGGAAAACCGACTGCAAGGAAAGTTAACTGACTGTTACTAGAGAAGAAAGTAACTGCGTGTGCATGGAAGCGTATGTATATATGTGCGATCAACTAGCAAATGTGCTACTCAACGTCGTTAACGTGTGATCCACACATACATCCATACGCACACACAAGCACACGCGCGCGCGTGGAGTGAAATGTATTACAGCAAATGGGGTATTGATGGTGTATCGCTCAGGAATGCAAAGACTCAATCACTCACGCACACAACAGACATCCTTTCATTCCGACACACATACGCACGCACTCACTCGTCGATCCACATCAGAGCCACCCAACTACAATGTTTCGACACTCACCGTCTGTCTGACATTCGGTTTACCCAACAAACACTTCCACGATTTACTTAGCATAATAATTGACATGATCCCCCCAATGGCAAGGCAACTATGCAAAAGTCGCCCGAAACGTCCTTCAGCACTTCGGATTACCTTCGTTTGGATTTTTTTTTAGGTTGCAATCTGCATGTGATTAACAATGGAAACGTAAACAAATAGAGTTACAGCGGAGATTAAGGCGAACGTGGTGGAGTTTGCTGTTTTTTTATATCGCATTCGCGTAGTGTGTCCTGGTAAATTCGTTTCCCACCGTGTAACGGATGAATTGTAGTCTTCAATACACTGCCGATCACGCACGTCAGTGTGAAAAGGGCATAGGATCTCATCAGTTGCGCGCATGGTGATTAGAAGCAAATGTGCGCCTAAATGTAGGCAAAATCCGGACACCGGCAGAAACTTTGGCACGTAGTGTTAAATCGATTGTCGATGTATGTGTGTGGAAATTCGTGTTAATGAAGGAATCGAATGCATGCAGGTTGGGGGACTCTTGAAGGCTCAGTTTAAACCAATAAATAATTGTAGTAAACACTACATCCTACCTATACGTACATGTTTACGCGGGACGGGTATCTAAGGAAAGGCACGGCATTGTTGTTACTTCGGTTTTGTATTACCTCTAGCGCAGTGAAGCACAACGGAACATAGGATTTTCATCAAGGACACGCTTAGGAGGGCGTAGAAAGCGCAGTAGGTTGTTTTAGTTTCCTTTGTGAAGTTTGGTTTTGGCCGCTGCGATGGCATTGTTCGCGCACGTGACGACATTGCTCAATCACGCCGCACAACACCGGCCGTTCAACAGCGTCCTGAAAATCGTTCAATGTTGGACAGCACCACAACAAACAAACCAAAATCACCCCATCGTGCAGCTCACGCAGCGAATGAAAAATGAACCATCACACCTATACACAACAGGTAGAAGTGAAGGACGTGCAGCCCGACGTTAATGTTGCGGTACGGTCCATTTCGGGATGGTACGTCGTTGGGTAGAAACTGCCAACTCACAGCGCTCCCATTACTCTGCCCGTGGCCCGGATAGCCGCACCTGCAAATATGCTTCACCGGATCATTAATCAGCTGTGCGGCAGGTCTGGGCTGCGTCTTCCTCGCCCTGTCTTTCAATTTCCCGCAGGGAACTTTAACCCTTCTTTTTACCAATGTGCCATCATAATATCATCTTTACACAGACCGAAAAAAAAACCACCGCTCATTGATGGAACTTGTTAATGTGTCTCGCAACTTCGCCGCAACCTGGTTGTACCTTTCGCGAGTTCGAAGCAACGCCGGGTGGGTTATAGTTTGTTTTTTTTTTTGGGGTAAAGTCTTGCCGTTACGTCTGTTCGATTTTGAAAACACAAGCCCTTATCTTCCCGTGTTATGCTCGTGTATGCTTTGCCGTGGTTAGGTGTGGTAAAAGTTGTGGGTGTGTGTGTTACAAGTGGAGTTGGGAGTAGAGAGATTACAACATTCGAAAACCCGACTACATACCGGGATGTGCACCATAGCCTAAAGGGGGCAAAAAACACTGTGCATTTCTGCTAGTGCTAGTGCAGAAATAGTAGCAATTTCCGCATAACGTTCATTGACATGAGCTGGTACACATTGAGTAACATCGTATTCATGTATATATATATTTATATATATATAATATGAGACAAAAAAATGTGGTCTTTTTAGCCTTGTTAAAAACTATGATTTGACTAGAGTCAGAACTACCGACGAGGGATAATTATCTAATGTTTTTTTTTTCTTCTTTTCCTTTGGGCAGCCTGCCTCTCGGGGGGGGCCCATATATGTATAAGTATAATATGCATGTATAAGTATATATCATCATCTAAGAAGAATCCCTTTTAGCACTACTGCTTGAGTCCCGTGGCGGCACTCAATCTGGCCGCAGCCTCACTCGCTGGTCGCGCGTTTCGCCAATCGCGATAGTCGTGGCCGGGGTTTTTTTTCCTGGACTCACTGCCACTGCCATGGGCCCTGCGTTGGCCGAACCGTGTTTGGTCAATCTTTCCGCCTGCTGCCAGTGCCAGCGGGACTCGCCTCTCGCACTACGCTACCTCTCCTGCACAAGATACTTTAGTTCCAGTTTGTTTTTTTTTCTTTCCTCTTCTCTTCTTGTTCTACTTCACAAAGCAGGTACCGGTGACTTTACGGTATCGCGCTACTACATCGTCCGACTGTGTTTCATGTGTTTAGTTTTGCCTGTTTCGGTTGATGCTACCTTTTGGTTGTTGCGAGGCTTTTATTGGGGTGTGTAAGGGAGCAGGAGAATAGAAAGGGAGTGCAATAGGGGAAAGGGGAGGAGGGGGGGGGAGAGGAGGAGATTAATAAAGGGAAGAATAGATGTGTGTATGTGTGTGGTGAGATGTGCATTGCGCAGTGTTCGAAACCTATGCTATGGATGCCGTCTTTTTTTTTCTTGTTGCTCCATCGTTGGTTGCAAGCCGTGGATCAACTAGACACTGATTAACACACGCCATCTAGTGTTGGACTCTGTGAACTACATTTAAATGGTTCTAGTAAAATATATTTCCGCTTTCGCATGCGGAAAACTGTTGTAGTATTTTTGTTTGTTTGTTTGTTTTTGTTTGTCTCTTCCCCTTTCTGGCCCTCGTCTATATCTTAGGTTAGCTTAGTGGTTTTTTTTTGCGGGAGTTTTTGGGTGTTTTTGTGTGTGTTGAAAGTGTTCGCGTACGGGTCGGCTAATTGGTGAGCTCTAACAAACATTACATTTAGCTGGTTTAGGCGGTCTCCACGTTGCGCAAATCGTTCTCTCTGTTGTTGTTGTTGTTTGCTGTATTATAATAGTAGTTTGCAGCAGTAGTAATTAGTAGTAACAGCAGGTAATAACCCCGTAAGTAGCAATATATACGTGAAATAGTTACTAAACGTCTAGCGTGTTGCCTAGATGCGGGCGTTTTGTAGCCGAGATTCATAATATACCACGCCCGGTGAACTATATCGCGTCCGGTTAATAAATGGATTTTTTTTTGTGTTCGTTTTCATTTGCTGTATTTAGTTTGAAGTTTCATGTTTCATCTATTCCTCACTTCCAGACCTGTTCCGTTCAATCCGTGTTATTTTTGTTTTGTTTTATATCTTCTCTCCTTCTGCTCCGACGGGGTGGAGGTCCTGGAGGCCCACCACACGGTTTTACACTAACGACACACGATTTTCACGCTTCTCGGGTGCAACTTTGAACTGCTCGAAAAATTAAAAGAAAACACATACACGCAACGAACGGGACCAACACTCACACACTGAGCCGAAGACGGTGACGGCATGCTGGTAGAGACAGTGCTGCTTTGTTTTTTTTTTCCGGCGCGTTAAGATCTTGCCGATACGCCACGTACGCGGGACTGTTACGGCGTGATGTTTCATTGTTCTTCGATGCATTGGCACTCTGCCGAAGAGATTAGCCGCGAAGTAACCCCCCTCCCCCCACTCTCCCTCTTCCCGCCGCACATTCAACAATACATTAAACTCATAATAACTTTCACGCCAACTCTACGCCACTCGAATTCCTTCCGGTTTGGAGGGTGGGGGTGGGGTTTTTTAGTTGTTTCCACTTTAGATGTTGTTGCTTCGGAAGTCGATAAGCTGAAACTGCTCTTGATCTAAATGGGACGAAGATGCGCGGGTAAGTGGGAGGCCGGGAAAGGGCTAGGACCAGACACACGACACAACACAAACAAGGGCTACTCACTTTCGAGATAGAATGCCAGCTCAAAGTCGTCCGCGTTCGAGGCGAGCATGCGTGCGGTACGTCCGTCATTGTCCTGTATGTTGAGGTTCGCACCACCGGCGACAAGCATGTAGCAGATGCTGCGCTGCCGTCCGGCGGCCGCCTTATGCAGCGCCGTCTGTCCCCTGTGCGCCAGGAGGTATGCAATGCAAACGGAAGGTATGGCGGGATCAGCATAATGGAGCTGCACGTCTCTGTCGCGCCGTATGCTACTTACGATTCGTTGTCTATCATGTTGATGATGGAGCTGGGTGCGTAGGAGATGAGATAGCGTACGATGTCCTTGTGGCCGCAGCGGGCACCGTGGTGGAGGGCCGTCTGTCCGGTGGAGTCGATGGAGAGAAGAGAGTAGCCTTGCAGATGGAGATCCTTTAACTATGGTAGTGTGGAAGAATAAAAGTGAAACTGAATGAGCAAACAAGAAAGCACACGCGTCGGAAGGGAGCTGCAGTTGAAAGGCTGAAAGATGATAATGCGCCGCGCGAGGGCAGTTCCTCATCGATGACGCAGATGAAGAAAAACGCTTGGGACGGGAATGCGACAACCCCCACCCCATCCGGTGGGCACTCGGCAACATCAACTTACCATTATCAAGTCACTCGTTTTGGCGGCTTTAATTACGGCATCCGTTGTTTTTTCCAGCAAATTACTGACGCGTAAAGGGAAACGCCGTACCGAGGTGGATGGTTGTGGATGACGGAAGAGTATGAACCGAGGAGCAAGCGTTACCAAAAAACGATCGACGAGTGGCGGAAGGAGTGTACAGAGAGAGAGGAGAGAGAGAATGAGAGAAGTGAGCCAGTAAAGAACGATGATCCGCAGCGCACAGGTGGATTGGATTGGAAAATTCACATCCAGACCCCGATGTGACGTCGGTGACGTGCGCGCAGAGTGGGGTTTTTTTTTTGTATTTGCAATGGAAGAAACGGGTTTTGAAGAGAAAACAAAAACATCGTTAATAAATCGTTAAAATTGGGACGGCGAGATGAAGCGATTCCAACTAAAGCCAAGCAAACTGAGTGCGACGCGGCAGAGCAAACCGCCTCAGGGGAAAATAGGGACTGGCGGTGGACTGGCATATGCGCCCGGGCGACCAACGGAAACCTTAACGAGCTAACTAGCAAATATCCTAGAACCGAAAACAATACTCCGGGCGCACACATTACCGTGAAACAACCGATTCTAGCGGACCGGCGGTAGAATGGCGAATCGGTCACGAACGGCGTACCATATTTATGAGCCATAATGAGCTCATGTTTTCGAGCTTATAACCTTAAAATGTGTTTACCGGAATGTAAACGCTTCGGCACAATTACATCAAGCCTAGCTTTAATACTGGGAAGCACTTAGCAGCAAAATAGGGCGCCTTGGCGAGCGCCTGACGGTTGGTAGGCAAGGAAGGTAGGCAATGCGAAACGCATTCTGTTCGCTTTTGCAGGCAATAATTTGCTGAATATGTTTTTTTTTTTCCTTCGGGGAAAACGATGTTTCTATCCACTTTTTGCTTTTTTGGAAAATTTGTGCCCCTTGATCTTGAATTCCAACCCCCCTAATCCCCTCCCCCCCACCTTCCCCCGCTTAACCCACTTTTTCCCCGTTTTTTTTATCGTTTTCTCATTCTTTTTTACATCGTAATATTGTGCAAACAGTCTCTGCGACGTTATTGATCATACCGTGTCATACTTGTCGACGATACGGAGGGAATGCTGCGCCACAATTGCTTCAATGGTTGTGTTGCAAGCGTATAATTGTTCTCAATTTCCCCCATACAACCAAGGCAGAAAATATAGCTATTAACAGCCTTGGTGGCAGGGCATTTAGAGTCACCATGAACACAGATCAAATATTGATCTTAAACGATGAACAACATATTGCAACTAAAGGCCAAAAAACAATGAGATGCAAAACAAAAAAAAACAAAACAATACACGACCAAGAACATAACATCGAGAACATCACGGTCACGGGACGTGCATGCCAGACAACAGGTGTGAAAATGTGTACACGCATTTTCACACATATTGTTGTGTTAGTATATGTATAAGTAAGTGTAATAAAAAGATGGTCGCTCGCGTAACGCATCACGCACAGGGTGGGTGACGGGCCTTGTGTGTGTGTGTGTGTGTGTGTGTGTGTGTGTGTGTGTGTGTGTGTGTGTGTGTGTGTGTGTGTGTGTGTGTGTGTGTGTGTGTGTGCGCACAAGTCGTGAGGCGGCAACTCTACCAACCTTGGGTCGTACTTCGACCGCAGAGCCGGTTTATTCGGGCTCTCCACCGGACAGTTGGCGGATGTGGACCCCGGCTGTCCGGCGGTGGGCCCCGACCGCGGGTGCGCCTGGACCGTGGAACACCCGGCCTTGGACGACGATCGTGCCGTCGGGCGATAAGTTGAGCTTTTGACAATCGGTGGCAACAGCACCTCTTCGAAATCGCTGCAATAAATTCGAAACGGGATGGAAAAGGACAACAGCGGGATTAGTAAGTTACGGTGAAGGGTGTCAAACAGGTGAAGGTGAAGGGGTAAGAGAGAAAGAATGAAAAAGAGAAAGAACACGTATGAATCATTTCATTCGAATGTGTTTTTTGTTTTGCATTAGCGTGGTGGTGTGTATATCGTTTTTGTATTCCGCAAGCCGTAACGTTTGATTTTCCCTGTTTTGTTGCTTTGCACTCAAACACTTACAGTACATCAATTCCCATTGAAGCAAAAAAAAACAACAATAAACACACACACACACAGCAAAAATTGTTTTTCGAACCAATATTCAAAACAATAACTTTTGTTGCTGTAGCGTTTTTTTGTTTTTATTCCAAAAAGGAAGAAAAACATCACAAATTTCGTAAACGAAAACAGGACAACAATAACAAACGGAAAATTGGTAACATTCAGTCCTTTAACAACAGCACAGTGGTAAACAACATATATGCGTAATTTAAAACAGCCATTTTGGGTGATAGTATAAATCGAAAACAACTATGGAACGGTGCTGTATTACGCTCGTCCGCCATTGGTCCGACTGGGCAACACGCATTATGGGATGGAATCTGCTCGCGAGGTGCTGTCTCGAATTGGTTTTGAAAAATTTAGAAAGAATGGAAAATGCCAATTAGTGCTAAAGGAAATTTGTGAAACGATTTCGATCGGATTCAATTTTTTTTTGTGGCACCCCACCAACACTGCCACCATGTTTAGACCGCTACCCTTCTGCCGCTTCTGAATTGGTTGCTGTATGTGTCTGTGTGGTGGTGTGTGTCCATCTGTAGAGGAACATTAACATTCTCGCTTCAATCTGTAGGACCTGATAAGCTTGATAAAAATGATGAAAATAAAATAAACATAACTCATTTTTAGCAATGAAATGGATGATGTGAGAAATTAATAAGATAAATTGCATTGTTCAATAATTCTTTTCACTTTTAAATTTCTAAACCCACAATATTCCACGTCGCCTCTCATTGCCGTGTTGTCATACGTACACGAGGTACACATAGAGTAATTGAACAATGTGTATCGATTGCGCTAAGGTCGAACAAAATACACTAACACACCGTTACTGCCTAGCGCTATAAGAACACGCAAAAAACGGACATGGAAACAGCGGGATAAACATGGAAGGATTCCGTCGCATATTGCTAAAGTCTTTGATGCTTTGATGTCACTGCTAGAGAAAAACACACACACGCACACACCCTCTAAACATAGCGGACATTACAGCGTACAGGGAATGGTTTAATAATCACCTGAATCCAAACGCATCCTCATTGAGACCGAACAAACGCTCGTGAAAGCTGAACGGGAGAATTGTTGTGTGGCGGAAACATAGAGGAGGGAAACAGAATTTAATTTGCATTTGCTCATTAAATGTGTGCCACCGTGGCCGATACATAATCGAACAGCAAAGAAAAAAAAAACACACACACAAATACCACCCTGAAGGTGCCTACTGCATGAATAATTGTTCGCCTTCCGGTCCGCTAGCTGCGGTGGATTAAAGGTGTACGCAATTATCCACACATTTAGACACATACAGAACAAAACCAGACAGGAACGCGCACGTTGAAATGCACAATCGCACGTTGCATGAACAACGCGAATGAAGAACACAGATGGGTGAAGGGTGGACGAAAGAATGGATGGATGGATATGCGCACAGTATCGAGAAGGGGAGGGAAGAAACCATTTCAGCACAACGCAACGTATGACGGGCTGGTGAGTTGACGATTTACACGCTGCGATTATGTAATATAGATGTGACTTATGAATAGATAAAGTATATCGGTTTGGTACAGGTGTTCACGATTCATTGCTTTTTTGTTCGCATGTCAGCCTAGTGCGTGAGCATGGAGACGCCTGGTGTTTTGTCATAGTAGCAATGGAGACGCCTGGTGTTTTTTTTTATTACAGTAGCAATGGAGACGCCTGGTGTTTTGTGACACCAGCAATGGAGACGCCTGGTGTTTTGTGAAAGGAGACGCCTAGTGTTTTGTGACTGTAGCAATGGAGACGCCTGGTGTTTTGTGAAAGGAGACGCCTAGTGTTTTGTGACAGTAGCAATGGAGACGCCTGGTGTTTTGTGATAGTAACAATGGAGACGCCTGGTGTTTTGTGAAAGGAGACGCCTAGTGTTTTGTGACTGTAGCAATGGAGACGCCTGGTGTTTTGTGAAAGGAGACGCCTAGTGTTTTGTGACAGTAGCAATGGAGACGCCTGGTGTTTTGTGATAGTAGCAATGGAGACGCCTGGTGTTTTGTGACACTAGCAATGGAGACGCCTGGTGTTTTGTGAAAGGAGACGCCTAGTGTTTTGTGACAGTAGCAATGGAGACGCCTGGTGTTTTGTGATAGTAGCAATGGAGACGCCTGGTGTTTTGTGAAAGGAGACGCCTAGTGTTTTGTGACAGTAGCAATGGAGACGCCTGGTGTTTTGTGATAGTACCGAAGGAGATGCCTGGTGGTTTGTGACACTTGCAATGGAGACGCCTGGTGTGTAATAAAACTAGGATAACCAACTGTCGGGCGAATTGAACATGAGTACGACTGTACTCGCATACGGTAATAGAGACGCAATACGTAGATAAAGTAATCAATAATCAATGCAGCTGAATATTCCACCTGTACAGTGTAATCGAGTATTTCCGAACCATCTTTTCAGGGGGTTTAAACAACACCAGTCGATCAGATTAATACAGATCAGATTAATAATGTATAATGTAAAATGTAATGGGTGTTGATGTAAGGTTGATACGGTTGTTGGATGATCCATGGACTAGAATGCATATCAAATCTACAAATCGACAGATTTATAAAGGGGTCTTGTAGGCTCTGCTCTTACCTTTTGAAGTTGACCATCTGGTCCAGGCTTTGCCCATTGCCAACGGAGTCGTGCACCATCGGGGCACGTGGATGAGTACCGTCCGCTTCATTGGAACCCTGCGAACCTGCCGAAACGAAAAAGTTCCAAACAAAAAGAGACCAAAAACCAATGCTCGCCGGTTAGTAATGGGCACCAAAGGCACGCCACGCAAATTCCCATACTCTTGCGCAATGGAATGTCACTGGAGGCTGGCGGCCCGGACAGGGAGCGGTCGAACAGTTTGCCGGCGTGCGGTGAGAACGGTGATGCGGCACCATCGCTCGATTCGAGACTGCTCGTAACCGGTGGCCCATGGGCGCCGAGCCGCCGATGTTCGTCCTCGGGCGTTTGGGGCAGGGTCGGGCTTTCCTGATCCAGCACAAACACACAGTCCGTCGCGATGTCGGTGATGAAGTGTAGATTCTCCTGTGCCCGGTCCACGCGGAAGAAACGCTCGGCGGTGCAGGCTGTGGATGACGATTGTGTGATTTTTCATGTGTGGTTTTGTTTAGTGTGGAGCGGCGTCGCTGCTTACAGTCAATGAAGCACCAGTCCGGGGACAGCTTGGGGCTGTCCGGTTGCTCACTGCAGTACTTGTTGATGAGCACGCGCATCTGCTCCAGATCGGTAACGGGCACCTCGAGACTGCCCAGCGTTACCGCTGATTGTCGTAGCAGCTCCTTGTCATAGTGGTGCTGCTCGTAGTCCGACATCATGATCTTCATCAGACTGATGTTGAGTGATTCCAACTTTTCTTGCCTGTGAAGACGAGGTGGAGACGATGTGTTAACGGAAATATATATATACGACTGGGCGTGTGCGCACAACACTTACGGTACATTTGCCCGCCCGGGCTTCTTCTTGGCCAGCATCACAGCCTTGTTCAGCAGTGTGAGTTCGATGTTGGACGGGTTCAGCTTGCACGCCTCACCGTCCACCTGCATCGGTATTGTCTTGGACGTGACGATGCGCGCTGTGCGGCACTGAGTAATGCAGGTACCGTGACCTCCGGCCTGCAGCAACGGTAGTTGATAGGTGGTCAGTCCGACCACCTCGATCATACCATCGTCGGTAGCCGGTTCAAACTGGCCACCGGATTTGTTCCACGGATGTGTACCACCACCGTAGCTGTAACACCGCAACGCAGAGGATTAGCTTTGGAAAGAAAAACCTTTCCCCTCACGAGCAACAATCGTCATGTACCTTGGAATGTTGAGGAATACTATAGCGTGCACCTTGTGCTCCTTGAGCTTCGGTGTCAGATCCTTGCCGTCACACTCGAGCGTTACAAATTCGGCCAAACCCTTCCACTTGCGCTTCAGTAGATCCTTGCCACCGGCCTGGCCATAGAACATCTTATTTCGCAGCCGCGAGTTAAACTTCTCCGGATGCGCCTCTGCAAATGTACAACAGTAAATGTGATCAAACGGCCGTTCGTACGGGAGCGGGTAACAGCAGAACGAGCGGGTAACTAACCGCGCGCTTCATGGAACTCGAGTGCAATATGAGCGTCAACACCGAGCGAGAAGTAGTTGTTCACGACGTTCAGCGGTAGATTGTCCTTGCCGTCGCCCGTGTTTGGGACCGATGTGTTCGGCTCTACCTTCAGACTCCAGCGATCGAGCAACACCGTGTCGGAGTTGCCAATGTTTGCCAATATCTTCCCAATCGGTTCGTCGGTGTATCCCTTCGGGGTGGAAAAAGAACGATTATTTGTTGATTGAGAGTGACGCGATAGGCATTACACAGCAGCTCTACTTACACCACCCCAGCCAAGGGCACGGGCAAGATCATTCCCGGTACCGAGCGGCAACACACCAACGGCTGGCGGCGGTACGAAGTTAATTTGATCGAGCACTGACAATACCCAACCGACGGTACCGTCACCACCGCAGGCGAGTATACGTAGCTGTGGTACCTTGCGGAACAACTCAAGTCTGTAGAGAAAAAAAAAACATAAAAGGACATCATATGAGAAAACAAGAGTGACATGGATTGAGATGTTTTACCATATTTAAAAGATCAAATCTTTATTAATTATCATTATCATATTATCATTATTAATAATAATAACATATTATTAAATACTTTTTGATGAGCTTAGTTATGAATCTACTACAGCATAAAATATTAATACTTATTTGAAAAAAAAAATTAAGAAAATTATATGCGTCACAGGTGTAATAATTTTCCATATTAAAGAATTTAATTAATTTCATACTACATTTATTTAACTGAATCTTATCTTTTAGTAAACTTCCCATAAATCATCGTTTAAAACTGCCATTGCAACGGTAACAAAAATGTTAAGCAACTTTTATGTTTATTTTGTCCCTTTCATGACTGCGCTTAGCCCATAGTGTACCACACCTCATAACCATTTCCATTGATTCAATAGAATTAGACTTACAATATTAGAATTACAAGAGTTAATTACTGTATATACCATGGTCTTTAATTCTGGGAATGAGATTAGCTTGTTGGAAAATGGCCTTTGGGAGCTCTTGAAAGCAACATGCTGAGGATTTCCATTTAAAAAAGTATCAATTCACAGTAATCAGATTAAAGTTAAAGGAAAAGTGTGGTCATTTAATTTAAATTACACATTAATAGATTTCCACGAATATTGCAAACACTTCAAAGACTTTGTCATTTTAGTTTGTCGTCTAAGAGTGTTGTTTTTTTTTATTATAAAAAAAGCAAAGAAGCAAAAATTCTAACTAATATACGAATGACTCTCGTATCAAACTTACCCCATCCGTGGACCACCCTGCGTCAGATCAAAGACTTGGCGCGGATTTAGCAACCACTGGAACTTTTGCAGCAGCTTTGCGCCCTGGTTGCCACCCGATTTCGGATTGATAAAGACCAGCACCGGTGTAATGTTGGCGGTCGGTATTGGTTTGATCACGAATGTGCGCGGTTCCCGCGGTATCGACACCTTCTTGCCTGCCTTCTTCTTTTTCTGCGGTGTTTTGCGCAGTGACGATTTGAAATTGCCCTTACGCGGTAACTTCACGATCCACGACGGTGGCACAACGATGCTCCGGTGTGTGCCTGCGTGGTGAGGGGGGTTGGGGGGAAAACGTTTTTATTTTGTTCAATTACCGAGCAACATTTTCGGATAGACAAATGCGAAGGGCTAACCGTACTTACCGAGTGTACACTCCTCGCCGATACGTTCCGGGTTGAAGCACGCTTCCTTGTTGTGGTAGGACGCTTTGCACCAAGCGCACGACAATGCGACTATCTCTTTCGAGCTGAACGTAAGTTTCGCTTGCAGGGACTGTGTATTTGAAAGATGTTTGGAAAATATGTGGAACACAAAAAGAGGCTTCAATAGAGATAATTTCAAACAACGATTGCGGATATTGTTAGGAAATTGTTATTCGCATTGCTTAACTTCGCGTGGTAGCACTATTTAACAGCAAAATTAAAAAATGTTATACAGTGCGTAACACTATAATTGGGTCAACAGATTTTTGAGAGTAAATTAAAAATTTACCGAAACATATAAAAATGATTGATAAATTTCGTTCAGTAATAGTAATTATAGATGCCAAAGAACCTCAAATAATATTAACATGTTATTGAATTATTTTTAAACTTGCTGAACTTTTTTGTAGAAATATTTTTTGTTTGTATATTTTTAACGACTCAGACTAATTTATTTTTTAATTATTGTTATAGTATTATAAACAAAAATGAGTGATTACACTGAAATTCTAAAACTTTTGGAAGTGTAATATGCTCAATAATATAAAAAATAATAGCAATAAAGAAATAGCAATAATTGATCGATAAATTATATTTTAAAATTTTCGTTATGAACTTTGAAACGATGGAAATTGCAATTTACATGCATTTGAAACACAAACACATATCAAAACAATTTGAAACTTGAATATCATTAATTATCCGCCCCATTTATCGTCTTTTGCCTATTTGAGCTCCATTATGCTATTTATTTTGTAGAATTAAGAACACTTTTCCATACCAGATTAAATCGTTGCGGCCGCTTACAGTATTAGCGTCCAGAGTCGGTTTTGCATTATGCAAACCGCACATCAGTACATCGCTTCACCAATTAGTGCAAGATAGATTTAACTGCTAGAGTAATGCGCGGCAGGCATTTGCATCTCCGATCGGTGAAGATATTAAGTTCCGCGTATAAATCGCAACCTGGCGAGGTGCCACCGCTAATCGGTGTAATTATTTTCTAATGCATTCCAATTATAACTTGCGATTCATAGATGCCCCGGTCGGTGCCAATTGTTTGCACGTATCGTGCGCGCCTAGCTGCAAACCTATCGCTAACAAATATTCCAATTAAACTCTTTGCCTTAAGCATCATCTTATGTAGGGTGGAAAGCAAACATTTAGGCGCTAATTATGGCTTACCGGGTAGCAAAGAGATTGAGTGCATCTAACTGAGCATATAGATGGTTTTTAGCTAAAACTAACATCTAAATACATTACACGAAACACATTCGAATTCCAAGAGGTCCCGAACCATACCGTGTCGTACGGGAGAGTAATATAGCTTTGTTTGATTTGAGCTGTTAGCTCCGGATGATCGGAGTACCCAAGGCCATTATGGGGCAGAACACACAAAGACGGTATGCCCATAAGCTAGGTGAAAGCAACATCAATCGACTCGTGTGGTTTGCGTAATATTTCATTTATTGTTGACATTCAACCATCCCGTGTGCAAACCGTTTGATGTAGGTACGGTTTTCTGAAAAGGCAGAAGCGAACATCGGCTACTTATCTATCAATAATCTAATAAATGCATTGTAACCAAACATTCCAGAGTTGGGTATCCGTGTATTAAACGTACCAACTCACCATAAGATATGCTATTTTGCACATGAAGATGAAGAGATGTCATTTGTGGACACACATACACCCACACACACACACACACACACACACACACACACAAACGCACATATTTCTTCGTCGCAAACATGGGGTTGCAAATCAATCAAGAACTCATCGTACCGATCAATCAGATAAATTGAATTGCTTCTTTATTAAGATATACTTTGGCTAATAGCATGCATTTACTGATGGAGCATTTTATTAATTTTTCCAGGATACATTCCAAATGCGACTCTTCGTTCGCTACAGAATTTCCTGGAGACACTTCCGAACAGTTTGCAATATCCGCCCAACAAGTTCATGGGAAAATCTAATTACGATTGTTGCAGCAGAAATTATCTTTCCTTTTGGTATAAAACCCGTATACAAGTTCTACTTGCTCGGCGTACACTGCTGTGTTGTTCCTCATCTAATAAGGCTACAAAATCATTCTCAGGCTTTAGATTCTTTTGGTTGTTTTTTTGTTTTGCTTTTCTGTATCCTCCTTAACCACCTACATTTTAGCAAAACTAATTAATTTTTAATGATATGGAAAGATTCAGCAATTCAAAGCTGAAGATCTTCTTCTTTAGAAGTTTAAAACTTTGATATAATATGTTTCAGCTAGTATTTAAGAGCATAAATTATTGGGAATTAAGGACAAGTATTATTACAGTATATAAATATGCATACGTCAAGCATAAACAAATTCACTTACAATACAAACAAATCCATTGTAAAATATTTTGCAAAATTTAATATAAAACTTCTGTTACATTTTACTAAACTCATGCCGTTTCCAACACATTGCCGTTCAGTCAATCAACCATTGGTTCACATACCATCACATGTGAGTTATTAGAAGCAATAACACCAACACTGCCCTTATCAGAATGCGTTTGGTTTTTCAAACGGTTGATAAATATTTTCTCCTGTAAATATTTCATCCCCGTTTGTCGTATTGCCATCTATTGGGTCACGACTCTCTTAACCTCTTTACCATTCGCACCATTCGGAATTGGACCAGAAACGAACAAAAAAAAAATACATGGCAGCTATCCACTGTATCCGGCGTCCACCGGATCATCTCTCATTGCCAATTTCCGCCACGGTAACAGATCACGATTTCGCTAAGGTATTTTCCGGAAAGCTTCCGGTTTTTTTTTCAACATTATCGGTGTGTTTTCGTCGCTGCGCTTGATTGTTTTCCCGTTCTGCGTAGTGGTTGGTCGAAAGAACGGAACTAAATTGGTAGCGATGGTTTAAACACCTGTTGATTGTGTTTGATTGTATGCGCTGGAATGATATCTTTTGTACCATTTTAGAAAAGAAAGTTGCAACAAATCATCGTACAAATCATTTACAGAACATATCTCGAACTTTTTTAGGAAAAGAATGGTATCTTGCGTTTAATTGCCTAGCTGGGACTTATGTCAGTTCGCTAGGCATAGAACAAATCATTTTATGGCAAACACTTCTTACAAGTCTAATCAGGTAAGTGATAGTTTTCTAGAATGTATGACTTAAGAACCACGGAAACAGAAGCACACTTGCATTCAGATTCTTTTGCATTCAATGAAATAAGCAAAATGGCCAACATCTATCCCATCCGCTTAAGATGATTGTGACCGTGAAATTGAAACTTTCAGTGATGGCATGACGTAAGCACGAAAGCAAGATTGTTAGTTTGGTTGATTGCTGGCCGTGAAAGAGCGCCTAGATGGATGCAATTCGTGACACAAAATTAACATATTTGAGCATTTCTTTACAGTGTTGAACTGTTAAAGTATTTAACTGCATTGCACCTAAATCATTGCTTTTCCATGCAAAATAATTTATTTTAATCACAAAACTTCATTTTAAAACTTAGGAAAAAAATGCATTGTGAAACCCTTATCATTATTAATTGCTTTATAATATGTACTTCACAATTGATAACTTCATTTATGTTGTTAAAACCAAACCACTTATTACACTTGTGCTATTGTTAACTTATGTAAAAACAATAATTTAAAAAATTAAAACTTAAAATGCGAAACACAAAGCTACCAAAACCATCTAACACTGTCATGAGCAAACAACTTTCCGCTAATTATAATCACGATCACAAGCAGCAGCAAACACAAGCAGCTAATGGTCAACACGTGTTCCATCCTCACTGGCACTGGCACTACTGGCAGCACGACGAAAACCAACTGTTGCATCGGTTCGCATCGTGCCGACGACGATGCGCTCACTGTGACGGTTCCTATACTAATGACACACGTTTGACATTGCGCCTGCACTAAATAGTGACGCGCACCGTTCCTGTGTGCGTATCGAATCCTGATTTCCCCGATCCTGATCACAGACGTGCGGAGTTGAGTGAGTGTTTCTTGCTTCGTTGCGCTTTGTTTGTTGCCTTGCCTTGTTTGCCACCAAGCTTCGTAAAAGGAACCGAGCAGTAATTGCATTCGGCACTATTTCCGACGTCAGCTTCGTGCAATGTTTTTTCAGCGTTACAAGTAAAATTGCACTGATTGGGTTTCAAAGCCATGTACCGCGAAAACTTTAGCTACCGATGTAGCACGAACGATGTAATATGATTTTTTTTTGTTGAACAGACTGTTTAAAACATGTTAGTTTAAAACTTTTTTTCGATCATTTGTATGAATCTAGTTGTACATGAAAATTCACCTTCATCGTTACTTACTGTCACGATATCGAAATTCTTTCATTCTAATATAACGTATGGCAAACTAGGGAGTTGCATCCAATCGATTTCGTTTTAATTTACGTTTAAACTTATTTTTTGTTATAAATGAGGATAATTTCAAATAGGTTGTCATTTTTAATTTAACCGACAAACGTGGCTTTGAACTTTAGTACAAATAGTCAGCTCATCTTTCTACATCTAAAGCAACGCTGTGACAAATATTATCAATTCACGATAAAATTATACTTTAACATATTAAATTAGTACCCTTTTTGGTTGATTTGATATGGTTTTCATTATAAGTATGATTCGATTTATAAAAATCCCAAACATCTATAAATTTAAAGTAAAATATCAAGTCTACTTTGGGTAGAACATTCTTATTTTAGTGCGATTGTTTATTTGATTTTTTACAGAACACCTTTAACTGCGAAAAAAGCTGGTTTCGTACTGACTTTCTCTATCCTCTTTTATTACACTTAATTTGTCCTAAAGAAAATATTTTATTTGTATTTAACCCGGGAGAGATTCAGTTCAAGTTCAGAACCCTGTGAAACAACCAATATTCATCCGAAAGAATAATTCGTCAACAAAAGCGTAATGCGTATTGCATAACATTAAGGCGCAAAACACAAGCTGGCGTTGATTAGAGCCAAAATCAACGAAGAATCTAATCAAAAAAAGCAATTGCTTTTGATTTAATTTCAAAGAACTCAACAAAACGACAAAAAAATAAATACCAGTGCAATAAGAACAAATCTAATCTCGAAAGGAAGTGCAGCAAATTTGGCTAAGCCGAACAAGGGTTAGTAAAATAAAAGCCAACTGCAGCATAACCACCCGACCGTTCACAATCCCAACGATACCGGTCGGTTGCGCATTTTGCACGCAACCGTCACACACGGTGGTTCGCAACATCTAGAGTCCTTAATGTAGCCACTTACCTTGCCGCACTGCTTGCATTTGCCCTTCTCGGTGCGCCGATGCACCCAATGGTGGGTGGTTTTCGTCTGCTCGCGATACTGGCGCACACCGACGTCACGGAACGTCGGTTTGCACTGCAGCTGGCTACGTTCCATCAGCACCGAGATGCAGCTCGCATGGGAGATGATCTTGCACGCGGCACACTTCATCCGCGGTCCGTGCTTCTAAATCCCGGTTTGTTTTAAATCGGCAATATCGGTGCAGCAGACGAGAATGGAAGAGCAGAAATAAAAGTAAAAACACAAACACACATAAAAATGGAATAGAAACGATTTAATGCTTGTTGTTGAATGCACGGTTTGCTGACGCGTTTATTGGGTTGGCAGTAAAAACGCTGCCTCCTACGGGGCGGGTGGATGACAGGAAGCGGTGAACGATTAACCACAACAGCGCCAAAACCGCGGAAAAAACATTGGCTTGTGCGGTTTACACTTACGGTTTTATTGTTCTGTCAGCTTCATAAACTAGCTATGATAAGAGGTGATGAACTGCTCCGATCAAAACAAGGGAGTTATTAAAAGTTGATCGTTGCAAATACTAGCGGATTCGCGCGCGTCGTCTGGTGTTTTCTTAACATTCGTCAACGAATCCAGCGCCGCAAACAGCAAGCGAAGGCAAAAGGAATAAAACCCAATCGGCTAAGCTGTTAAGATCGAACCCTTCCGGTGCCTTTGCTGGAGCGAATGGGCACATTGTCCTACGGCAGAAAAAAAACACATCACCATTGCTACCGTCGCAAGTAGCAATCATTTTCCCCTGCCTTTGAATTTATCGCCCTATCCGGTGGAACGTCTTGTAAGCAATTTTTAAGCGCATAAAATGCAACCGTTCGTGCTGCGTAGGGGGTTTCAAAGCGTACTGCTTGGTTTCCGGTTTATTTTCGTTTTTTTTTTGCCTTCCACCAAACCGGATTTCCTGCATCTTGGAAGACATCCCGCACGGAAAGTATACCGGTGCAGGCTATTGCGCAATTGTGCTGGAGTCAAGACCGGGCTGGGCGCCCAGCGTGCCAGTCGTAAAAGAGCATTTCAGAAGGTCAACACCAATCACTGTTGACGAGGGCATAGGGTTAGATCGGGCAAAGGGCGGAGGAGTGGAGGGCGGGAAGACGAAGTTTAAGTGTTGGAATTTGCATTTGCTTCAGGGAAACGATCGTAAAAGTTTGACGATAAAACTAGCATCGTAAAAAGCACGAGTGCATCCGAGTGCACCGTTAGTGTTCCTGGTCACGGCACCAACCGTGCAGAACGTGCAACGACCAGTCCTTGGGAAAAGAAAGGATGCTTAGAAAATTAGATCGACAGAAAACACTCGATTGTGTGGGTTCTTTGTGTGAAACCAAATGAAGAAGAGGAAAAAAAAGGCTCAGCTTACTGGTAACAGTTTCCGGTCCGGTATCAAATAAACAAGCCGAGAAACGGCCCGAGAATGGTAAGAAGCGTACGGTATTTTTATATGCCATTGTTATCTGAACCCTTTCAAGGAAATGATTCGTTTAGCTCCTAACCAAGCCTGCTTTCTTTAGGACTTTCTCATTTTCTCATATGCGTACAACACTAAACGAGCTTGTTTGATGCGTATGGCATTTGCAATGGCCGAATAATAGTCACAAACAGTAAGCGATAGCATTAGCGATCCGAATCATTTCAGCTTGTTAAAATCGATGAATATACATACAGGACATATGTCACGCTATTCGGAGCGGTTATCAGAATTGCCGTGGAACAATATCCAAGGCTTATGAATAATCATCAGCGCGATTGGTTGCGATACCCTCCACCCATCTGCATATGTTGTTTTCATAATAAAGCTTTGAAAACATCTACACTAAATTCTATAAAACATTGCACTATTCATAATTGTGATGAAATATCTGTTCCAATACTGTATTTGTCATTCCATACGCCAATTTCTGGCATATCCCAAAGTGTAAAAATAGCATTTGTTCTGAAACGCTGATTGTTAACGATTCCGTCTCCCAGAAACAGAACAAAATTCCCGCAGCACAAACGGAAAATGGCAGTTTGATTTGGTAAAATATCAAATTGCTTTTGTGAACACGAAACCCATCAGTCGAGATGTAGTTGAAAGGGCATGTTTTCCACAAATATGCAACCCACGGACGATCAGTAACCGCTGGCTAGCAACCGCACCGGTGGTTGTTTGCAGTAGTTTGATTAATTTTGTTAACTGATACACGCGAGCATAACAAATTCAGGAAATCGATTATGCACTCACCAGCATTACGTCTGTCTCATTTGCGAATTGGAAGTTATAATTATTTCGGGTCCGGTAATGTATGCAGGCAAATCGGTAAATTATTACAGAAAGCCTAAAAAGTGCTCGTGCAATACGTTTGCATACATGTAGGCGTACGAATTGTGCTAGGGCCAGATCACTGTTTGAGCTGCAACTTAAACTGATGTAAATAATGCAATTTTTTAAGTATTGACACAATGAAAATTCGTTAGTTGTTTGTTGAAAGTAAATTATGTTTAAAATCGTATAAAAGTTTTATAAGATAAGTTTACTAAACTAAGACTAAAAGTTTTATAAGCTAGAACAACTGAATTTTAAAATGGGAACTAATTAAGTGAATTAAATAATAAACAATTTAATGTAAAACAAATGAATTGGTGAGAAAAAATGCACCGCTTTATAATATAATAATCTGCTTATGGTGTGCGATTTTAATTGAAAAAGGTTATCGCCTTAGCTCAAGCCTAGCCGAATTTTTACGCCTGTATCTATGCAACCGTAATCACAAAATCACATTATTGTCATTCCCTAATCCCTTTTGTGTGTGTTACAAGACGGCTTTCAAATATTTCGGGTCGTGTATTACACTTTCGTTGGTTGAGTGATGTTTCAAATGTATTGCATACCGACAGGTGCTGTTACCCATTACACAGCCGAAAATAGCAAGCAAGCTTACCGTGCAATCGTTATCACCGACATAGCAGCAGTCGCCGGAAACGGAAGTTGGCACCCAGAGATGATCGCCGGAGACGGCATTTTCGCTCCAGTCGGGAGTGCAACGTATCTGGCGTCCGTGTGGGTCACCGCTGAAAAGAATACGGGGTAAAGTATAATGATTAATCACATAAAGATACAGTGAGCAACAGGCCCATTTTCGCATTGTACAGTAGGATCCATTATGACTTTTTTTGGTGAAATGAATGTGATAAGGAAATAAATAAGAAATACAAAAATTAGGTACAACACTCCAGCCAGTGAATATTTGCAACACACGCCGCCAGTATACCTGCGCAATCGCTGCGCTACCAGCGAACGGTCACGCACACGAATCGCCCGTCGGCGTCCGGGCCAGGAGCTGCTTTTTCCGAACGGTTCCACACCCGCGCTTTGCGGCCAGTAGGTGTACCGGCCGCTGGCAGAGATTTTTCGCACCCGCCAGCCATCCGTCGCACCGCCGGTAACGGACGACTTACGGTGCCGTCCCGCGACCGTGGGAAACGTACCGAACGAACAACGCCGCCCGGGATAGCTGGCGCTGCGGCCGTACGTTGGCCGGCAGTAATTACGCGACGGTCGTCTTATTCTTACCGCCGGCGAAACGTTCCATCCGCAGCAGCCGCAGCAGGACATTTGTGCCAGTCGGTCACGCGTGCGGTGCAACCATCGGCGAAGATGGGGCCGGGAGCGCATTCGGGCGGATGGCCTATCGGGATGCCCGATACGCAGCACACACGCCATGCACAGCAGGGAGGCGGTTGATTGCAGGACCATTTTTCGGCGGTGTACGCTTTTTGGTTTTGGCTTTCAACTGAATTTCACTATCGAATGGTGTTTCGATATTACTAAACACTATATCTTCATTTCACAGTTGTTGGTGTGATGTATATTAAGGAATCCTTTTTTCTTTTCAGTAGGCACACTTGTTAAATAGTTCAATTTATACCTATAAAGCACAATAATCGATAGATTTTTGCACAGATTTTTGTCAAGGCACAACGTAAAAACTTTTTTTTTACAAAGGAAACACAGGAAACAATTGGTAAAAAATATCGAAAATGGTCTAGTTTTTTGTTAAATAATCGCCATTTGCAAGAAATGTTAAGAATGTGGCCAGGGAAGCTGCAGCAAGTATACGCAAACCGCTGCTCAAAGACCAAATGAGCTTCGACGGGTCACAATTGGTCAATATTTGGTGGGACCAGCTGGGTGATGTGTATTATGAGTTTGCTAACATCTAACGAAACCATGTTTAATTTTTTTTCCAGTATTTAAAATACATTGCATCTTTTTATTTAATAATTAGCATTTGAAGAAAATTAAATTGAAAATTAAAACTTATTTATTTATCTCTCGCAAATGAGAAATTTATACCCCGATTAGTCCCATATTCACCATCCAATTATTACTTTTGTCATTCGTTATTTGTGCTCTAAGCTGAACACAAAAAGGCGGACAGCAGTTTTCAAAGTAATAAAATAGTCCGCCTATCAGTGGCGAAACCTTGTATGCACAAAATCCAATTTGTGGTTAGGTTTACGGTGTGGTAGCTAATTATTTTTCAACGCAGAAATAATTTGCATCTGATGCGTTGAGCTTACGATTCGGACAGGTCAGCGTATTGATTTAAATCACAGTATCAGCCACCAACGCACCTCATCACGCATAGCGCTAACCACCAAACCATACGGGATGGTTTTTTTTTTTCTATCATATCACTCACAACCGATGCCAGCCGAACCCGTATATATGCAGCACTACTTGGATGGGTTCGGATGGGGTTAAAAAAATAGTTAGCGTTTCGAATAATAACCTTTTGCACGATTTGCATAAAGCACTACAGAAACCTTCTTTTGTTTTGTCGAATATGAATTCCTATCAGCATCGCGTGGATGGTCGTTCTGATGTTAAAATGCCCAACGCTGGCTGTAAAAATCTACATCAATCAAACCCGATAATAAGGGGATGTAAATTCCGGTCATGTTTGTTAATGTTCTCCATTAACCCTAACCGTCCGTGTGGGGTGGTGTATATTAAAGGTGACGAAAATAAAAAAAAATCAAACCCCCCGTTTCAACAACGAGATGTGAGAGTGATGTGTGGAACGATTGGCTGCAAATGAGAATGTGGTTCACCACTGTACGCACGTATTACCGATTGAGCGCTTAGTTAAAGCCGTTCGGTAATTTAGGTCATTTCGTGCATAAGCGCCTGCATCGCTGCAACATTGATGCTATGTGGGTATATATATATATATATATTTCACCCGCAATGGCCGTCGCAGTGGCTTGATGAAGCGATAAATATTTATTCGTGACCTTTTCGATGGTGTACCGTGCAAACAGTCAAGGTTCTGGCAAGTGTACATTAATCTCATAAGGCTTCGGTGTACAACTGGTCAAACACAGAGTTTTGTGGCAAGGTACTCCTTCCCAATTTCACCGCAACGTTCGCCAACTCCAACGCAACTTACTGCTGCTTGCGATGAAATTATTTCTATGCGAATGTTTACATGTCCCGCTAGGACATCCGTGCCGTACCCGCACAAACACACTGCAAGTGCAAAAGGCAAAAAGGGATATATCATACAGCATATGCGGTATTTGCATACAGCGTGTTCGACGACAAAGTTTTAGCATCGCTACGAACTCGACCCGGCTTTTCATACGCGAAACTGGACACCGAAAACACGGACGATATTTATTAACCGACCCGCGGGCAAATGTTTTCACCGAACCAAGCAAACGTGCATTATGTTTCCGGCATTTTGTAACTTTTCCCTTGCACTATTGATAGACTGCCGAGCGAGGCACCCGGTAGTGTTCGGCCCACACCTGCATTATGCGCACGCTGCCACGGTCGCGAAAGTAACACACCAAAACGGCTTCAATGTGGACACACCGGTGTGCGACTTGAGCAGTGGCCCGCGGTAAACTACCGGGACCGATGACAACAGCAGGCACGCAACGACTGCTGTTTACCCAATCGCCATAATAGAGATTGCACACCAGTTGATGGTTGTGGGGTGCTGGTGCTGGTTTTTGTTTGCCGTCTTTGTTCGTCCATTTATTTATTTTGTTCCAGATATTCTGTAGTTCCCTAAACCGCACGAGACAAATACGACCGGGAGTCGGTAAATTGTCTTTCCGCACCGTGGCATTCCTCCGGAACCGTGCTAATGCCGTACAGGTAAACATCGCTCAACACACGCGGCACGAATGCGTGCTGCTTATCTTATCTATCCCCTTCCGGTTGCTCCGCACGGTGTTGCAGTTTCAGGTGCAGGAGTTTGGGCGATACCGATGCTCGGGAAAACAACCGCGACAACTATTTCCATGTGGTTTCATCGACACAACCAGATGCGCAATGCGAATGTAACGCTTCCCTGGAACTACTTCGATTTAAGCGACTGATAGCAACCAATTGAGACTGCACTTTCGGTTGCGCACTGCAAAAGCATTTCCATATCACTCGTATCACACAGAATGCAAAATGTAACGTGGAAGAGAAATTCGCGCTTGAGTTTTCCAAGTTGCCGAGTTCTGGAGAATTCTGCACAATTCATGTTCAGTATTTCCAATCATAATATCATCAAAAACCGCAAGAATCCTAGAGTTGTGAACCTCAAGCGATTCAAAAAAGAGAATTGCTGTAGCTGCACCAGTTTTGAAGATACCAGCGCTCTCTGTTGGATATGAATAGTGGGTCTCATTTTATATCTGCCATGAGCTTTCAACAATGTCAAGTGGACCAACACGTGCGGGCGATTAGATGGGAAGCCATTTTGTATCATTACTGAATTACAAAAAAACATAACTAGCAATGATTCATCACTTGAAGTCTAACTCATCTTCTGACATCTTATGGTACAATCTCTTGGTTTGTTTTCCTTAATGAAATTGAAATAAGTAACACCACTTCAAACCCTGTATTGAGAAATGACAATACCGAAAGGGGTGACTAAGAAATAATTGCTCTACACCTCCCAAAAACACAACGAACGCTAATCCAAACACAGACCAAGCGCTCGCTCTAGCTGGAACAAGTGGAGCTCAAACAAACAAACAATAATATCACGCCGTTTAGCAGCAGCCAGAGCAATACAGGCACGCACACGATTCCCCACACGTTTCACACACGGTGAATGACGTCCGCTAAGGTGTGGAGTCTGCGACCGAGACACTCTGCTAGCGTAACAGCAAGAAGAAGAAGAAAAAACACACACACGCACGCACGTCATGCACACGGGCAAACAAGATGGTGAACCGCTGGGTACGACACACCACACGACGGAGATTGTACTGACGGTTTGACACCGTGGTACGTTGCAACGATACAACGTTCAGCGCCAGTGAGTGACGGGCCCCGAGTAGCTCACGTTCGATGATCTTCCACGATCGGTGCTGCTCTCGTACAACATTTCCTTTCATTTTGTTTGTGTTTATTTCTTTTTAAACCGAATCACCATCACCCCCAACGCTAGCGGATGAGTGGATCTCTCCGGTTACGGTCAACTCACTTTTGACGTAATTGATGTCATTCGACCAGCTAGCGTTAGCACAAACACACCTTGCTCACCCATACGACTAACGAGCCGTACGCAACAACTTTTTATCACAGACTGCGCGGAATGTGCGCAGAATATGTGCAAATAGTTTAGATAAGAATCATCACAGGTGTGTGTTACTGTGGCCAAATATTAGAATGCCTGTGGATGACATCAGTCAGAGAGCTGAGTCTTAGCCAGTTCTTTGATTTGATTGCTCACATTTAGGTGGCGTGGTTAATAGATACGTGGAGTAGGCGGTCGCCTTAGCATAGTTAATTTATAGCACAAAATCTATTTGTTCTAAAATCCATACGATTGGAGATCATCACCGCGAAATCGTTGATCTAAACTAAAAAAAAGAGCATGATAAAAGATGCTTGAAGAAATCAAGTATGCATTGCTATAAAAACAATGTATTTAGTGCAGAACCTATCATAGTAGTCTTGCTAAAACATTGTTGGCGATATCGTGCGTGCGGAAAGTGGTCTCGTTTTTTTGCATTGAAAACTCAGCTTGTTTCGGAAAAAATAGTGAGTGTTTTGTGGTGTTGTATCTCTATAATCGCCTACAGGCTATCAAATTGTGCCTGTGGAGCACGTAGTGTGTTTCATACTGATGTAAAAAAATTCCATACAAACCAGCTGTTTTTAGATTTCCGATACCAGGAGAGCATCCACGGAAGAGGTAGCACCTTGTACAGCAATTTTGCTCCAAAAATCGCGTGAAGGTATGCAATGTATAAACGCAAATTTTCCTGTTAGTCCTGAAAAATTTCTTTAAAAACTACCAGTTTCCGAATGTATAATACCAGAAGAGCATCCACGGAAGAGGTAGCACCTGGTACTGCGCCGTAAGGTATGCAATGTTTATACACTAACCTTGCAACCAACTTGCCTTGCACAACACATGTTGCGCAACATATGTTGCATACCATCTGGCATGCAACATATGTCGCGCAACATATGTTGCGCAACATCTGGCGTGCAACAACTTGGGATTGCAACTACCGGGAAGCGCGTGATTTGTGCTTGCTCGGCTGGTATCGGAAATCTGAATATAGCTGGTTTGTATGGAAAGTTTATGTTTAAACATTGCATACCTTTCGGCGCAGTACCAGGTGCTACCTTTTCCGTGGATGCTCTCCTGGTATTGGAAATCTGAAAACAGCTGGTTTTGTATAGAATTTCGTACAATAACTTGACTTGAAATTTCAACACAATATCTTGACCTAGCATTTTTGTTTTCAAATGCTAAAAGCTATGCAAATCTAACGGGCTGTGCATAACACAAATTATTATTATTATATAAAATTTGCGTTGTTTGCTATTAAATGCGTTGTTTTCCGCCCTGGGCCTCCAAGGGGATTGATCCTCCACTGGTCACAGCTATTGAACGGTTGAACGGATAATTGTAGTCAGCCTAATTGTGTCCCTGTTATACTCTCTATAGAGGGCCCTAAATAATAAGACGTTTAGATACGTTGACAGCGACAGTTATGTTTCACAACAACGGGAGAAAGCTCACGCTACTCGAGCAGTACTAACATGGGTGTTCCGTGAATTGATACTGTGTGCCTCCTCATATCGAACTTCCGAATTTGAAGCTTCTCAACTCCCGCAAAAGATAGTCAAACTCTTCGATCAGATAGTGTAAACCGGTCGTGAAGTGCGCTTGTGCCTGTTAGCAAAACGAAGATACGTACTATTCTAGTTTCTACTAGCAAAATATTTGACAAAACCAGTGTTTTACATTACAAAGAAGCAAGTAGATTGTATCCAAGATCGGTACAGAAGTGCACTGTTAAGCAAACAAGTGTATCGTTGTTGGGCAGCTCCGCGAAAGGGTGTGTTATATTAAGGCAAACAAACACTTTACGAATATAGAGGAACGAAGAAAATAAAATTAAACAGCACAGGGAAACTGTCACACGCACTTCAGCACTCGGCCCATTTAGGCTCCCACGACATTCGACGAGCCGTGTGGGGATCGCTAAACCCTTCGGGAACCATCAACACAAAAGGCATCCCTTTTTTTCTTCTCGCAAACGCGTACGTGAGAATGTTTCATGATTAGCGCGGCCGCTCTTGGCATTTGGTCGGTTTTTGCTTTAACCTGCGTCCTAGCGACAGGGCCGGTTTGCTTTATACTTGATCGTCCTTTAGTTGCGTCCCACAACACTTTAAACGCCCGGCGAACGGCTCACAATGACAGTTTGATGTGTTTGTGCTTTTCGTCGTCGTTGTTGTTGTTTTGCTTCCTTTCGAAATACTTCTCTCGCCTTTCTTCTTCAATGATGTGCTGCTTGTAGCTCTGCCACTCTACCCAAGTCAAAGATGTAATGGGGAGGTGGAGGCAAAGCACTCTTTTTACATCCACACACACACACACACACTCGTAAATGGGTAAATGCAAGGGAAATAGTCCCAGCACGGTGTATTATGTATGTGTAGTAGACATTGCTTCTTATCTTCCTAGTGCACGCGGTACCGTGCAAACGCCCGGATGCTGGGGTCCGAACGCAATTAAGAATACGAGCGCTCTTCAACGTCTCTGCATGCCAACTGCGCTTCCTTCGCGAGCTCTTGAACTCCCGGGCCCGATCCGAAAACCCGTCCGCCTTAGATCTGGAACCCGGTCTCATCCCCGGAGCGCGGCCACCCCCGTTAAGTAATAGGAGTGCTCGCTAATTAAAGCGAAACTAACAGATACCATTCCGTCGCGCGTGTGTATGCGAAGGTGGATGTGTTGGTAAGCGTGTCCACCGGTGGAGCGCTTTCCTCTTTTGGGCATCATTTTTAGCATTTTCACAGCCGTTGGGGCCATTTTCTACTGGCGAAGCGGAGAACAACACGGCAAGAAAGTTACTCGCAGCAGTCCAAAATAAGCACGCACACAAACAACGCGAGTGTGAGCGGCAAAGCGGAGCGGTGCCTCATGCGCAACAGACACCAGACTGGCAACAAACGGCGGGGAAGGAACACATTTTTAATTCAAGCTGATGAATTGTTAATTGCAATCGCCGACTGGGAAATGCGCTTGTGTTTTGGGCAACACACATTCCGTGACGTACGTACCACTGTAAAGTTTGTGGACGGCACGTGCTGCTAAAACGGATATGCCTGGATAAATTTGGTCGGTTTTCATCCTTAAAGGTGCGGGGTTGCCGAAATACATTTAAGCAAAAAACGATGCTGGAATCCATCACGTAGCAGGTGACCGTAACGTTTAGGGGAGAAAAAAGGTGATGCAGGGTTACATCACCTCCAACTGCCTGTTTTATTGGGTTGCATTAATAAAGGGGATAGATAAAATATGTAACTATTACCGTAAGTTATTGAAAGCCGACCGGTCGATTGATTCTATTGATTCTAGCATCCTGCTTAATGGTAGCGTGACTTTGTGAATATGAGTTAGGCATTGTTGCAGACTACATTCTCAAGACTGTAAAGGGGTAATACACAACCTGCAGGTACTTTGACATAATACGATGTAAATTAATGTCCAAAAAACAAGCCTTTATATATTTTTAAAACGAGATTCGCTCAATGCCATGAAAAGGTTAACGAATTTCAAATCTCACACACACCAAAAGAGACTTAGCTGCATATTGTGTACTAACAAATCTAACAAAAGTAGATTTTGTACTGCAAATTGCATACTTTCAGGCTGTTTATATTGCATTTTCCCAAAATTTTGAATATAACGAACGAACTTTCGGCCCTACACTAGATAATGCACTAGGGTCATCACCTCTATTCGCTCCCAAGCGTATCTTCGTAGTGTCAGTCAATTTAAATGACAGTTATCTACGTGTGTGGTGTGGTCTGTTTTAGTTTTCCAATGGTAGAATGTTGACCTTTCCTATAGAATGACAAATTACTTTGCCACTCCACAGCGTACTCCTTCTCTAAACCGTCTGCGTTGAATATCTTTCATCCACACTCCGTATTTGCTTTACTCGTTAGCACAACAATATAAAAAAAATCTTCAATCTTCTAGCTGTCCAACAGTAAAGGAAAGCATTTTTTATTTATTTTCAAACTCTGTGCCTGCATCACCACGGCCGTTCTTTTCTTTCAACGGTTTTGCCAAACATTCTTAGACGTCTCGCGTGCAGCGGTAGCAACATGTGACAACACGGTACAAAAGAAAAGAATACAGCAGATACAAAGACGTATCTCCACACTAATCCAAAAGTCAGAAATTCCAAACACGAAATAGATGAAACGCATCGCAGGAGTGAACGAAGGTGAAAAAGCAGCAGCAGCTCGTCCAAAGCTTGAAACTTGATGGAAGGGTCAAACTCTTCTGCTCCCGAAGTGTTCCACCGTGTCAAACGGATACACGACGATAGCCTTAACAAGTTTCACCGCACAGTACGCTGTTTGTGGTGTGTCTGTACAATTGGAATGGGAAGAAAAGTAGAAACGCATTTCAGCAAATTTTCATCATCGGTCTTCCTTTCCCGCGTATGCGACCTGCTGTTTCTCGCTGTTGACCGAGACTGCTTGCCCCATTCCGTTCCTCCTTGTCGATGCAGAAGAAGACTTTGCGGTGGCGCAATAGCTACGTGGTAAACGCTTTGTCAGTTCCCAAGTGGATGTTTGCTGTTTTGTAACAAATAAATCTTGCGTCACTTCGCTTTCGCAGCTTGGTTTTCTTTAAAAATCATACCCATTTCTGATCCATCGCTCAAATGTTACTTTCTGTTCAGCATTGGTGTATTTACTGCAATCCAGGGAAGGCTTTACTTATATGAGTTTCCTTTAAATAAATAAAAGTTTCCTTTAAATACTCTCCGAGTAAAACCAAATATTTCAAACATTCGTTAAAATAATATCCTCAATAACTTGATTGTAAAAGCCACAAAACGATCTGGTCGAAGGCACGTCATCTAGGGGCCGGTGTCTGCTGGTGCAGATAAATGCATTTACCACCACATTACACAGATGCCAGCGAGCTAGTTTGGCAGACGCCTCAGCACCGTGTCGAGCACGTAAAATTATCCAGGAACATTATCCGTACCGTCCGGGTGCCTCCAGGTACGAAGTGAACGAGCAGACCATGGACGAGTCCACTACCGTACGGGGGTTTGAAATTTACTTACACCCGTTCAACTATTCGGGGCACTCTCGTTTGCGACGAGTGAAAACCATTTCAAAATTAGCGTGTGTTATTTAGTGCTTTATCGGGCGAGTTGTACGAAACGACGGGCACAGCATCAGGGCTGGGTAGGAATAATTAAGACACCGTTGTTTCTGATACTTTGCTTTTTTTGATTGGTTCTACTGCGTGCGCCCATACTGCGGATGGGCCGTATCGAACTGTGGAGCGTGTCTATGGTGGTATCGTACGAATATGGAGACCTCCAGTACCGGATGGTCGGGATTCGGGAAGCCCGTAAACAAAACCAGTCAATTATTGAAGGTTCCGGCCCAACATGCTCCGAGCGGCATCAGAACGTGCCACTCTGTCTGTGCCCCGTGTCCAAATCAATGGCTGCCCATCAATCGGCTCAGTGGCCGGGTACGCGGATAGGCATCGTCTACCATTGCTGGGACAGCACGCGATGCATTAGTGCATGTCCGCTGGGCGTTGCGGATGTGTCCGTGCGTATGCGAACGCTGGAGGATTATTGTATAATTTGCATACTGGCAGGCGCAGAGTGCCTTGATTAGCAGTCGCTCCGCAACGACAGCATTTTGGAGCATTTTGAACCGCGGGAAAGGCGCAGGGAAGGTTTGAACGATGGCGAAGCGCATAGAGCACACATTCCTGGAACGTCCAGGGGTGACTGATTTGACAGTAGGTAAGCGGCGGCATCGAAAGCAACAAAAAAAAAACGATGTAATGTCATTATTCGCCTTAAAGCTTGACGTTTGACGTTCACCAACTGCAGGAATCGTTGGATGTGATATAAACCGATCGTTTCGTTTCGCTCCTAGTCGCCTTCCGTTTGCTTCGCTTTCTAGTGAAGCAACGCGAAGGAGACACTCGTTGAAGTATGAGCATGCGAGAAACAAGCACAAAATTCGAATACTTCAACAAAGAGCACGTCAAATTAAATGCAAATGTTTGCCCACTGTCGTGATTGTTTGATGAATGTGTCTCTTGGTGTTTGTTTTTTGTGTTTTTTTTTTGGTCTGTGTGCGTTCCGTGTCTTCATCTTCTATTATTCCATCCTATTCCCGTCGTTTCGTGCTGGTCGACTATTTTGTTTTTTTGTTGTTGCTTGCGTATTAGGGTTTCGAAATGTGTGTTTCGGTGTTTGTAACAGACCCGTTACACCGACGCACAAAATGGATAGGTTCCCGCAAGAGAAAAACAACTTCACGCGGGTACTGCAAAATCATCGCCAACATCATAAACGTCGCAATGAATGTCATCTTCAGTGCGAACCAGCCGGTTGTTGGGCTGTTGTTGGAAGCATAATTTGAAACGGGGCGCACTAAACCATCTTCACGGCCGCTTTTGGGGGTGGCACAGTTCCGGGAATGCTTCAAATGAAGACCGCCACCGCAGGAAAATAAAAGAAAACCCGCCCGGTCGGCACATCTCCCATTTCCGCGCGCGACGATACGAAAGGTCGCTCCGGCGAGATGCTTTCTGCTAGCGTTATCAATCAAATTGCCATCAATATCGGTTTTTGTTCAGGGTGTTTTTAGGAGGGTGTTTTTGGCTTTCTTTTATCGGATCCATTTCTGGGCAAAATTTGAGAAACACTTCTAGCGATCAAGGCGGAAAACGGCAAGAGTCGGTCAGTGAAAAAGAGGCTGGAGAAGTTAATTTGACGCATAGTTCATACAACGCCGTAATGTATGCAACTGCTATTGTAGCGCCGAAATGTATGCAATAGGAATTTGTCGTATAGTTCATAGACGCGACGTTGGTCATTGTCATTTGTACAAGTCTGGCAAGTTTGGCCGGAATTCTAAAAGAGCTCATTGCTTCGAAAAGTTTTACTCTGGCTATGCCGGCGTAGGTGGCCTTGAAATCGTTGGAGGGATAGAAGGATTATAACTGCTGCTCCAGCCATCTTATCCAAGGTCTGCCACACGGTGAACATACTTTCAGGGGCGCAATTACTTTTGCTTTTGCTTGCTAAAACATTAAAAATCATCGACCCTATGGACATTCAACTGTTTGTCTAAATTACGTACTGTGGTTAAGACATGTTCATGTTGCCGTTATGTATTTAACTAAATATTGATTAGATCAAGGAATTAAATGATTTAAAAAGCGACTATCAAAATAAAAATGTTCACTACTTATTTGATACTTAGCTAACTAAGAAAAATATTTATACATTTTGTAACAAAACAAATAACAAATACAAATACACAAATAACAAATAAAAAAAACAAATACAAAAGTGCCAGTTTTAAGAACTGCTACTAATAAAGAAAACTAGTAAAGGAATAATAATAATTTAATTGCTTGTAATAATTCAATAACTGTATGAAAAACATATATTCTTATTCTAACTTGAAGTTTCAATGATGTTTTTTTTCTAACCCTGGCACAGTTTGGCACAAATTAATTTTAACGAGAGTGTTTTTAAAATAAACTCAAATAATCTCCAAATGGTTTCCATCAATTATAGCAAAACTGCTCCTATCCGTTTGGGCAAGAAATGCTCTCACAGCACATTAGTAATTCATTGCTCGACGTGACATATGTCAAAGAATACGATTGCCTTTTTTCATTTTTATTTGTGGTTCGCTTTTTTTTTCCTTTTTCAAAAGTTTAACGACAAATCAATCGCATATCCACGTACCTTCGGCGAGTGTAGCCGTAGCCGTATTGGTGTTTTGTTTTACTTACGACTGGAGCTGGAGTGGGTTGGCCAAAAAAAGCAATGTATGGATCCTACGTACCCGCAGCAGGAATATAAACTCCATTATACACTTACCTACGTCGGTGAGGAAAAGACAAAGAGAGCAGAAAAAAAAATGGAAATATTAAATTCAACCGTAACTGCATAAAGAATAACGAAACAATAAAGATACACGAATATGATGTGAATTTTTCATTACTCTCGCCCCCTCCTTCTCCCAAATACACACACACACATAAAACGCTTCCTTCGCTTTTCGTTTCTTGCATTTTGCTTTGTCAGGCTTGTCGGTTTGATCACGATTGTGTTTGTACGTAACGCCGGGTTCGAAAGGTGGAGCGGAGAAAATAAATGTTTCACCCATACACACAACAAAACGGACACACGCATTTTCTTTCCACGTCACAGAGAATAATTCATTTTTCTGGCTGAAGATGAAGTCGAATTAACAAGAAGAAGAAGAAGAAGAAAAACACCCCACAAGAAGACAAACATACACACACACACACACACATACACTTACACACAAATTGGTTAACCAAACAAAGGAACAAAATGGGCGCAAAATCAACCACCGGGGAAAATCACAAGCATCGCTACCAAACTCCAGAAAAAAAAAAGAAAAAAAAGTGTAAAACCAAGAAAATGGGGGAAGGAAAACGATAGGAATGCTAGTATTTAGAACGCACGTCACACACGGTACACGGGCGGTCTCCGGTCCACGGGTGCACGCTACCCTTTTTGGGGTAGAAAAAAATAAGGGAAAATATGGGAATTTTAACCGTAAATATGGCGCCCATGCAAGAGTCATGATATCGCGGAGAAGAAGGAGAAGGAGGAGGAGGGTTCGCTTGTGGGGGAAGTGAAGGGGGGGGGGGGGGGAGGGGGCGGTTCGACCGCGAAGAACACCGCGCGTTACGCGTGCCCAATTAACGGCTAATGAGCACGAGAGGGTGAAACGGAAATGGTGGAAACAGCACACAAGCGAAGGGTGGTTCCGGATAACCGGAAGCGGAAGTGAAAGGGCTACCGTGATTCCGGCCAGTCTCACGGTGCACAAGTACACCGGAGCCAGTGAAACACAATGTAACGAAAGGAAAACAATACCGTAGCGGAGTTTATTGGGGGGGAGTGGGTTGGGGAATGATTGAGGAGGGGTTGAGGAGAAAAGGACCACGAGAAGAAGAAGGAGACAAAAAAAAAACACTCTTTGTCTAATGTAAAACAAAAAACTAATTTCCGTGCATTTAACCCAGACAATAGAAGGACTCGTGCTCCCTTCGTGCTTTGTGTGTTTGTAGCCTTTTTTTGTGCGTGTACGTGTGTGTCTGTAGTCACTTTTCCGCCATTTTGTTAATACAATTATTAGCTCAGCAGGCATAATAGGACGAATGGCTAACCTGATCGTGGTGAAACACTGCATAAAGAAGAAGAAAACACACACACACACGTACACACATACACCTACACACACACAACGAAACAACACGATTTGTAAAGCAGTGGAGAAGCAGTGTTTACCCTCTAGTGCCTGGTGCAAGATGGCCGCCGGTGGTACCGGAACTGCCGGTGGCGTTACCACCGCCCGGACCGGACGGGCCGGCCAGGGCGAGGGCTTTGTAGCGGGCCTGCTCCTCCGTCGGCAGCACGATGTCGACCGAGCGCGATCGTACGGCGCCGCTGCTCGGGACGGCCAGCAGGTTCAGGCAGGCCCCGTCCGGTGGCGGCTGGAGTTCCTCCGTCTTGGCGCCGGTCACCTTGGTGAAGCAGGAGTCGACGGACGCGGCCCGGTCCCGCTTCAGGTCCGGCACCTGCAGGTAGATGTCGCGCACGAAGTCGGCCGGTTGCGACGGCTGCACGGTGAGGCCGGCGGACGGTGGCGGTGACTCTAGCGGGAGCCGGGGCGCCGGGTCGTAGCACGGGTAGGTTGGTAGCGGTGGTGGCGGTGAGGATGTTGAGGACGGTATGATCGGTCCCATCGAGGCGGCCCGGCCCCGCTGCGGTGGCCGCTGCTGGGGCAGCTGATTGTCGGGTTCGGCATCGGCGCCGGTGTGGATGTCCGGTACCGGGCGGGTGGTGCGCGGCGGCGGTGACGCCGGCCGGCTGTCGGATGCGTTGGAAACGTTCTCGAGCGAGCTGCCGGTCGGTTCGACGATGATCGCTTCCTGGCGCGAGATGGACCGCCGCCGGGTGCGGTTCGGTGGCGACGGTTCGACCGCTTCGCCGGCCGGTTCCGGCGGTGGATCGGATGCGGACGGTGTGTCGTGCGTCAACGCCGTGGCTCTCGGGTCCGGCCCAGCACCGGCCGCCTCATCCTCGTCGGGCAACATCAGCGCGATCTCGCCCGGTCGGGCCGGTTCGAGCGTGGGGCCACCGTGCCCCGTGTAGTCATCGTCGTCCGGCTTTGTCGGCGAAATCGTCAGCGTGATGCGGCAGGGTGACGGAACGGCCGGCGGCGACAGGCGCACAGTGGAGGTGCTCGCACCATCACACTCCTCCCGGGGTTGGGATCTGCGCGGTGATACGCGCTGGAAGAGCGAAGCGTAATCGTACGCGGGCGCTTCCAGCCCGAACGTTGGTTCCTTTTTGCGCTCCCGGACTCGTTTGCGCCGATCGGTCTCGTTCTCGCTGTTGTCCTCGTTGTCATCGTCTGCCTCCGCCTCATCGCCGTAGTCGTCCTCATCGTCGTCGTCATCGTCGTAGTCGTAATCGTAGTCGTAGTAACCTTCACCGAAGTGACCGCGCGCTTCATCGCCAGCACCGCTGGGACCGGCGAGCCCGACCGCCGCCACTCGGTTCACGCTCCCGCCCGTACCACCCACGGCCCCCTCCAGCGCATCCTCCTCCGCGCCGCCAGCACCCGCCACCGGTTCGCTCTCGTTTGCGCCCTCCTCCTCGTCAGCGTCGCCGTCCTCACCATCGTCCTCATCGTCGCCGGAGGAGCAGGAACTCGACGTGTAATCGACGTACGCCTGGTACTCCTCGCTGTCGTAATAGAGCCGCTGCTCCACCCCAATCAGACGCCGGTACTCCTCCAGATACAGGCAGTGTATGCACGGTGGCGGCGTTTTCGAGCTGGACTTGCGGCGCTGGAACCGTTTCGGCACGTCGAGAAACGCGGCCGCCACCGCACTGCCTTCGTCCGAGGCCGAACCAGCCAGGTCGAAGCTGCGCGAACGCTGACCGGGCGTAGTTTGCGGCACCTGGAGCAGTAGGCTCCCGACACCGGACGTACCACCCACACCCGCCATCGACGGCTCATCGGCCGATGCTGCGGCGACCGACAGTGACCGCTGCTGGCTCGAACGCTGCGCTTCAAGTTGTATTTCGTCGAACGATGCTGAGCGTACCTGCGAGGGTGACAAAGTTGTACGCGGTAACGTGCATTGTGTAAGGGGTATACGGTATCGGTACGGTTTCACGCGGGGGCTTACCTGCTTTGGCACTTCAAGACTGCTTTGGGTTTTCATCTCCGCACCCGTGGGCGTCCGGGATCTGGTGAAGGTGTTGCGCAAGCGATGCATCGTGAAGCCGGGGATGGTGCTACACTACTACGCTGCTCGCTGCTGGTGTCCCGGACCTGGTGAGGCAACCGGTGGCGACGAGGCTACGATGTGCCCCAGCGATGCGGCTCTCTTCCCATCGCCGAACTAGACACCACTGCTGCTTGCTGGATGTCTGCTGACACGATGCTGCTAAAAGAGTTCCTTGCTGCGAGATACACATACAGACATGAGCACATCACCGAACCGTTCGCGAACCGGGCAGCATCGATATATCTGATGCGCCTGAATGGTATGCAATTCGCAAGACAAAATACGCCTATTAAACTATTGCAGCAAGCTGCGTGGGTGGCTCTGTTAACTAAGATACTTGCGGTAGTCGAGTAAATTGTAGTTCTGGCACTGGACTATCCTGTATCGGTATCTGTTTTATTCTGTCATCTGCTTTGAATGCTTAATAATATCTCTTCATTCGGGATTATTCCAATTCTTGGGTTGTTTAGATCTTGTAAGCTTCCTAGTGTAGGTTGAGTCTAATTCCAATTTATAATCCTCTCAGAATAATCCAAGATTAATGACCTCCACCTCTCCCAGTTATTGGTGTTGAACTTCCATTTCGCTTAGGACCTTCAAAGGGCTTAATCCGCAACGCGGTCTGAGGATTGATGAGTCTTTCGAGAGTCGATTCCTAGTTCGAAATGACTCCTCACTAAAAATTCAAATGAATGACTCCTCTCAAGAGATCCATTAAGCGCAACAGTTCATATTCCTGTAGCTTTGCAGCCATTCGCATCGCTTCAAGAAGACAAATTAACATTCTAATCTTATATTTTGCAATTCCACTCCCTTCTAAAATCACTCTACAGTTAAAGATGACAAGGAGTCTCTAATGCATCTTCTACCCATTTCTAATATGTCCAGCATACTGGAGCTAATTATAAACTCCCTAATTGAATAAGTTAGATACATCATCGAATTCTCCACGAATTCAAAAAAGGAGCATTCGTTGTAGTGTATAACAGGTAATGTATAACAGTATAACAGATTTACAGAAGTTGAAATGAACAAAAGAACTCAAGAATTATCTAAAACATTCTTCTAAGGAAAAGAATTTACTCTCCGAATAGCAGCTATTCCGGGGATTCTTAAAGGATTGTACTCGTAAATGTACATTGTCACATTTCATCAAGGATTTGCCATCAGTTGAGTTCAATTTCAAAACTAACATAACATGACATTGATTCTTTCTACTCGCACCAGTTGAGTCCTTAGCTCGATAGCATCGGTATCAGTGATGACTTCTTCACACCACAGATTCAGGCCCGTCAGTCACGAAACAACAGGGAAACAGTTAAAGGTGAAGTTCAACTATTTTCGTTATACACACGGCCCTCATATACATGATAAAAAGAATTATGATAACGTGCACACATCGCGCAACAGTCACGCCTCTGTATGGCAAAAACACCTGCGCCGCAGGTTCTGCATCTCCAGGGAAATTGAGAATAAAATCCACCGGGGAGTAATATCGCTGCAATTCTTCACACGAAGCCCGCAATTGCTGCTTTTTCAACCGGTGGAAAGATTACCTCCGTGAATGGTGCGTGTGCGTGTCTGCTCTAAACTGAGCCGAGCAGATCTACAACTAGGAGGTCATATCACACACACCGGAAATGTGTGTATTACGCGAAAATCCCGAGGCTCGTCCCTTTGCTGTTCGGAGTTCGCGTCGGAGTGCACTGAGCCTTTTCCTCGACACTCCATCAGGGGGGTTTGTGCCATGTATGGTGTTCGCTGTTCGCAGCAAACGCAAAAATAAATTGCACACCAGCAGGAAGGTGTGTGGTTCACGGGTGGCTGAGTGATTACATCCGATGCCACGCGGTACAACTTTTTCCCATCAAACACTTTCAGAATTCGCTTCTATTTTTTTCTTCTTCTTTTCTCACGCTCCAACACCTACGTTTGTGTTTTTACATCGCACGAAGCATCACTAATCCGACGGTGTGTGTGTGTGTGTTTTGTGACGCGTCAACGCAACGGTGGGATTTATAAATGGTTTCCGACACCGGGGCCGATGGGAAATTGCAACACAGCGACAAACGACAAACGGGGAAAAGGCGATTATCACCAGGCAATTCATTTCCAGAACGGATTGGCCACATCCGAGTTGACGCAGACACGGCACTATCTCTGCGCGGCGGCACTCCTTAAAAACTGCTGAAGAAATCAGCTGGGCCGGGTGCGGCTGGTGTAGCAGCACACAAGGTGTTTTGATGTTGGGTCGGTCGGCCCCGTTTCAACATTTCCTACTTTCCATCCAAGACCAGCAGGTCGTCCCGGTGAGCTGCTCGCCCGAGGACTGTTTACTTTATCGGCTATATCACTTTGCATACCTGGAGCGCCCGGACCATGGTTATGGTCTGTTTATGCAAATTGTGCAACAGTGGTCAGAAAGCTGTAAACCTGGTACGGCAAACATTTTCATCGCTTTATGATGCTCTGTGACCAATAAAGAAAATGGTAGGGGTTTTTAGCTTTAATGCCCGCGGTTAGAGTGGATCAAAATAAAGTCAGCAAAAGCGACGCAGGTCCCGGAAGAGCATCAACCAAACCGGCCGGTAAATAAACATGTTGACAGATGTACCGAGATGAATTCGGTTTTCTAGGGCTTAGTGCGCACTGCAATATCGGCTCGGAACGACCGGAAAGACGTCGAGTGACTTGGTAGTAATATATACTTAAGAAGATTATTGCGATCGGAAATTGTTGACTAATGTTAAATTTGTAGCTGGTGACGTTTCGGATTTTCGGGGACGTTCGGGGATTACCATGCAAAACGGGGAGAGCAACGCTGTTAATAATTCACGCCGAAAGACTTGCGCCGTCCAAGTGTCGTGCCGGCTACCATTTACCGGTAAGGTAAGCAAATAAGCAAATCCAACGCTAGTGGTAACACGTCCGTCGCGAACCATCTACTCAGATTTAGCGCAATATCGTCAGGTTACATTTAACCCTGCGGAACGGCTCATCTCCTGCTGCTTGATACTCCAGCGCCAGCACCGTCAACAAAAAAAACCCGGAAGTGACTGCGATAAAGACAAGATTTGCTGCCTTTAATACCCATTTTACGACGGTAAAAGTGCTCGCTTGGGAATATCCGTCCGCATGCAACGGTCGTGCGGTTTTCTTTCTGCAACTCTGCCCAACACCACCACAACCACCAGCATCCGGATGCCGTGATTGTGCGTTTCCTTCGTTTGACCGAAAATGGCTTCGACTTACCGCTCCACCGTTTGAGGGGGAAAAAAAACAAACAAACAAACAAAAAAGGCGAACATCCCAAGTGCTCCACGCTCGTTGTTGCGTACGCGGTACGGGTTTTATAGCTGCCGTCAATTTAACCGTCCCGCACCGGAACGGAGCGCCGGAGATGGCATCATTTACGGATTACTGTCTGGCCGGGTACGGGCGGTACATGCGTTGAGCCGATTTGCTGTCGCATTTGGGCACGCTGCCAAACGCATCCACCCTCCTGCCTGGGGGCAGATGCACAAACAGGGCCTGGGGCGCAGATAATGCCGGGTTTGCGGACCGTACAAGATTCCGCACCCGTGCAACAAGTTCGAACCGGACGAAACGTTTTGCATTTGAAACGTGGTGAATAAAACAACTCATAAAAGAAAGGCTTAAATAAATGCCAAGGTTAGTAGAGTTTGTAATTAGCGCATTGCATAGCTTTAGGCGCTGGCTTTCTCCGGTGGTATAATAACAAGCGCACGAATATTTGTCGAGCAGCAGCTAAATCAATGTGCACACACATTATTTAATTCCTTTTAAACCACTTGCAGCTCCTTCCGGCGGTCAACTTTTCCCAACCCTTGCACAGCATGGTTTCGTTTCCGCTTGAAAACTGTTTCGTTTGCTGCATAATTTCATCTTCACGAAAGCATTGCTTATGCTAATTGGTACTTGTCGTTTGTGAGGTTTACCTCGCCACAGCCTTGCTGTGAGGAATACCTCGAGCCGATTGCTCACTGCCAGCTCGAGTGCAACCTATTATAACAACTCAGCCGGTAGCGGCGCTGCGAATGGGTGTGATTTTTACAGCAGCGGTTAGCATTGTGAGCTGCCATTAGTATTTGAATGGAATATATTTACTTTGGTGACCGTATTTCAACAGAACAATTATTATAAACTCATCTGTTGCAGTTGAATAAAAACCATCAACTCGACTGGCAAGTTAATGTGGGTTTTAGTAATGATCCTAACAGAGCTGCCGTAGAATGCTGTTTTCAAGATGCTTTTTACATATTTGTAGCATTAAAATGTTTAAAAACATCCATGTGGTCAGAAGAATCTCAAACACGAATAACTTAGGCAAAGATGTATTCGACAAGCATCAGGTCGTTGAGGGCAACCTGGCAATTAGCTTGCAGTTGGGAAATTCGTTACATGAACGGGGATTAAATATTAACATATTACTGCAAGTTGTTGCAAGAAAACCCGTAACAGGGTGCGACCGTAGCAACAGCACAGCAACACTCAACTGCTCGTGCTGGCTTTTACAAATAAGGCATGTAATTATGTGCTGAGCAATGCTGGCCTAACCAGAGAAAATTCTCCCCTTCACCTCCCTCCCACACATCACCAAAACACCCCCCCTCCCCCCTCCCCCCTTCCCTCCTCCTCTCCTCTTCAGCACATTGTTAATGAATGTGAAAACAAAGGACTTTGGGCATGAGCCCGGGACGATGGTGTCTACATTTAGGCGCTACACTTCGGTGTATACATTTAGGCGCGCGGCAAAGTTTTGTGGAGATTTGTGTGCGTGTGGTTCGAGCGGGGTGGTGAAGGGAAGCAAAAATGATTGCAAATTACACGGCTGAGCTGTTGGGAGTAATGTGAGCTTGGAATACTTTGCCAACGCCGCAGGAAAGCTCGCTGACGGGGGTGTTTTAGTTTTATTACAAGCAAAATTTAATTCACCACAGTCGTTCAATGAAGACGCTCGGTACGCGCATTTCTCGGCGGAAAATGCATTTCACTGTATGCAACGCTGCGCGCGATAATCCACCGTGGGGAACGGTAGACAATGGGGTCGCCTGCCCGCAAACGATAACAAACAGCTCCCGCCGGTGGCTTGACATTTAGGCGAAGGCGTCTGAATGTAGGCTATGAGTGACTCATTTGCTTAATTAGTACTGCAACCCAGCTAGACTCGGCAGGCCAACTATTTCCTTCGGCAAGGCGGTAAGGGATGAATGTGATGGGGGGTGGAGGAGGGGGGGGGGGGTGAGCTATGCCTTTCTTGTGTGGCTTCATTCCAACTGACACAAACAAAGCACTCTGCTAGTTTCTGGCATTTATCAAACTATAGAAAAAACCCTCACCGAACTAAAGACGGGGCCGCCGGAAAATGATCCAATTGCTCACATAAAAAAACCATCCGGCGTAGAGGATGCTGCCAGGCTTGAAGGATGCCTTGTAAAACGCACATTCCGTCTGCCAAACGGGCTCCGGTTTCAGGTGAGTGCCTTGGGCGATGAAATCCATCATGATTATCTGCTGTACCGCTACCAGACTCGCGTGTACGGCATTCAATCGGAATGACAACTGCACATTGGAGACTTCCTTTTCATTGCAGGCTTTACAACGGAGCAGCGTTCAGGCGAGTGAATGTAGCAGACAAATCGCTGCATTGACAAGCGCTCACCCGGGACATGCAATCGGGAGTTTACCGAGGTACGGTATCTGCACAGTACGGTTCGATGCACAAAACTCCAATCCTGCGGGGCAAAATAATGAAATTAGATATTGACACACAGACGTACAAGCCCAACGCTTAGATTCACTCATCTAAACGAAATGATTAAGGGATATCGGTACGGAAGAAGAAGTTCATATCCATTTCCCGTGCCAGCTCCATTTCTCGACGGCAATGAAGCGGAATCAAAAGGCGGCGACTCTCTAGCACTGTTACCTATGAGATTACCTATGGATTTAAAAAAAAAACAACACACGTGTTTTTACCAGGCCATGGCCAGGAAGCGTTCGTATCATTTCCGGGAAAGCTGATTGCAAAAGATCAAAGAGTAATATAGCGTTTCGTCCTATCAAATGTAGTTAATGCCTAAAGCGATTGAAATATGGCAACATAGGGATGGAACAGGATAGCGACGCAAGGATTGACGGCCAGCATGGCAAACACTGATGCTCAAGTGATTGAATTTTGACACAGTTACCTCCGGATGGATTTTGCCGTACACAGTAAGGCCCTGCGCCTGGCAGGTATGCAATGCCGGGTATGCATTTTTTTTTTGCTCCGGCCACACAGTGGCCCAGGTGCATTCGACGACTGAACCGTCCGAGTCCGGTTGCGTCAAGGCCCTGTTGAAGGATGTCAATTACACGGGAAAAGTCTCATATCTGTGAGTTGGTAAATATACCAGCCTACACATATTTGACATATGGGTATTTTGTTCCACACTACTTTCATACGAAGTCCAGATTAAGAAAAAAAAAATTGGAAAACACATTTCACTCGCCGGGTGTTTGTGAGCACTGCAAAACTGAAAGCTTCCTGGAAAGCGAGCGTCCGATCAAAAGGTTTAATATTTCCACCGCTGCACCAGACGCTTGTCGAAATTTGCATATAACAAAGCAGCTGAACCGAATATCAAAAAAAGACAGAAATCCAATATTTCCCATCCTATATGCCTCCGGGCTAGTGCAACAGGTTTCGCGTGTCTACACCGTATTCCGCACAATTCCTCTGCCTTGGCGTGTGCTTTCGTCATCTGCCATACCATACCGGGAATGAATTTAGCCCGGGGAAAAAAAGCAACCTTTCATTAACTATCCCTCACATAACAATCGAACAAACGACGATAATACGGGACAGAAAAGGCAGCAAAACCGTAATTGAGTTGCTGCTTCAAACAGCGGAAGCGGCGAAATTAATTGCTGGATGCAATTACGCATATGCGTGTGGGAGGAGAATTGAATTTAAACCCCTTCCCTGTTTTTTTCGATACAGGCAATTGCTAACGTGACCGTTGTTGTTCCACCCAAGGTAAGGAGATCATGGCACTTTACTTTAGCAAGGAAAGGAAATGTAAAAAACAGCAAAGAAAAATTGACCTGATTATAAACCAATTTTGCTTCTAATACCCTAGACGGCATCAACAATGTATTGTTTTACTTTGGTAAGTATATAAATCCCATTAGAAGAGCAATTAAGCACCATTTGCAAATCAGTTTGCCTACATTTAGGAGTGAAATTGCGAAAGATGTGAAAATGAACTTGTTTGTATTTATAATGCAAAAAATATGCAATAAATATTCTTGCTCAGCAAATGGTTTTGTAGACCGTTTTGTAAATCATTTTCCACGATTGAAATACAACCAATCATGTTGTTGTAATTGACACAAATGACCGAATCACTCGACCCTACAAGGTAAGGAGAAAAAAAATTACCCGATTGAGCACAAGTGAAATAAGAATGATGAACCGTAGCAACGACAGCACACTATCCAAACCGATGAAATTTGAATCGCGTTCCATTAGTCGCACCATTAGCACTCCACCCCTTGCCCTGAATGTCCATACAACCACGCTAGTGAGGAAAAAGCTTCGACCGTTGTACCTACCCATCCCATCCCCTTTTGTTCGACTCATTTTGCCAACGTCATTTAGCTTCAACCTACTCCTAGAACATCGCCGTCCCGAGGAGATGGGACGGAACAACACTGGAGTGATGCAAAGTTTCGGCACCGAGCCACCAAAACAAAACAAAACAGAGAGAAAGCAACACAAACTGGTCGGTTAGAGATGGTGGTGCTTCGTTGCTGACGGACCGTTGGACAGATGAACCACATCCGAATATGATTAATGGAAGCCAATTAAAACTTTCATCATGGCACGCAGCAAACGGTAAGAAACTGCCACTGGTTCGGTTTGCGAGAAGAAGCTGTGCGGTGGACAGCTGTCCCCGATGAAACTTCTCCAACTGTGCATACTTGTTTATCTGTTTGTTCGTGGTGCTATTGACAATTTTAGTCGTAATCTTAGGCTTTCTCTAATTTGGTAAGTGCAATGATCATTCGAGTTTTCTTAATGAATATGAGTTGGACGTGCTTTAGCAGCCTATCTGTTAATAATGCGCTGCAGTGATACTGTAATGTGATAGTGCATATTAAATTAGCAATTTCTTGTATTGCGGGATAAATAATGCTAAATGCTGAAAAGAGCCTTAGTGTATGCAATCAGCATGGCTTCATCCTGTCAAATGTTTAAAAAACATTCATTTTTTCGTCGTTTTGCATAAAACTAGGCGCTCAATCGATCGCTTAATTGATGGGAAATACGGTTGGGTCCATCCCGTAAAACCGTACTGCTTACATTACGCAACCATACATTGCATACATTCAGGCGCAATATTCTGCTCCGATGCATTCGTGATATTGTAATGAGTTCAAATCAACCCCACCTGGCATATTAATAATCGTATTCACGTTTACGGGTGTAGGAAACATGGGACGAAAATAACTCAACACGAAACCGTACGAAACAGAATAAAATTTTACACTTTTGCCCAGCTACCGAACGTACAACAAACGGGACATAAAGCGAATTCATAGAAACACACTCAGACGCACGGTAAACCGTCAACTCACAACTGGAATTTTTCCGTTGCTGATTATCGAACGGCCTTTTATGTCATTGTTGGCCGTATCTTATTCGCAGGCTCATGCGGGCACGTTTCGTACAGCAATCGAAATCAATGCCCTCGCAGGCAACTGTTACACGAGACTATTTAGCTGCGCCCAATTTAGCCTGGTTGTGCGGTACAGGTGGGTGTAGCAAAATGTGAAAAACGAGCTTCATAAATCTGGCAGGCTAAATTGGTGCAAGCTGCCGGAACGCAATAACGCAGGTGCTAATGCAAAGCGGATAGACCAATTATGATCGGTTCATTGGTTACTCTTCCTTTCATTGCCCGGCAGTCAAGCCAAGCCTTCTATTATCGCCCTTAGTAACCGCTTATAACAGTTTGATTTTTATTTAATTTTAATGATCGAACGATTGCACTTCCCAGCTTGCGCGCTAATAGGGGAGAGGGATGGGGAGGAAAACACAGCCCCCAAGAAGGGGAGGGTAACATTAAAGCACGGCTGGTTTGTTACGAGGTCATTCGGAGAAGCATACGCCACCGGTGGGATGTAGTAAAAATATAATTTTAATAAAATTAACATCTCCAGAGCAACACTCGCTTCGTTTCCTCATGCCCGTGTAAGGATCTCCCGGGGGGCTTTTGCGTGGGATGTAAATGCATTAATTACCGACACGCAAACACACAGACGCATAGTACATGGTGATGGGACAGTTTAGTACAATGATTTACTTCGTCGTGTACCTGGCGAACCGGAAGGCATACGAACGATAAAACCAAAAAAAATAAAATAAAATCCTTGAACAAACCAACCAAATTAGCCAACCTGGTTAATCATGGCAAAATTTGTGATTCGTTCTCATTGCCATGAAATATTATATTCGATCATATATTATCAGCACAAACTCGCAAGCCATTTTGAATAGCAAATTAGCCACGCTGCATGAGAGATGATTGGATTGGCTTGATAGTGCAGTGGAAACGATACTCCTCTATAGTGCCATCGATGCTAAAATTGCACGTAGCTAATGCAGACGCTGCACAAAGATAATCGAATTAATCCATTTCACTCTTTTCATCAACAAACTTCCCGATGCGAACCTACCGAACGGTGGCACAATCAAAACAAGGCTCTCGAGCAAATCCGTCAGACACTTCATTGGTTGCTAGTGCTTTCATTGGTAGATAATTAAAATTCGAAAGCATATCGTTTCCATCACGATGCGCGCAGTGCGAAGTAAAGGAACAGCTTATCTGAAGCGAGTGCACGTTGAACGCACGCCGAAGAAAAACCGATCCAATAAGCCAGTTGGATGCGAAACGGAATGATGGAATGAATGTGCAATCCGGTTTGCAATCTAATGCGGCTAACAAGACATGCTGCAGGCAGTGCCATTTAATATATCTTTCCTTGATGAACGAACGGATGAAAAAGGTCAAGTAGTATTCAAGCATGGCGGACGCATTCCAGTTGCAGTTGATTATATTTTTTTTCTAATTTCTTGAACAATGGTCTAGTCGTATTGCTCGACCATGGGTCGTATTACTCATCATTGTGAAAGCCATTTACTCTGCTAAGGAATAGTGCGATGCGTGTAGCATACCATTCGGGCGCACAATTCTCTCATTCACTGCTAACGCGTGTGGCGCACGTGAACATCGACGATCGTTATTTATTTCATCAATTTTCAATCAAATCCAGTTCAAACAACATAAAACCAGAAATTATTTATAAGTTTTCCGTATACATAAATATATTCAATGCTGATTACCGAAGCAAACACAAATAATACTACAAATGTTTCTGTATTAAATATTTCAACAATATTTTAATCACTAGTAAAGGGTTCTAGTTATTTAAATAGTAAATTGTTCAAAATAGTTAACATTAAATTAAGCAAAATAGTTAACCTAATGCACAAACAGTAATGGAACGCTCAAATAGCGACTTGACCCTGAATATTATTTGTGCGCCTGAATGTATGCAATCCAAATCACCATTGAGTTCGCTGGTGTTTTTCCACGATTTTACGAACCTTTGAGGACATTAAAAATGTTACGTTTATTGCATAACTTTGCAGGCAGGCAAGTGTCGTATTTGTTCGATAATTTCCATTGTCGCTTAAGAAAACAGCGCATCAACAACTGCTAGCTTATCGACACCGTTCTGTGTACCGCGCGGATAGGCTTTCGCCTTGCCCACTCCTAAGCTCTGAAGCGTAACGTAGCTTTGCGACAGCCACTATTTGCTGCGAAGATGTGCACACCTCCCCCGCCTTATCGGTAACGCGTGCCGCGCGTTCTTGCAAAGATTCGATCATCGTATCAGCCGGTGTTGATGATAGTTTTATGGCAATAGTTATCGACGGCCAAACGGTAATTGCGTTACAACGATGACGCTTTTACGACGCACGGTGCTAACCGACGTGGCGTGGACTTCCACCCCCCCACGGTGTTAACACGGACCGGGCAGGAAGAAAATGGTAGCAAAGCACGGTAGCACATGCCAGACGGACAGCATGAAGGCAAACAAACATATACGATGATGGTTGAGGTAACAGTACCAGTGGCATACCAAGTGGCCTGTCAGTAATACTGCCACATTATATCGCTATGTGTGTGTGTGTGAGGCTATCAAAGCGATAGACATGCATGGGAAAACCACTCCAGCGCTTATTCCACGTTGTAATAACGTTCACCTATTTGCCAATCTTCTTAATACACCGATCTCAAATTGAGACGCTGTGTACGGTACGCACTGCATGCCAACTTTACAGTACCGAAGCGCACGATGCAATGAGATGTATTTTTATTTTATTACAGCACCAGGATGTGGCGCTACTCACATGTTCCATCGTGAGCCATTCTTTCGCCAACCACCGTGTTACCGCACTTTACGCCGAGCGGTGATTTGATGCTAACCGCCATAAACTATTTTTTCACTGTGTGGTTCACTGTTAGTGTGGGATTCTTTTTTTTTTTTTGCTTCTGTCCCACATTTCAACTCCTTCTGTTCTTGCCAGCAGACGCGCGTACTATGAGTAGGATGCCTTTTGTTAGACGTCCACCGGAAGCAAAGCTGCCGGTTATCTAGCGCCGCATGCAGCTCGAGAGGAAATTGTTCACCACAGGAAACGACGCGACACGTGTGCCAATAGGATTCGAAAGTCGTGGACGGGTTGAACGCCAAGTTATGAGCGCGCTGTCCGGAAAGCGCATCAACGAATGTGGAATAAAAATAAACACCAGTTATGCCACAAGATCCTGACAGGTCTGCACCGCGTGGAACGATGGCGCTCCTTCCGTACCTTTTTTTGATACTTTGTTTGTTCACAGTAACAACGACAAAAAATAAAATAAAATAACCCCTCCTCCGTGCAACTGAAAGCTCGTGCTGTGGAACGCGACTCGATTCCGTCGACTAATAGTTTGCACACAGATACGCCGGGGTATGTCAGGGCGAACGTTGTGATACAGACCGATAAAAGATGACAACTTTTTCACCCCCCCATTCGGTGGCATTCATTCCTTTTCGTGTGAATGTTTCCTGTTCACCAATACCCCTTCACACCAATGAACCATCATTTAATGGAGAAAAAAGGCAAAGATCGCTAACGCTAAAATCTGCTATCGGTCACCGCAATGGTCACGAAATTGGGTAACAGCAAGAGAGGAGAGAAAAATAAACCACCACTACCCCCTTTAATGTGACACGGCACGCGACACTTCTGTTATATATTAGAAGCATAAACAATCAGTGACTGTAATGAAGCGTCACCAGACTGTGCTGTCGCTTTAGCACCGCTCGGTTGTAGACATTTCTCACCCAGCCAACACCAGCCACGAGCCACTATGATCCCGAGGTGGACGTTTCGATTGAACTTTATGTTGCAACAGTTAATTTGCATAAAATTCCCAAATTTTGCCCCTTTTCAATCATTGTTATCAATAATGATTGAATTATTAATGAATAAATAAGGACAAATTAATTACAGAAACTCAATTGAATGATGAAAATGAATTGTAATTGGTTTGAAATGTCCTTAAGCTTTAGAATTATTTACTGCAACTTTTCGTTTACAAAAGTAAAATTTATATTAACCGAAATAAACAAAAATGTCGCCTGTCCATTTATTACCCTGAGTTGTACCACTGTGTGAACGTAGCACAACGAGGTGCTACTACTTTTTTTTTGTTGGCTGGCTGGCTTTTCTTTCTCGCCTGCCTGCTCATTCGCTGTCAGATGTTGTCTATTTGTGTGGAAAATTCTAATGACATTCAAACTGCAGTACGTCAGGTGTCGTTTCTGATGACGTTTCCAGGTACCGCCGGGCCTTCATCCACTCTATCTTGTTTTTATCGGTGTACATTTGTACCACGGTAATTATCTTGTTTGCAGCTATTACCTTTTTCAGCGGGACAGCTCCCTATTAACAGTATCAAAGAAAATCGTATTAAAAAGCGATATATGCGAAGAGAATTGCATACTTTTAGGATCAGTTTTCTACAAAAATCGTCAACGCCTATGGGGTAGGCTATTCGCATAGCAAGTCCGAGCCTGAATTTATGCAACACGCACGACCAACGCTTTCCAACTGAAGGATCGGAAAGGTATGCTATCATCCCGTATGTTAATTATCTTACAAAACCCAATATTTACTATTCTACTGCTAGAATTGTGTGAGGGAAAAAGTGGAAGGCCTTTTTTCGAAACGATGCATGGCATTGCAAATGATGTCCTTCAATCTGCACATCAAACGAACGATTCCGTTTCCGATTAAGAGAAGGAATAAACATCCTTCATCGGAGACATGAAAAAAAAAAAACAAACCAGCAAATGGAATCTCCAATCCCGCCGAACGATGTCAGTACCTGGAAGCCCGGACTATTCATCGAATTGTGTTTGCTGATTGCACTGAAAAAGCGGCCAGGAAAGTTTTTGAACAACCAAAATGGCGACAGTGTGTATTTCTCACTCGCACATCCTTTTATCGCACACAAGCGGTTAATGACAGTAGTATGCATACCGTCCGATTGACCAGGTATTGAGCTAGGTTATGGTCGCTGCCATTCAGAGCAAGTGGATCAATAGCCGTACCGAAAATGCTAATGGCACGCTGTACGGTTTCACCCTCGGCGGGAGTGTTGTACCGCTCGCAGGTGACAGGGTCGACAACTCTCAATGTTGCACGAAACACAACGAGCTGTTAAAACTTGTTGCAGAGATATTCTATTTCCACTATCAGATTACGTTGCGTGTTAGGGGGGGGGGAGGGGTTTGAAGGTAGAATAAAGATGGATAAAACCACGCAACAATTATGGCTGTAGGCAGCCATCATTGACAAAATCATTGATTATTTTCGTGCCAATTTTATAGTTTGACTTTTAATAAAATCAAAATCTAACGCCCTTCATACACTTACGTCACCGGTTCGTGGTCATGGCCATGGACATCATTAAAAACACCCACCCACACTTGCGCTACACTTGCGCAACACGAGCTGTCAAACGAACCTTCGATGCAATATAAAACTTCAATTATTTTACGTCCCTTTTTTTTTGGACTTTTTGGACTTTGGCCACTATTATGTGTCCGCTTCCATGTGGCATTATTAGCTATCAAACCTGTTGACGGTGCGGACAAAAGAGCGTTTCATCATCCAATCGATGCCGTTCCGTGTGATCGCACCAAAGCCATTCCACCCGAAAACATGAGAATATAAATTGATTTTTCATAACCTTTCAAAGCGAATTTTCACCGCTTTGATCTGGCGTCCGGCCGGGTGACACACTATGCGACAGTGTGTGAAAAATTGGAAATTACAGCAACGGTAGAAGTGGCCAAAGAAATGAGAACAAAAATGTCACATTTCCCGCCGAACTTGTACTGCAAAACTTGGACATCAAACCGGCCCAAAAGTGGACCGCGTGATAGGTGATACATTTACGAAGGTTTTAGATTCTCTTGCAGTTAAATCTTAAGCCACCCTCGTACGGTTTCCCGCGCCCGTTTCCCGGTATTGGGGCCTGGGAAGCTGAAAACAGTTTGGGAGTTTTCTTGCGTTTTCCCATTTTCCATTTTTTTCTTCCCTCCGTTGTAGTGGTGGCGTCATTTCGCAACACGGAAAACGTGCTAATGCTTCAACCATTTTGCCATCACTTCCGGCCCGTTCCTGGGCCGGTTGATTTCGATTTTTCCTCTGCCATTTCGCTGCCTTCTCAGAATCACACCCACCGGTTCACCATCCATTATCATCTTTGTGTGAGCTAAGCTTCACGTTTTAGTCAACACCGAAAATCGACTCTTTTGCTTTGTGTGTGTGTGTGCGAGTTGTCTTCTTCTTTTTCTTCTTCGATTATTTCTTTTCCATCCTGCGGGGACATTCGTTCGTTGTGGACGATTCCAATAACAAAATTATCGCCGAAATAGGATTCCTCCGAAGAACGACAAGAAAAAAAGCAAACCTTCGGTAATCGCTTTGGAAGGACTCTGACACTGCTCTGACATCGAACTCGTCTCTGGCATGAAAAGCGCCCAAGTATGAGGTTTCGTCTTCGTGCGATTTCGGGCTGTGTTTCCAGTGCCTTCGTACCTTTGGCCGGGTACGAATTATCCCTTCCATACCGTGGGTTGCCGACCCTGCTTATCTCATCCGGTAAGGAATCCCTCACGTCCCTTTTAAGCACGTTGGACGAGGTGGCTTCTAATGATAATGCGAATCCTTGCGGCAAAATGGACCAAACGACCGCGTACTGGGAAAGCAGCACGGACTTAGCAGAATGGACTGGTAGAGTGAATACTACGAGTCGTTTTTTGTTTTGTGTTTTTTTTTCCACCCTCTCGGCTTGCTCTCATTTCCGGACGAAGGAAATTTGTAACACCGAAGCATTTTAGAAGATTATGCGCAACGAAAAAAAAAAACAACACACCCACACAAACCGGGCACGGTATGGCAGTTGAACCCATCAGACATCGAGGATAATGAGTGTGCTAACGATTTCACGAGCAACAGCAACCGTTCGCGAACGGGACTGCCCAGGCAAGAATGTGTATTTATGCACTTTTTGCCACCTCGTTCGCAGGGAAATGTGCGAAAATCATTATAATGAGGCGTCGTTGCACCATTTCACGGTGTGCGTTACGGTGTGCGAGTTAATTTAATTAAGTTTCCACGCACAAGCACAGTGCGGTGCAGTTGCGTATACATTTAGGCGCCAACGGGGCACATTTTAACCCTTCCATATTTCTTTTTTGTTTTTATTTTTTTGGCTGGTAAAGCAAATTTTGTATAGCGCTAGGCGGCCAACGGTTAACAACTTGAGACGTTCCCATGGGTTCTCGGATGAAGTGTGTGCTGGCGCACTCAAACTAACCCAAGGCATCTCGAGCGGTAGTTTTCTAGCCCATCGCCACGCGGCTGCCGTCTAGCCTGAATTCTCACCGATATCGCTACAGATATTAGTTTTCCAACAGGGTAACATACATCCTATTTTGCCGTGCAAATAGCAGTACTTGAAGCTGAAACTGATTACTAGTTTTACGGCTTGCATACTTTCAGGGGGGATAATTCAACATTTATGGTCACCACAGGGCAATGCGCCTGTGGTTATGCAATTAGAATGACTAAATATACTTTATTCAGCCAGCTTAACAGGTTTTTAGAGAAAATAGTCTACACTTATGTTTGTTTCGAGTTTTGTTACCAAGTTTGACAAATGCATTCGTATTTGGATTAGTTGTCCTGTATAAGGTACAGTATAGTAATCACATAAAGACACAATTTCTGCGTAAAACAAACGAATCACACAAAATGTGGTTAGAAACCAGAACTCTCGACGCATGAAAACTTAGCTACTTCTAATAATGATGGCAATCAGCAATACACATTAATACCGCACCGGGCCGGGTTTTGGGTCTTGCAGTGGTGCAACTCGGCTACAATTGTGCCGAACCCATAATTGGCATCCTCCCATCCATGCCGCTTCTTCGAATGTGATCGAAGCTGTGCCAAAAAACCTCATAAATATCAGAATCCAAAATCCACCACCACAAATTAGCTACGGGCGCGTCATCTAACTGCAAAACTCCGTGATGGACGCTATCCGATGAAAGGCAGGCTAATCGTTTAATTTCAAACGAACGTGCCGTTGCGTGCACCGCAGTGGGTTAATTATATTTCCAATACCAATCCGCCGGTCCGTGTATATTATGGGGTTCGCTGTTATTATTGTGTGTGTGTGTGTGTGTGTGGCAGAAGATTAATTTGCGCTTGCAACACTAGTATGCAACATGTTTCCGTTTTAGCGTTTTGGAAAAATATTTTAAGTTATTGTTACTGCTCTCGTGGCACGTTCATGCTAGTGACAGCTGGTTTGTGCCGCTGTTGGTTCGAATTTCCCATCTCATACTTATGAATGTTGAGCTAAAAAAAACACACCCACACACACTCACACACAAACGAGAAGCTTTGTGGTTCCCCGAGTAGAACGACGCCATCGCTACAAATCTATTCCATTTTCCTCGAATAATGAAGATTCACAACAAAATGCTCTACCGAGTCGTGCCGCGTTTCGTGCGTCACGCAAATCACGCATTAAAACTCAAGCCCTTGCACGGTGGTCCAGCGAAGGTTAATGTTTGGACGTCCTAAATATAATTATTTCTTAATAATAAACTCAATATGAAGTCCTTCATATCTTCAATTTTCAAAATAGTAAATAAATCAAAAACAAATAATAATATCGACGATATAATATTTCAATATAATCTGGCCTTCTATAGGCAATCTCAGAGACTACCTGTATATCCTCAAATCAAGTTGTTTTATCTCTTAAATTTATATGTGAAATATCTCCAAATTTATGATAATTATTAAATATATTTCTTCATTTCAATAATGTCTATGGTCTATTTTGACATTTTGTAACAAAGTTAAATTTTTGCGTTTGTTGCTAAATGTCCGTCATGGAAACATTGTCCCATCTTGAAGGAAGGAACCGTACCCGTAAAATCGTGATTCGTTTTGATTTTGGAAGGGCGACAAGGAAAGTGTTACGGCACGTGCCGACAATACCATTGCACCAGCGCAAAGCACAGAACGAAGGGCTTTCGACAGAGACCCATCCTGCTGGTAGTGCTCTCCAACATTCTTCTCCAACCATCCATAGGTATAGCGCCTGCCAAGCTTTACCCTCACAATCATATCACCCCAATTACTCGATACTGCCCCGTTAACATTGAAACCCATCTGGTACTAGGCAGCGTAGCAAGGAAGATTGATGTGATGGGGGAGGACGGAGGTAGGAAGGAGAGGGAGTAGGAGGAGACGTAAAATCCCAAACCGACAGAACAGACAAAGGCGCCAACCAGCGGGAAGCGGACGCAACCGTGACGGTATAATATTTGTAAAACATATCAATTTTACATTTTCAATGGGCAACAGCGCAGAACACACTGTCCCACAGCGTGTCGTGCCCAGGAAGCGAACGACGGTGTGCCTAACTTTTCACCAACAAAACCTCCGCCCCTTTCCTACTTTTCGCGCAACCACCCCCAGCTTCTCGCTTCCCATGCCTTCGCGGCAGGGGTTGCCAATGCTGTGTAACATTTTTCCCACCCAGCATGTTTTAAACGATACCCATGATTAGGCTAATGAGAATCTAAGAGGTTGCCTTCGGCACGGATGGGGCAACCCCCGGGGGGCGCTGGTGGGCGCGAAACATTGAGACATTATATTGGACAAATTATGGTTTTCGAAAGTATTCGAAGCAGGCAGGAATGAATGGAGGTGTAATGGTTTGCTGGTTGTGGCTGTTGGATGGTATAGAATACTCTTTTAACTGGGTCGTAATCTTTGTTGCGTCATTTTTTTTTTGGGCGATATTTCTTATGAATTACAGCGCTGAACATGAAGCGCCCTACTGGAAGGAACGAATTGCCCGCAAACCGAAACCTGTGCTTACTGTGTATCTTTAATGCCCTTTTATCTGACACATGAATCAAATTTTTAATCTAAAATAATCCAGCACCAGTTGTAAAACAATTACAATCAATCAATTACAATCGGCAATGCTATCAAGCGGTGCTTAAAATAGTTTAACGCGGTTTCTATCACCGTACGATCCGATATCCGGTCGAATCGTACCACTCATACCGGCACGACTCGTGCTGTACTATCGGCAAAAGTTCTACCGTTCCGGAGCCGGTGCCGAATCACTGTAGCTCACCGCACACCCAATTCCAACCCAATTGAATGCTACGCGAAAAAGCGTCACTGCGCTGTTGGGCAGAGTGGCCGGGTGGAGTGAGGAGACGCCCCACAGTGGAAAGCGACAAACAAATCGAACAACAAAACCAAAATTCAAACCAAAAAAAAAAAACGAGCAAAATACACATATGTGTATCGCAAAACAACGTATGCTTTTGCAAAAAAAACCGGCGCCCCCTGACGTTTCGTTGACTCACAACCATGACGTAATGGCGTTGACAAAAAAAAAACCCCCGTTGGTACGGGGCAAGCAGCGGAGAGCACTTGAGCAACGCAATCTAAATTTATCATGAGATTTCACGAGTGGTGCCCCGGCTTGTACGTGCTCACATCGCAACGGCGGATGGATGCACAGCAAATTTGTGACCATTGCATTCTGTAGTATTGGTTACGGTTAGCATATCTGCCACCGGGACAAGACAATTGTGAGCCGCAAGCGAACGGTGCCACCGTTTTGCACGCACAATTTATGCAAACAAATTATTAGCGTCTGCGCGCCTAAATGTATGCAAATCGCTTCAATTTAGCACGCTTTTAATTAGTTTGCGGGCTCTGGTGATGTTTCAGTATTTATTTCTTTGTCCGTAAAATGTTCTTCCCCCGAAAGTCTCTTAATGCTTGTGCCTGGGTAATTGGCGCTAGGGAAACCATTCATTGCATTCATTCAGGCGCGCGTACCCAAAGCAAAAACCAACTGGGTTGTGTGCTTTTTGAGTTAAATATTATTCATTTTTTAACATATTAATTACAGTGGATTGCCTTTAAATTTGAGTGACTGATTATCTGCACGTCGGTTGCGAGGGCTATAACTGCAAAAACGATGACAGAAAAATAAAAAAAAAAGTCATGAATTCCAAATACAGGTATATGCTCCAGTGCTAAAAATAAAAAAAATTCTTTGAAACTAAAACGATTTACCTTTTATTTGAGCCGCCTGTTTACTCAACTGTATTAAACGAAATTTTTAACTCTGAACTTTGATTTAAATTTATGTCTAAAAACCAACAGTCCAGTAGAAGCTGGCTTTAGTGTTAATTTAACACAAGCAAAAGTGTGAAACAAATTGATCATGAAATATTACTATAAAGTAATTTACAGATATGAAAAATAAACTAGATCTGAAGTGCTTCACATTTCTATTGTCAAAACATGCAACGCTCAATCAAATCCAATCATAGCCATCGAGCTGTCAGGCGTATTGTACACTAAATCGCCCGTTATGCAACCGGCCCCATGTACCAGTGCTGCGACATTGCACAACCGAGCGACCAGCGTGATAGGAAACAATAATAAAAATACCGTATATCGATACGATGATCGATTGCAGATCAAATGGTTTTTTTTTTCTCGGACTTTCCCTTTCCGGAACCACCCCATTCGACCCCGCCGTTCCTGCCTTCCATCCCCCTCCGCAGCGCAACATTCTATCCGACATCGTTCGAGTACGGTGCGGATATGGTGCGCCATACCAGGGTTCGTTCTATCCCTGCCCGCGAAACCAACAAACGAAACACAAACAAACATCCAAAAATAAACCTCTTCAGCAACACAAACACAGTGAAAATAGAACGGATAACAAACAAAAGGCAAACATCTCCCGTTCCGGGTGGAGCGAAACGAGGCACTTGCGTCGCCTCCCGGTCCGGATCGAACACGGTCACCGTTATCAATTAATTGAAAATTTCGGGAAACAATACCGTACCGTACAACCGGTTGAGAACCGCACTGTACAGGCAATCGTGCTGACGTAAGGTGGCATTGTGCTGCTGCGGCCGTTGGTCGGTACCGAAGAACGGAAAAAAATGGAACAATTCATGCACAATTCAGCAACCGGCACGATGAATCTATGACTTTATCCGCAAAACCGTACGCAATCGTTTTCCGTTTCCGATTCATGGTTTTAGCGTTTTCATATTTTTTTTTTGCTCTCACACAAAACCTACAGGGTTTTCCGATGGGTAGGATATGGCGTGCCTCACTTATCGAAATCGCGCAAGCAAATAAGAAAAAGTGTAAGATTGATAATAAGTCGCAAAACACTTTACAGAATCGCGTGCACAATTTAATGACTGGCGGTTTACGCACATGCAGCTTCAAGAGTTCCTATCCATCGCCAAACCCTGTAAAACGCACAGGCATACTTCCCATTCGATCATTTCCTCGCGGTGCGCCTGCAAGGTAGGCAATGTAGCGTTTTGTTTTTTTTTATTTGTTTTTAAAATTTTATTTTTACCCTGTGCACAATCATAGTTGTAAAACTTTCCAGCGCACCATTCTACTGGCCACCCTGGTCGCATGGATACATTAGTGATGGCATGTAATCGAGTTAGACCGTAACTTTTCTCATTTATTCGTGCGGATATTATTTACCCGTTTGGTATGTTGTGCAACATAAACACACACACACACACAAATACGTACACGGGTATCCGCTGTGGGTGATGGTTCAAACGATGCCGTTGTGTTTCCCTTTGCTGGTTCGTTGCATTTGTTCTGACGAGTAGAACGTCCAACTATTCAACATCCCGTCTGCATGGTCTGCAGCGCTCTCGCTTAGCTTTCATCACAGTACACTCGAGGGTGGTTGGTGGAGAAAGGGTAAGTTATGGGAAGGGAAGAGAGGGATGTGAAAAGCATCCCGGACGCATTGATTAGCCTAACGTGCCAGTAAGTAAGGACGGACGCACTAAAGAGCAGCGAACCGAGTACCCGTTCCGGTCGAGCTAATCCGATTTCCGTTCGCTTTGCCTTCAGTAAACGAGGCACTGCTGGGGCCAGATGTTCTTCAACCAATTAAAGTCATTGCTAAAAGGGGGGGAGGCGAGGTGGTTTGGTGATGCGGGAGAATGGGTCTTTTCCGCTTTATTTTCCACACCCCGCAGTACACGCGCTTAAAAGACTCGACCCCAATTGCATCAAGCTCGCTGATGAGTTTCTCCATATTTAATTTTTAATCGTAATTAGTACATTACTGCTCGCAACACGGTACGACAACCGGGGGGGGCCGTGCTAGTCGACAACGCAACACCCGTACCAGCGGGTAGTATTGTCATGGTTTGACAGCTGTCAAAATCATTGCAATTCGTTACTTGGCATTTCCACAACGTTTTTGTAACGTGCTTGTATATTCTTTATCTTGACAATTTTGACAATTTGACAAACATAATTTATACTAAACATTTAACATAGACGTAGACATCGACGAACTTCTGTCTTTCCAAGGTTCCGATTATGATACAACCTACCATAGGAGTATATAGCTTATGATCTTCACGGACGAAATTGAAGAAGAAGTCAGAAAAAAAGAATAGTAAGAAGAAGCAAAGGAAAATCAGAAAATATTTCATTTTAAAATAAAAGAGTTCTTCTAATAGCTATTCTTCTGAACATTGAAGACTTCGCAGGAACTCCCCAACTCCACCTGTAATTACTCGCTTCGCTCTGATAATTTAGTCCAATCAGAGTTGAAGACTACACTACATACACTCAAGCTCACTGTGTAGCAGCTACATCCACTAATGGGAGCGGAAACCAGGAATGTTTGGAGAAAAAAAAAACTCGTCTAAAGCTATAACCAATACACGCTGTACCTTCCAGGAGCGATACGTACTACCGAAGTACACCTAATGAAGCAGCACTGTTCGGGCAAAAGAGCAACCGTGCCCAAACGGAAGATTGGCCAAATTGACTCGCCCAAAGCCCGACTAAACGACGACGTCGTCATCGAGGTTCAAAGCCAGCGCGGATCGGAGTGTTTCTACGGTGCTCCAGCCAACGGGTGCTCCCAGTCGCCCACAGCAACGTCGGCCCAAAACCGACACGAACAATGTCCAAAAGAATGTCAGGACAGGAATGTGGCGTCGGAATCGTGCCTGGCTTTCCGCCGTGGCCCTTTCAAGAATTCCCATAACATATCCGATTTTCGGGATGTCGGTGGGTCGACGCGTATCCATCAAGCTCGCAACCAAAACAGTCTCGTCCGATAAAGCATCCTTTCCGTACGTCCGACCGAAGAAGGAGACTAGGAATGTTCAACACGTCCTTAAGAAGTTGATGCAAAAGATAAACTCACCCCGACGCATACACATAGCAAAGAAAAAATGGAGCGGATTAATCTTGCCGTAACTGGAGTGCTCTGTATGCATACGGACGAATAAAAGCAGGCAGAAAAAAATAAGATGATCCCCAGCCGCGTGCTGGCGTTTTGCTACGCTATTCCGTTTGATCTTGCGAAACGAATATTTTAATTTTCCACCGAAAGCTGAACGGGCAAAAGGGAACGTCACAATCGAATTCCACGAAGCTTCCCACCACGACCAACACGGGCCAAAATTCGATGACGTGAGTAATGTGTACGTCTGTATTGTGCGAGTGTGTGTTAAGCACCGTGCGGACGAAATTGAGCCGTTCGAGGGGTGGGAAAATAAAAAAAAATCCCGTATCCGTAACGATACGCGCGGCATATGCAAAAGGGAAAAATATTTAAAGAAAGAAGAAGAAAAAAAACAAATACACACCAACAAGAAGCCATCGTCTGCCTGTCGGTGCGTCTGACTGGCGGGAGGAAAAAAACCAACAACTCAAGCGGCGTGTGCTTTTGCCACCTTGCCACCTTTCGGTGAGATCCGGTTGCCATGGGGAGCAAAAAAAAAACCTGAATGGAACAGTAAATCCCCGAGCGATAATAATATGACAGCGAATGACACGTTTCATGATCATCCCTGCATTGCTAAACATTGCAAGCTAGGGGTTGAAGCAAAGGCAAGGAAGTGATATAAACAAATTCATTTTTTCTATGCGCAATAACCCGAGTTGTATGCCGAGTAAAATCAAAATTATTTATATTATTTATTATCCCCTTTTAGATGCGTGATAGGCGACAAATTAAGTTTACTGAATAAATCACATATAACTACGATAGAACTCAATAAATTATAGCATTAATATTTTCATTTTTTTTTCATTCTTTCATTAGAAAAAAATATGTGACTCATAATACACAATTTAATGTTGACTCCACCGTAGTCCCACCATAGACGCTTTTGAAGGTATCTAAAAACAACAATTTTAAATAATGATAAAAGCAACTTTGAATCAACTTTGACTAAACAGAATAAAAAAAGACAAAAAAATCCCATAGTAGAAGATGTGAACTTAATTTCTAATAATTATTTAAAAAATTTATGGATGTCCATCAATCTTTTGTTCTCAATAAAATAGAAAGGACAAATCAATTTAGCCAAGTGCGGGATCAAATTTACACACCAAACAAGCGTCATCCGGTTGACGTTCATTTGACAACGATATGACGTATCCGGATGGCGTCCAACCGCTGGTTTAAATTAAATCCCACCTGGTTTGGGAAACTTTTGTGCCTACCCTAAAAAAACGGATGCGTCGCGTCGGGGGTTTCAAGCTGCAGCAAGGGATAAGCAAAAATCTCAACATCAATCATCATCAGTCCAGCGCAGAAACTTCCGAACGGCAGAGAACAAAACCCCGGACACACTGCTAACGCACCGGCACAACCCGGTGGACAATATTGCCATTTAGTGGGCCTCAATCTCATCCCACCGCCAAATGGAAGGTTAGCCATCCGAGCTTCCAAGTCGCCCACTCGTCAACCGACTCACCCCCGTTGCTGGCTGGAGACGGGCTCCCAACACTTCATTATCCCGTTTTGCCCAGTCGATCGATCGGGCCTCAAAAAGCAGCTTCATGCAGTGAGGGTAACTAGTTTGCGTACGTTTGCTGGGGCGGGGTGGCCACATCTGGTCGGGCTGCTCCGGTTGCACCCTTGCCGCTGGCATTACTTTCTGAAGAAGGGTGAAAATTGATAAACATTCCGCAACCAAACACACCAGCAGCCGAGCACGCTTCGGGGCAGGGCGGTGAGGAACGAAGCGGCTGAAAGACACGACCGGTGGGGCAACCTTTCGCCAAAACCACAGTCAATTCGGTGCGGTCTGCACGAAATTATTCCACCCGGCTGGCGTGTGGCGGTCGACGAGGTAGTAAAGGGTGTAATGCTGCCGGTCTATAAATAGCGCACCACAATACAACGAACGCTTAATGTGATTCCCTTGCCAGCCGAAAACTGTAAACTCGTGCCACGAATCCTGCCGCCTTGTCCGATGGGAAAGATTTAGCCCTTCTGATTGTGGGTTGGCTCCTCGAGAAAAAAAAAATAACCACACACGCACACAAGGAGTCGAAAGTGAGAGAGAGGGATTATGGGAAAGTACAGTAGTTGGAAAACTCACCAACACAAACACACCCAACTTGTGCAGTGTCAACTTTTATCAAGCACTGCTTGAGTGAGGTTAAAATAAAACTAAAAGATACATGCAAAAAGCAGTGACTCTTTTCTTTTAATCGCATCAACCAGCCCGGCAAGAATGCGAATCGAAGTATCATCTCTCGTAAAACAATCACTTTCACCCTGCCCGGTGCCATACCACGCAGCAGAAAACCACTGCTCCGACAGATTTGCAAAGAGCTATTTGCCATCTTACCGAATGGGAGTTAAACGACGAAGAAGCCGGGTAAGAAAGATCAACAAACAATGGGGAGCATTTCTATTTTCATGCGGGTTCAACTAAAGAGCAAATGCGTGTCGAGCACAAAACCAGTGCACGGTGGGCCGGACCGAACCGGACATTCTCGGTCCGGCTTTAAGGAAAATCGCACACACCAACTAGTGGCACATCGTTGAAAACGAACGGAGTGCGCAAAGGTGCCGAACGTTCCGACAGCGAATGCCTAGAACTTCCGGTACGGGGGCACATTTATCATTTCGCCTCTGACAGGGAGCAGACAAAATAAAATTAATTCATAAATCGGTACTTTAAGCGGCGCTCTCGCACCGGTAGAGCGACTTGAGCGACCGCGTTGAGCGTTGAGGTTAAATTCCATTATTTTGCGATGTATATTTGTGTGTGGTTCAAAAAGTTACACTTCGTAAAATATGTCTTTTGAAAAGCTACGAGTACCCGTTGAACGCGAAACAGATAAGGCAGAGCGTCTTTAATTTGGGTGCCTTTAAGCCAGCTGTATTCCAAATACGATTTAACATATACAATTAGTGTTGTGCTACATTGAATCATTTGAGAAAAAACACTCACAGGAATCATACGAGGAGTCATTCGAATCATGACTAGATTAGAAGATTCTTGAATTTCTGAAGATTACCGAATATTTAAAGATTATGAATCACTTCAGATTCCTTAGCCTCTCAAGGATCAAACTCTGAATCTGAATCTTTAACGAGGAGTCATTCAAATCAGGAGTCGACTCTCTAAAGATTCATGATTCCTCAACGATTGCAACGGAAAGGGCAATGGAAAGTGACATTTACAAATTATAAATCTAAAAACGATTGCTCGCAAGAAATCGAATGATCTGTATTGAATTAATATATGAATAAATACTACTTCATAACCAAAAAGACAAAAAAAAATATTAAAATCATGTCTCCGGCCAGATTCATGAAGCTCTGAAACTTTGTGAATACTTGAGCCTTGAGGATTCATTAATCTTTCAGGTATTTATGAGTCTTTAGAATAAAGATTCAGATTCGATGAATCTGAATCTGATTTACCCAACACTAGTATATTAGCTTTAAAAATTAATAAATTGTCCCAATAGTATATATCACAGCAAGGAGACCTAAACTGTCCTGTGTGAACAAGGTAATTCTAAACCATGATAGTAGTTTCTGCTTTTCTGGGAGACTTTTATCAATATAAACCTACACTTATTTACCTTATTGCCTTACTTATTGCCGAAGATACCCGAATTAATGGCGATTTGCGGCGTGTCAAATGTTAAATACAATCAACTAAATACCGCCCAACGCTGAACGACATATCTCGTGAATATACTACTCCTAATCAAACACCGTTGTTCTGTGGAAGATGATCACCAATCTACGGACGAAACAATGGCATTACGCTGGCACTGGCCCGATTATTTCACACCGTATTTTTCCACAAAACCTCCCCGAACCCATTCGTATCCATCGCTCCAGCACGCCTTCACTGTCTACCAATTTTTTTTTTCTGTTTCGGTCTTGATAAACACAGATAAACTAATTACAAATGTGCCGCGTTGAAGCGCCATAATAAATAAGCGGCCAAACCCCGGTCACAAGCGTGCCGCACACGATGGACCGCACGCGAATCAGAACGTGAAAAATGCACCCCGGCACGAAACAAATCCATTTTCACCACCATAACAGTGGACTCGCCGTCCCCCATTTATCTGCACGTCCCTCGTTTTTTTTTCTTCTTTTGCTTCTCTCTACTCTCACCACGATGCCAAGCATTCTTACGGCTGGGGTGAGAGTAACAACAAAAACGCACTGAACGAGCCACAATGCCGGAGTGCATGACACGAGCGCGCGGAAGCGCGATGGAAAGAGAAGTAAAACCGAAACCCATTGAAAAAGGATCACATTTAACGGATGGAGCGGTGGGTTAGAATCAGTACGTACGACAAAGAACTTTTCTCCTGCCGTGCAGCAGTTGACAGGTGTGGTAGCGTACGCCGGTCGAAAGGGAAAAGCTTTCCGAAGCTTCCCCTTCCCAACACGCTGCGGTTACCGAGAGAATGCTCGAGGAAACGCAAAACAAAACAAAAACCACACTGCTAGATTAAGTACGAACCGGGCAGGGCAGGTTCACAGCGGCGGAGAAGGGTCACGGTGATGGGGAACCTTCTCATTCCTCTCACCGATAAACCACCCACCCCCCACCCTCCGCCACAAAGGGATGTAAAAGGCTCTGCTTAAGACTGGGTTTATTTATAGCCTTCCACCATTTTCCAAGCACGCCGACATCACGCCGCACGGTGCGCATCTACCACGCGTTACCACCCGTTTCGCTCCGAACGCTCGTTACGCGCTTCTTTGTTCTCGAATGCAGCTGCACTTTAGCATTCTTCCGAAACCCCGCAGCAGCACAAAGAGCGGAAGAATGCCAACCAGCAACGATGTGGGTGTGGGGTGTGGGAGACGGGAGGGGGGTGGGGGAGGGGGCGGATTGGGGAGCCAAATGTGAGTGGCACGCAATGACGAAAAACCCCTTCCCCCTACTGCTAGCCACCCATCCCACCCTGGAATTCCCTGCTGACGTCACAGGCGCGGTGAAGACTTCCGGTTTTGGGGTTAATCGATCGATCACCGGGTTTTGCCATGCCCCGAGCCATGGGACAAAAATCGATTCCCTCCGATACGATGCCCACGATACGATTTTCTTTTTCTTTTTTTTTTGTTTGCTTCTTTCTCTCCCTCACACACAAACACACACACACACACACACACACACCATGCTTTCTAGCTCGCTGTTGCACGCGCGACCAGGCGCCTCCATTAGTATCGGGGAGCGATGGGAGCGTTATTTTGTTTCCATTTTCTCGATGCTCATCCGCACCCATTCACCAACCGTCGAGTTTGCTTTTTCGGAAACAGCGGGGTCGAGAGTGACCTCTAATTTTCACCCATGGCATGGGGCTGGGTTGGGAGGGGTGGGAGGTGGTTTCATGATGGAAGCCTATATCGAAATCACTCACGGAACGAAATTACATCGTACGGTGACGCCCTGTCTGTTTCTTTTTCACATCCCAAAATTTCCCCCCTCTCTCCTCCCCTCCCTCCCCCCTCCCTCCCTTCAAAAAGCTTCCCAGAAGGTGCAGTGAAATAGTTCATGAAACCGAGGCGGCGACCTCTTGCATCTGCTAACCATACCACCACTCGAGGCAGTCGAGTGCAGCCACTTAAAACTCGGGGCACACTAATGGAAGGGCGCACTCGCCGCTTCGTAGACCGCATATGCGCGTGTGTGTGTGTGTGTGGGACGGTTTTTATATTTGCTTTGGTTGTTTTGGTTTTGTTTCTTACCTTTGCTCTTCTTACCCTTCTTCGATTCTTGTTTCGCTTGCTGCCATATCAATCAGATCCAGCACTGGCACCGTTATACCACAGAGCGTGCCGTGTACGTCTGTCCATTACGTGCATGTGTGCGTGTATGTCTTTCTCGGTTCCTTCCTTTTCCGCAAAACTAATACCCGGAAAGCTTTTTACGTCTGCAATCCGGAACGATACGGAAGCACGAAATGTTTCGCCTTGATGCGAGGCGATCGTCATCAGGACAATAGGATCAAATAGCCAGACGCGCGACACGGTACAAACTGGGCAGGTGTTGTGTGTTGTGAGATGTCACTTTGTTCGGGGCATTGCACCGTGTCGAACTTTTCAAAAGTGATGTAAAGATCAAAGCCATGCGACCATGATGTGCGGGCAGACTAACACGCTGTGGACACTGGCTTCGATGTGCAAATAAAACCTATCGGTAGCTAAGCATGATTTGGATGCATTTAATTAATTAATCAAAAAGTAACGTTTGCTCAAATCACTACTAGAACCATCTCCAATCAGTACTCGGTGTCCAACAAAGAAGAGATGTCTCAAAAAACATCTCCCAACTCCATTCAATTCAAATTTGATTTTTATCCTGGTCACGGCACCAGACAGGTTTGTGTAAATAGTATATTTAAACATGTATCACAACCATAAAAAAAACACCAGAAATTAGTTAATTTACAGCAATGTTTGCTTACTATCTCAACATATTTGAAGACGTAATTAAGAAAGGTTTGGTCGTCTGTTTACACTTAAAAAAAAAACAGACTACTTGAGAATGTAAAAAGTACAACACGCTCCTTCGTCGCACATTTCATTGAGCGACCGCAGCAACAACTTTAGAACTATTTCATGGTCGCGGGTCGCAGAACCCGCCCAAGGGTTATAAGATCCGGACCACCGAAGCACCTTGACGAATTATTAATGCAATTACGGTAAAGTGTTGGCAAACCTGGAGCGGGCCCTTTTGGTGCGATTCCCCCCTGGGAAAGGGAGAGCCCAATCGTCCAGAGGGTACTTTTTTTCTGTTGCACCCCACAATGAAAACTCATGAAACCCTGCAGGTCGCACCCCAAAACTAACGCCACCAATGGTAATGGATGAAACGGGAGAAGAAGGGGAGAACAGGGGAAAACGTATGCAATGGGGTGGTGTGCGGGAGTGATTTTGTGTTGCTCCGTCGGATCGACATGTCAAAGTGTGCGAACGACTGACACTAAATTTATAATAAACAGCCAGTAAAGGTGGGAAAGCTTTTTTAATAATAATAAAAAATATTTACAAAAAAAAACCCATCCAGGTATGCTTCATATTATTTTACAGTGGGTTACAGTGGGTGGGGGTGAGGAGGGGGAAGGAAGGGTCGCTTGTAAAAACATAACCAAAACATGCCAAATAAATTCGCTACCCCAGTACACCTTTTGGTCACTCATCTCACTCCCGTCCCACCGGTGAGGGTGTTTTATTTTACCAACCCCCGCAGCGGGTTTTCAACCCCTTCATGTTGTTTTTCCCTTTTTATTTTACCCGGTAACGGTGGTCCGAGCGGTTCGGGCTCGATTAAATATATGCATGAAGTTCTGTGTACACGCTCCGTGCACAACTGGACTCGTGTATGGAAATATACGTTTGATCGATTTTTTTGTGTTTTTTGTTTCTGTTTCTATCAAGCCTCTGGTCTGGTCCGTGCTGCACCCTGCACCCATCCCATCTACCCCCGCAGTGCAACCTGTCCGGCAAATATTGGGTATTTGTTTTCCTCGCAAATTTTCCTCCCCAACCCAACCACCCCGTACGAAGCCTACCGATTACATTCCGACCACCATTGTTTCTGCTGTATATTTCTATTGCAATCGATCTGTTTGGCCACGCTGAACGATGTCAATCAGCAATGGAAGGGAGTGAGTGGCAAGGAAGGGTATCCACACACACACACACACACACACTTATAGCAATTTCGATTGGATTATTTGCATAAAAAATAAATAAATTATGCCATTGCCGGCCAATTGCAAACGACGGATGGTCAATTGCCCAGTTGGATGGGAAGTGAGGGGGACACGGAGTAGAGCCGGGCAGCCATATTGGCGCGAAAACAATGCAAATGTATAAGCCATACCAGCGAAAGGGGGAGGGGGGCGGTGGGTTTAAAATCGCAATCCCCAAACAATAGAGCAGCGGGGATATAAAAATAAAATAAACGCATACGGGCAATAATAATCCATCCGGCCGATCTCGCTGTCATGCCCGATACCCGATGAAAGGTGCCAGAATATGGGTGCCGCATCGCAGAGTGTGGAGGTTCTGTTTCACCCGTTTAACATTTGAAAATTTTCAACCACTTTGTCAAATGGATGGTATTACCAGTTCATATTGTGTGCCGTATGCAGTTTGTATACAAATTTGCTATAGGGGCGATTGTACAATGCAGAAATGTTGAACAATTTGTTTGCTTTTAAACGGGTTCCTGGAGCTTAAACACTCAAGCATAGCCGGGGCAACATTTGTCAATCAATATACCGACAAGTAACGGCGTTAAAGCTCAAAGAATATTGTGCGTCGCATAGTATGACATTTTCAACACGATGCACTGATATTTTATGAGTTTAATTTTCAGTTTATTCTCATCTTCGCCTTTTTAATTATTCAGCCCAAATGTTGTTAATAATGGATTATGATATTTTTTTTTCATTTTGATTTTTCACTAAAAATCTTCCTTCATAATACTTATTCATAATAATGTTTAAAATACACCAAAGCCAATATTTATGGTAATTATCCTTAAAAAAGACGACAAAACAACCTTTTTTTTAATCACAACCTTTTGTATTACACATTGCATAGTTGCAGGCGCATACCTTGGAAATCTCGTATATTTTAGGTAAGAAAGCTAAAGCTTTACGACAGAAGCTGTCAAAAAATTTATATTAAGATACTGAAGGATTTATTTCATTATTTTACAATAATTACTTGTTGAGTAATTACTAAACGAATTTATTGCGAAACTAAACATTGTTGTAATTAATTCTACTTTAAATAGCTCGATAGATGTATTTAAAGTTATTATCTTACCATTACAGCACAGGTTAGTTTGGTACCCATGTAAGCCAACAGGCGTACAAACAAGGCGATGAATGCTATGCATCGCAAACCCCCCATTGTTGAGAAGGTCGCCCCAAAGTATGCAAACTGCATGACAAAAGTGTTGCAACCACGTTTCGACTGTTTAAAGAGCCGATTCATTGCGAATTATCGAATACATTGAACGGACAGGGTTTTCCCTCACGATTGAGTGGAAAGTGTTTTGTGAACCTTGAAACCATGGGAACGGCTTGTCTAACCGTTGTTGCATGCGCTTAATGAATGAAGCATGATGAGTGGGTAGATGATGCACACAGCTAGAATGACACGCAGATGCTAACATGTTTGCCAACCCCGGGGGGGGGAGGGGGTCCGATAACACGTCCCATGCACCATCGAAGGAAGCACATTAACAAATACGAGCACATAAAAGCAGATACCGGAACGAGAACATACCGTCACCAGGCAGTGCTAACGCTCCGGAGCCAGAACCACGTCTTGCTGTCTGTTACGGTGCTAATGTGCGGTCGGTAACTTACCTGTGGCAAGGTGCGGGCGAGCATCTTACGTACGGCTCGCCCTCAATACGCCGCGTGGCATGCGGGTTTGGCGTTTCCGTCTAAAAGCAGCCGCTCGGTGCAACCAAAACCAGCCAATATGTATGCAGCACGAAGGATGACAGTCGGCGTGAGTGTGTGAGTGCCCACTCTCACATACACACACAAACAGACTCGCTCACACTTGCACTTGCCGCACGATGTATGATGAGCGGGCCCGAGGAGGAGAGGGTTTGGGGTTTTCGGGTACGCTTGATTGATTGAAGTCCTGAGATTCGTTTCTGGCTGCGTTACAGCTTGGTCCGCCCGTTTGCTTCCCTGTGTCCGCACTGCTGCTGCACCGGGGTTTTTTTTTTTTTGCACTGATCCAGTTTTACCGCTCACTGATCAGCTTTTGTATCGGTAGCGGCCGGCTTTACTCGTACACCAAACAGTCGCTGCAACACGCCGGCTGCATCCTGCTCACCACCCATGCAAGAAACACACCCATAGAAACACACATATCTATACACAGATTGCAACACCAACACACAGATACTATACATCGAGTAGGTACACGGAGAAGATGGTGAAATGGTGGCAGCGTGATGGAGAATGACTTGATGATGGTCGGCCCGCAGACACGGTTTCCCCACTCACTCTTCCACCCTGCCCTTTCTATGCCCCCCATCACACAATTTCCGTCACGTCCAATGGGCTGGTCCTCGGTATGCAGCCCCATTCCCACACACACACACACATACACAAACACACAGACACATACAAACACATCGAGAATTGTAAAAACAACACTTGCACCTCACATCGCTGCGATGGCAGGTCGGAGGGGGAGGGGGGGGGTTGGGGGTTCGATGAGCCAGATCGTCCATAGATTTGCGTTTGCATGCGAACGAACAATCAATGCCACTCGACAAGATGCCGAACGACAAACGAACCACTGCCGCCCATCGTCAAACACACTGGCGCGCATCGGGATACATCCAATTCCTAGGCGCCCTTTTCCAGAACACCCAACCACCCACCCACCCACCCACACACACACACCCCCAGGAGACGGTGGGACATACCGGGCACATACCGGGCGTTCGTGACGGTGGTAAAAGCGTACCATGGCCCGGCTATGCGGTTCCAAGTAAATGGCAAAGATGGCCCCCGAGGGGGCAACAATGGAAAACTGAACAGTCAAACAAATATTACAAGCAGAACACGGTTCCCTGCCGAACGTAAATATGAAATACTTGCTTTTTTTTGTTGTTGTTGTTTCCGCACAAAGTTACTGTCTAGGGGGAGGGGGTTTGAGGAGATGGGAGTGGGGATATTTTTCTTCCTGTTCTTCTCGCTTTTCTTGCCTAACTTAGAACCGAACGCGACACCGGTTAAGAGTGGCTGAATTTCGAGCATTAATTTTTTATCTCAGTTCCGGAAAACATCGTACCAAGCATACTTATTTAGTTCGTTCTTCTGGGTACCACTAGAAGAGCCTACCCTGTTGTCACATTTTTTACCAAACCTGTACATACCAACAGCTTTTTAAATGTGTATAAGTCTGGTTTTGGACAATTTATACACCAAATATCACAACAAATAGTATAAAAAGTTAATAACACAGCTATTAAGACAGTAGCAACCACTATTCTTCATCTATCACAACTTGGAATTGGACTCGATCATACCTTAATATAGAAACCTTAAATCTTAAGGCAATATTTGTTAAGTGGTGCGTGGAAACCAGGTTGTAATTTTTTGAAAAAAATATTTATGAAAACATCAATTACACTATTCTTCAATTACTATTGAAGCAGACGTTTATGAAAATAATATTTAACGTTCTATAATAGGAAAAACATGACCTAACCTGGGTTAAACTGGGTAGAAAATTGCTTTTTTAGACCATTGTTGAGCAGGTGATCACACTTTTTACTGGTAACTTATCACGCTTCCGAAAATTTAGGTAAGTTTAAAGGCTCAATATCCTTCAAGGTTTATAGAATTTAAAATCAATCAATTCAATCAATCAACAATTTAATAAGAGTTCCAGCTGTCAAGATATATGCACATAAGGTGTGGGTTTGTATATATCTTTTAATTTACAGACTAATGCGGCACGCAATTAGAATTTCAATTTTAAATGCTAACAGCAACACAATTAAATAGAAGCGATTATTATGTCACACCTCCACAATAAATAAATCACAAATTGTAATGCAAAGCTAAGGTTAAAGTTTTCCTTAATTTCAAAAACTGTAAGTAAAACAGCGCAACAAACAACTGTGTGTAACCTTTTCATCTGTACTCCACTAACCTTTCTCTGCATTTACTAATGCTATCAAACAAAATTGTTCGACCAAACATCGCATGAGTATCCACATTACCCAGAATCGATATTAAACTCAACAAACACACGAAAACAGTAATAGCAACTTTTTCACCTCAGATGGCATTCTTGCTTTGCGGTAAAGGATTATAAGAAGTAAAAGCCATATTCTTATTTCATCGCATTATTTCACTTGGAAATTCATAAGCGTGGTACTTTGAAAGCATTTGTACCCGCTGCTCCCTGCTGCTAACGAACAGAGCACAAAGCGTCCAACAAGTACGGTGAGGCTTCGCCGCTAGCACCGATAGTGTATTTTTCCCGGTATTGTACGAGCATAACGAAGCTACTTTGCATTCGACCGTACTTGAGCGGATCGGCACGGAACACAATCCTCAATAACTGCAAATGGAAAAATTGAAATCAAATTCAATAGAGGTATCTAATACACTTAATAATGCATTCTTTGGCTGCATTGATACCGGGATGCACCCGGTGAAGTGCTGTGGAAGGCGTAACGAGGGGAAGGAATCGACGGAAAGGTGAAACATCGAATTGGATCCCGTACTGTGAGTTAGGATGCGGACAAACTATAATGCACTCGCAATAAGCATCGATACATTCGCATCCATCGTGTTTGGGTGGAATTTCAATACCAGGCTTAAGTGATGTGCTTTAACTTTGCAATACGTTCGCAGAACAATTAGGGAAGCATAAGGCTTTAGGTCGCTCGGGCTGAGCAGAATGGCACAGTGCGTTGCGTTGTTGCTGCTACTTGTTGCTATGTAACGAGCAACAAAGTAGACATACTAGCGCACAGTGCATATATCTACGTGTCACCGGAATTTGAATAACAGCCAACCACGGTCCATATGTTCGCTTTTGCGTGTTACGCCACATCGAAAGCCCGCACAAGCTTACGGAGGATACGGGAGGGCTGTGGGAGGAGAACAAAAATATACAGACGTACGCAGCCACTCCGGTATGATGAGTGACCAGGCGTCTCCATGGAGGGTGTACATGTGCGAAAAACAGTAAATTCCCCGTTGGGCGAATCCCAGGCTCGCCAACTCGAGGATTCCTTGCCCCGGTGCGCTCAACGACTGTGAATGAACAAACAAACGGACGGTCGGTCGCACCAGCCATCTAAGGGGTGTAAGGAATTCCGACAATATTTCAGAAAACACACCCAGGGCAGGCAGTGTGTTTATCTACTCGAACCCAGCCCTCAGTCGCAGTAGCTGTTTGTTATTACTTTTTTCTTGTTTTTTTGTTTCTTTTTTTTGGATTCCGTCTCGTTCGCTCTATCCCACGCGGTGCCGTACTCTCTATTCCCTAGTCACTTTATTTCAACGAACGGCGAGCTGGTCGCTCTGCATTTTGTTGGCAAATTTCAAGTTTTTTGGAAAATTTTCCAATGCTACCAAACAGCCCGGAGAGGCACCTTCAGTACTGCCAAAGAATGGTTGCAACGTGGGCTGTACCGGCACCGGCATTAAGGCGTTAACTCTACCGTGTGAAGTCACTAAAGGTACCAGCCGAAGTATCTTGCCAAGAGAGCACGAACCGAATGAGGAGTGTTTGGGGGAGAGTTTGTAAGAAAAACAAAGAAGTGAACTCAACCGTCGTTCCAGCTTCAATTGTTTAGATTCGCTTTAACTCTGCCATTAATGCTGCAAGGAGAGCCCATTCCGCGATGGGTCCTACAATAACAGACATTTGACATCGCTTGAGCGCACTGATCGTGAAATTCTTGCGCTCCCAACCCGCACCACGCAATACGGCAATAAAGCACAAGCATGCCTGCCAAAGCGAGGGACAGGGCGAAACAAAGCAGCAAGAAAAAAAAAACAGGGAAGCTAAAGCAGCGCCCGCGATGCCCGGCCGGGTGCCGCACATCACATGATGGATGGTGGAGCTGGCAACAATAAAAGCGTAATTACATCGGCACCCCGGCGGCCACCGTTCCGTGCATTCGAGCGTTTGAAAATTCACTTCGCACCGTAAAACAGCGACCCAGAAGACAATGTCCGGACCGAAACGTTGTCCTCCGGTGGGCTGCAAGTGCTGCATGGGCAATTAAACCATTTTTTTTTTTTGGGTGACGACGGTGAGTGCGGGAAGACAAATTCTTTAACTGATGCCCCATCATTGATACTGCGGCACAAGGTTCACAACAGTTCGCAACAGATGCCGGGTGGTGCTTAGTAATTACTGAAAAATCAAAACTCATTCCTTGACTTACTAAAATTATTATTATTGTTCACCTATAGCTATTCTTAACGTAAAAAGGAAAATGAACTGCCAACGTTTAAATAAAAGCAAATATATAAATAAGGGGACTCCAGGGAGAGAACTCCTTATTCTTCATAATATTTGATATAATTTTCTGAGTAAAATGGCAGAAATAAATTAAAATGATTGCAGTAATCAATTGCATAATTGCAGTCCTTGAAGATTTAAACAAAATATACAAGTAGAATATTTTAAAAACTTATTAGAATCACAACCTTGCCTATGGGAAGAACAAACTCTTAACTTATTTTAACAATTTCCCATGTTTCTTTTAAAGGGATTCAAGTAGAAATGATTCAAAACAAAACAGGAGAAGAAAATGAATGTAATCAGCGCCGTGAAACGAATTAAGCGCGATGATCCCATGCGATCGCCTACCTGGGCCGCTAAACGTTACAGGGGTTGTTGTTTTTTTTTAAATAATTTTTCAACAAGCTCGCTGGCTCAATCGAAACTTTGCTGCCTCGCTTCACACTACCACTAAGCCGACAGCAATGAAGAAAAATCTCTCACGCCCGACTGCGTTTTCTTTCGCTGGCACAGGACACACAGCAAAGAGCCGTGGCCGTGGATTAACTTGTGCGTGAAGAGCTTCAAATCCTTCCCCGCAGCCAATCGTCGAGTGTCTGTTTTCCTGTATCCTGCGCTACTGCATGACCATTAATACCGCATACCGTCACCGTCACGCGTTCCGGGCCGGGCTGCGTCCGTGCCATGAATTAGCTAATGTTTAATTAAATTATCATCGGGCAAATTTACTTCCACCTTTGCTGCACCAGAACGTTTCACCGGCAACAGCGGGAATGCGGACCAGCGAAATGGGACAGCGAATTCCTGACACAAACCACCACTGCCGCAGACGGATCGCAAACCGTCCGTCAATCGTATCCCCTTGTCGGCTGTCCCGGCGGCCGAGCCCGGTTTCGCGCAGCGGCACAGCGAGAAAAGCAACGAATAACCATCCATCTACATCCAACTACCAAATCCCACCCCCCACAACCAGCACCACCGGCCCGATATGGTATTGGATCGCGTGTCCCCCCACGTGTGAGAGGTGGATGGTGAGCGAGTTTGATGCTCACTTGAGGCTTCCCTTATTTATCGTTGACCTCGGCACAAGCCCCGCTTTGAACAATTCTTCACGCGCTCCGCCTCCTTCTGTATGCCGTGGTAACCCTCGGATATCTCTTCAACACCCCCCTTCCACCCTCCCCCTCCCCAACTCCCCGAACGGCCATTCATTCATCCGAAGCATCCCGCCGGGGGGAGCCATTGGACTTTTCCCTCGCTTGTTTGTTACTGCCGCACGTGGATGACGGCAAAGCAAAAATAAACCCCACCCAGTGCGCCTACCACCCACGCCGTCACACACATACACACTCATATTGGGGGGAAAAAAGGGGGAGGGGAGGAATTATTTTATTTCGTTGCTGCTGTGACTTGATGCCACCACATTTCGTTCACATTTCCCAGCGGACTAGCCACCTTCGCCACATGCGACGCACAAACACAGACTGTTGTCAGCGATAGCCTATAGCGCCACCCGAACACACACACTAAACCACCGAAAAACTGGGTGGCAATGCAAATTGGTAACTAAACCGTGACAAAAAAAGAACAAAATTACAAAATACGCGCCACGCTTGAACCAAAACGGGGGATGAGTTCGGCGGGTCGATGGGATGGCGGCAAAAAGGCAAAGCGCCGACCGTTGTGCCGAATGAAGGCGAATGACTGATTTCAGAATTTATGCTCATTTCGTGCTCGCCCTGGGAGCTCGCGGCTCGGTTTCGATTCTGCAACGTGCGCAAGGAACGGCAACAAACGAGCAGAGGAAAACAAAAAAAAAAGTAAACTAGCAGCAACCAGCCCCCCCCCCACCCCCCTCCACCCCCTCACCCCTCTTGTACCCTTACCTAAACTGTAGCAAACATACACAAACGCACATTTGCACAAATCGCCTCCACGTAGACATAATTAAAATAAACAGAAATTGGGAACGTTTCTGTGCGAAAATAAAAGACTTTCAAATCCCTTTCACCCCTTGCAAACCGGTTGGGTGGAAAACTGGCAAACAAAAATGTAGCGAACGGGGATGGGGGAGTAAGGGTTGGGGAGGTCGGTGAAACGGGATGAAATTTCCATATTTTACACCCAAGCTCCTCTCTCTCTCTCTTTCTACCTGTCTCTTTTCCTCCTATCACCCCTCCCTCACCCTTCATTTCTCACACACTACAGCAAGAATCCTTTTCGTGTGGCTCTAAAGGAAAACGACAAAAAAAATCACACACAAACACACACACAAACCAGCATCTAGTGAAAGGCTAATTTGCTATCGCATTATTACATCCTTCTGCAGGGTCTTTTGGGGGTCTTTGGGGGGGGTGCAAGGGAATAGACAAAAAAACTCCGACATTCGAGGGAAGGTACGGTAACGCGCTGGCGGTGGTATTGTGGTTGCGGATGCTGAAGGTGAAACGCGAGCTGTGGGTGTAATGTTTCAGCGAACGAAAGAAACAGAAAAAATGGCCACATCATCATCACTCACACAGCCACACTAACGCAAGCCCAGTCAGTCAGCTTTAATGACCGGCCTGTCAACTAAAAAATAAAGATGGGATGTGCGTGTAGCACGGCACCACGAAGAAACCTATGCAAGAAGGAGTGATGAAAGGGGAAAGGAACGAATGGGGGTGGAAGGGGAGGGTATGGAAAAACCATACCTTCTCAGTAGTAGCGCCAGAACAAAATGGGGCCCCACCGGAGGCAAATCAGCTTTCACAAACATTTCGATCTTCAATCTGCATCAACTGTGAGTGATGTTGCTCTCACTTGTTTTTTTTTTTTTATTGCACCCACCATCTGCTGAGGCCCGCCAGTGTGTGCCAAAGGAGGGATGGAGGCTGGCTACAGCAGTACATCCACGAAGATGCTGTCCGACAAGTTTGCATGTCGAAATTTGTTTTATGTCTTTTCAAACAATTTATATCGTTCGGTCGATGTTCGTTACGCATTTCGATCGATCTGGATGCGGTGCGATCTCAATATATCCAAGCATCTCAAAAACGAACCCCTATTTTCACATTTCACATTATGGCCTGATCAACACCACAGCACGGTGGGTTATTTTGTTTTCATTATAATTTGTATTATGTTATTTAAAAAAAACACCAACTTACACCCAAAATGTCCTTGAATACACAAAACATCGATTATATTTTATTTCATACGTCTATTAAATATATGAAACATATAATCATTTTAAAACCTTTGTGTTTGTACAAACTACTGGGCGTCTCCATTATTCTTCATATCCTGGTATTAATTAATTTTATAATTTAAATATAATAATAATAATATTTAATATGAAATAATGATTTATTAACTTGTGGTTTTTTGACCATTGGTTGTGAAAATGTTCGTCGATAGAATTAAGGATGTATCCTGATTTTGAAAATTCCTTAAACTTTAAGTCAATAATAGTACGTGTCACTTAAGAACCTAGAATTAAATATTGGAGAAGCCAATACTATTACGTCCAAGATGGTGGGTCGAAAATATTCAATCTGATGGTAGATAAGATATTTCCAAATATTAAAACTTAAGGTTTTCAAATGGTTGATTGGAGCCATGAAAAGGAATGATGTTTTTTTTTTTTCATTAGCGCCCTCTAGCGTTAAAAGTCATAACTGATAGTACAAAGTTTTGTCTCAACGTATCAACACTATTATCTCGCATGGAAGAAGGGATCGATTAGAGTATCTTCTAGATATTGTTTCTTAAATGCCTATTGTGCACTGCTGAACACATCCAAAATGGGTTGATTAGAAGGGTGGGGGACGATATCTGCTCAACCCCCACATCTGCTTCTCACATCATCAGCTGTCAACGTGTAAGCATCACCAATACCTAATGAGTTCCTCCAATCACACAACTCCTTCTTCATCAGCGGTGACGTGTGACACTTTCGGCACCGTACTAAAAGTACGTTGATGAACATACAAACACACACACACACACACACACACACATGCTAACGCGAAAGCATAACAAAATAAAACGCAAATAAATAAACCCACCAGTAGGAAACATGATCGATACGGTAGCGAAGCGATGTTGTTCGAGTAAAATCGACAAGCTGATAGGTATCGGGCACTGCACGGCACACAACAGGGTCGTGAACTTAACGCATCACACACACCTCACCGCCCAGGTGGGGTGCCCTCCAGAACGGCACGGTGTGCCGGGAGCGAGGCGTAGATGTTATTATTACCACCCAACCCGCACTTGTACACTGAGCGCGTCCGTGGAAAGCAAAACGATACAGGCTGTTGCGAAGGGAAGAAGCGAAAAAAAACCATACACACACTCCTTAAGAGCTCACTACCCTGCAGCACACCCAGCTCCTTGCTGTACTGTGTTGCACACCCTGGACGGCCTTTATCGACCGGTTTCGACGAAAACATCTTTGCGAATGACGACGGCAAACGACGACGCGAGAAAGATGTTAATCAATGGACGGATACCGGTGGGCCAATGCTTGAAATTTAGCATCAGCCCGACCAACAACAACAACCACGGAAAAAACCACCGTTGGAGAAGAAGAAAAAAAAACAACATATCATCCGCAAGGAAAGCAGAACAAGCTGCGAGACTCTCGGGTAGCAAGTTTATCTTGACGTTCTGATCATGAAGTGGTTTAAGGGGGGAAAAAGTCCACCTTGTTACCGCTCGAACCGCTCCAAACGTCAGTTGTTGAACCACTTAGTGGAGCAGCACCCAAAAGCAGCAAAAAACAGAAGGGAAAGAAAACCACCATCCCCAATTCCTAAGTGGACGTTGCGCCATCTCTCAAGTAACGCCGTCGGACGCAATATCCCACCGGTAACGCAATGCAGCTCGTTGCTGTCACTGGGGCAGTAAAATGGGAACTCCGGAATGCAGATGTGGGCGATGTGGGGATTATTAATTCTCTTTTCTTTTCTTTTTTTTATCTTATTTTTTTGGTTACGTTTGGACAACTTTTCCAAAGCAATTTCCACGACCCGGCGGTCGGGCAGATGTTGAAGGGGTTTCGTTGCTCAGGGATGACCTCATCAGTTACCGTCAGGTTCCCTGATTGGGATGGCCGATCTCCGTCGGTGCAGCAGCCGCAACCTGTTTGCTACCTGTCGGATATCATCGTGCCTTGGTAAAGAGTGTCCTGGAGGCTAGGCTAATGTGCAGGGTATGCGCCAACATTGGAAGGATTCAAAGAATTTCATTCAAACTCTTTGCGGTTGTTTGTCCGGCGCCGAATTGTGTTGGCGTTTTGTAAACCGGAGCAGCAGAATGTGTATTCGAAGCGTGTGCCTTCTATCAGTAGCCTTTTCCAACTCTCAGATATTCAAGGATTTCGGCAAATCTTGAATGTCTTGCAGAAAATTCAACAAAAAGCTTCAAGGCATAATAACTTGAACTCCCTAGTAGCTACCGAAGCAAATCTCTTGTTTGTGCTTATAAGCTCGTATATATATATATTCAAATAGCACTACATCATCGAATATTGAGCTGGCACGTACCACTCGTGTATCGCCACTGTAACTCGGGTGCGCGAGAAATTCTTTATTCGCCCCCAATTATTGACCATCGAACGGTTGGGCAATCGCTCCCGCCCCATCTCCGAACCTCATTCCCGCCAGCACGATAATTCGAAACTGCGACAAAATTCTGAATCCTTTCCAATTGCTGCAGGCCTTCTCACCGCCAGATGGCGCACAAATCGATATTAAATGTCACACAGTTCAGGCATCTTCTGATCGAGAGAAAAGACTAATAACCCGTACCAAAAGGGGATGGACAACGGTGACAACATGAAGCGAAGCGGTTGTCTGCAGGATTTGTGACCGTTAAGCTACCGCTGTACTTCCACCAGCATAACTTTCCTCCATTCTTTCCTTGTGTTCCAGTACCAATCAGTCGCGTTTTGGTCGAGAGCATCCTTTTTTTTTTGCAATGCGGGAGAGAGGATCGTTTCGGTTCACGTGCGCGCCATCACCACGGTATTAACAATGATGAATTACCCTGCTTCGCATAACGACACTGGCCGCACACTGCTTACCCTCTGCCACACCATCCCTTTGCAGCACGTGATCGATAGCCTTACCCCGTTGCAGTCGTGGCTTCACCAGCGGGCACGGGAACAATTCGCAAAACGAGCAAAGGTTTCGCTTCACAAATCGAGCATCGGTACCGAAAGGATGCACATTAACGTCAAGCAGCAGCAATGGGTACGAAGAGAGAGCGAAAAAAACAGTGTTTATACCACCACAGGATCCACTCGACCTAGGAGAGCTGTGTGAGTGCGGTTTTTTTTTTCTTTCTTCTGCCTCGATTCATTGCTTTACGTTTCACCAATTTTTGTTTCTTTTTCGCCATCGACTACACCAACGCGCTTCGGCTGATTTATGGCAATTGAGCGAGTGAAGCCAATCCACAAAGCAAAACAAAACAAAAAAAAAGACCGAAAAACGAAATCCCAACCCCACGCGGACCAACTTTCGGCAAGATGGCCCAAATATCTTTGCACCATCTTTGCAACAAAAAAAACTCCTCAACACTCGACACACACACACGATAGTACACGAACTTTTGTGGCATTGGACGGCCCACCACAGGGGTTATGGGTGTGTGTGGGTGTGTTGTGTAGACGGATAGCTTATTGGTTGCTTGCACTACACATTCGGAAGAGCCGCGCCGTCGGACATATGTTTGCTTCAATATTAATAAATCCCTAATTCCTCGCTTCACCGCCCTTTCATCGCCTCCTTCCCAACAGCTTCCAGGGGGGGCCTTAAAGGTAGCAAACCGGCCCCGGTCTGGTACACTGTTTCGCCTGGCATCGTAATACGTCACTCAGCGTGGTAATGATCATACTCATGTTCCCCACCCTCACAGCAAATAAAAGAAAGCAAAAAAAAACCACCGACGAAAAACCGAGAACCAATTTCGCCCAATAATCCTACCGTGCCGTGAGTGTGCCGCTATGTCAGTTTAAGGCGGGCAAATAGCAAACACACAAACATGCCCCAAAAAGGGTTTTTTTTTTGGTAGAGGAGCCTGAAGAAGAGCGAGCATCGGGGAATAGATGCAAGGCGAGTGTGGAACGCCGCTGAAAACAAAGCGCAGTGAATTAGAAGGGTAAGGGAAGCCCAAGACGTGTCGAAAGGGATGGGTGATTAAGCGATGTGAAAGAGTGAAAGGGAGTGAGATACAGAGAGGGAAAGAAAAGGGGGATGCTAGAGAGTTGGGTGGAGGGGTAACGTTCAAAATGTTGGAAAATTTCTGTGCGCCCTATGCGAAGGATTTCTCAGATTTAATCGACACCAGGAGGTAAAGCTCCTGCTGTGTGATCGTATAGATGTGTGCGTGTATCTCTGTTAAAGGGCCCCTCCAGGCCCTCCCCAATACCTTACGGACGCTAATGGAGATGGTGTGGGCGCTTTGTTTTACTGCTTTCGCCTCCTGTTTCAGGAGATCAGCAATAAAAGGGCGAACAGCAAATTATAATCACTCATAAATAGCATACGAGATCTAATAGAGATCATTTTTACTCGGGCCTGTATGTGTGTGTGTGTGTGTGTGTGTGTGTGAGTTTGTTGGTGTGAGTGGCTAACCACCATATCATCATCATCATCATCATCATACCATCTGAGGTGCCTAATCTCATCTTGCCCTTTGGTGATGAATTACCTCAAAACGTCTGGGCGATTGCTTTTGTAGCGTGAGCCACCATTCAGCTACGAAGGTAGGCAGATGACAACACCGGGTGCGCGGGACGTCCTCACAACGTACGTCCCCCATCGTTCGTGCTTTCGATTGCAAAACTACCGAAAAGCTTTCGGTAGGATCAGATTTAACATACTCTCCCTTTCCGCCGGCTCCATTTCAACCATGCACTGTGCTCAAAAAGAGCTCAAATATTCTTCTACTGACGGCCGTGCGGTGAGTCCTACATTTCACTAAGGCTCTACCGGGGGCGCTAGAATACGACGCAGAGTTGAAGGGGATTGAAGAAGCTACCGAGGGAGAGTTTTCATTTCGCAATCCCACCGTTCCCGGCGAACTCGCGCGTGGTAGTTTGACACGTCGAATAGCTGAAAGTTGGAAAAGGGGAGACGTTGCCTTTACCGGTGCCTGGTACGGTGTTCGGTGGGGGTGTGCTTTACATATTTCAAGACCTGACACACGTACACCCTGGGAAGCCGGATCTCTTTTGATCTATAAAGCTGCTGTGCAGTGCAGTGTTAACTGAGCCACGTTTTTGCCCCAAACGACTTCCCTTCGGATAACTGTCGCTGTTGGTGTCGCTTCGCTTTGGCGAGGTACGTAAAGCCAGCCGTGCACACGATGTACAATTAGGATTGCAAATGGTATTAGCAAGTGTAACGGTGGAGTGGAGAATATCTGAATGCTGTACAAGAAGAGACCAAAAGAAAAAAAAAACGCCGCCCCGCTAACAAAGAGCAGTCAAAACGGTGAGCTACCATATCAACGCGAAACAAGTGGCTGCTGCGTAGGACGGTGGGTAGTTCGGTCGTCTAAATCAAAACTAGTCGCTGACCAGGAACGATTGTGCCCAACCGCACCGTACGTATCACGTATCGGCACACATTGTGGCGCGGTTCCCCGCAGGATTACGGCCGAAAATCTTAAAAGCCTTTCTAAATTCACCATTTTCCCAACGACGACCCCGTCCGCACAGTGGCTTCCCGCTTGCTTTCTATTACACGGCGCGGTGTTGAAAATAGCGCCCCAAACCTTTCGTTTTCGTGCATGGAGGTGGCGTCTAAAATTGAGAACATGGGCGATAGTGGGGGGTCGCCACACGCGGAGGGAACTAATTTCGCACAACTCCCTCCTCTTTCTACGTGGAAAGAGCTCCCCGAAAGCCTCGGTCAGCCTCGTCCTAGCAGACATTACACTCCCATTCACTATCTTCTGTCCGGGGCCCTTAGAAGCGTCGGGTTTGGGTGCTTCCGCTTGCGCAACGTCATTCAGGTTTGCACAAGCAGGGTGGAAACAGGGCAATGGGAGGAAGGGGGGTTTCGTTCCTGGAGTGGTATAGGGGTTTTTGATTTCCCATCATGGTGTACCCGGGCCCGGGGTTCCATCGCTCCATATCTGTCTGGTGAGCTTTCGGGTTGAGGTGTGCAAGATGGGACGGCGTAAGGGCGAAGAAGCTAGTGAAGTCGTTCGTGCAGGTAGTCAAATCCCTTGAGGGAGTACTAGGGAGCTTTCTCCGATCTTTTACCCCACGGCAAGACGATTGCGATTGTTCGCCTTAATGGTGTGCCCGTGTTATTTCCGGCGCAGAAATGAAGGCCATGAAGGGTGAGGACGTGGAAACATCAACCTCTTCGACTTCTACAACCCCACCTGCTTCAATAATGCAGCGGTATCACGAGGGGTTCTACGTCCTGGAGGGTCTTGCTGGGAAACAATGGCGACGCACGTAATCGATTTGCCGACTCCGGGTCGACCCTTGACAGTCGTAGGACAGGATCATTACAACAACGCTTCCTTTTTTTTCTTTTTTTTTTGGGGGGGGGAGCTTCGGGAAAACCGGTGTAGGCTGTCCAGGATTATGTACCCTTACGCACACACACACACACACACACATGATGTCTCAAAAAGTGGCACCGTAACGGAAAGTCGGGCACACGCACCAGACGGCACACAACGCACGTTGACGATTGCCGCTGGAAGTAGTCGCGCCGGGATGATGTCCACTGTCCCATCACCCGGCAAAACCTTCACTAACCATGAGGGATTGGGATATAAATAGAGATAAACGACACTGCACGACCAGCGGGGTTTTTGTTGGGGCTAATGTTGTTGTAGCAGGTAGTAGGCAGTAGCGAGTTCGAGACGGCTGTGTGTATGTGTGGTAAAAGCACTCGAAAATGTATCCTTCTCGGTGGAAGCTTATGCTTCACAAAATAAACTGGCGTGATGGAAGGGCGGGAAAACAATTTCTTATCCCGCGATCCTTTCAAGCCCTGAGTCCTGTAAAGAGCTACTTGCGCTACCCCAAAACGAACTGCGCTTTAAAACATCTTCATTGGTAATACAATATTAAAGCAAGACTGCTTCCTAGCTATAAAATACATTTACAGCACTTTCGAACTGGGAAGGAACCATGTCGGCCAACATTTAGATCGGATCGTACAGGTAGTTCCGGTGCAGGTGCTTCAGACGTTTGGAACCCATCCACTAAATAACCATTTTGCCAGCCCTGTGGCTGGGGCCATTCCAGCGCACGGTGGACGAAACAAACCCGCAACTACAAAGGCATAACGGTCACGATTTGTATTTTCATCATTTCATTCGACCACGCCACAGGTTCTTGAGGTGAACTAACTCGCTTTATTTGACACTAAAGAAGCCGCACACACTCACACACACACACAAACAAGCGCGTACACCGAACCGGAAGAGGCATGCTTGGCATACTTGGGATGTCTTACTTCGTCGTTACCTTTGTGCCACAAACAACTTTATCCAACAGCATTGGGTCTGGATGGGGTTCATGCATACGATTAGATGTTGCCCGCTATTTGCTACTACGGCAACCCGCTTGCCTGCGAAGACGTCTTAGCGTTGAAGACGGTTCAGCCGAAACCTTGGCACCGTGCACCTTCGCCCGGTTCGCGCGGCGAGAAGCGGAGGACAAGGAGTGGACGGTTTTATGTGCACATCAACTATGTATGCTCATCATAAACATGAATGCTAAAGTAAGGTCAGCATGAACACACACACACACGAGAGAGAGAGAGAGAGAGAGAGAGAGAGAGAGAGAGGAGAAAAAAAACACATAGCCATATCTTCCACTTCCAACAAGGAGGTAAAGCTGAAGAAGCGAAGCAAGTAGAAAATCCGTCGTAAGGGTGAGGAACATCGTATATCTTTTACTACCCCTTTTTTCTGCGGCGAAGACTCTAGTGGCCCAACAACTTGCTAACAAAAGATGGATTTTGGGAAGGTGTTTTCTTTTTCTTTAAAGAAAACGTCACCCATGCCTTCTCTCTGTGTGCCGTATTTGACAACAACCTGAGTGGGAATATCCAGCAAAAATAGAAACGCTGCGTCCCGAGGAACGATCGACAAAAACCGATATCACCAAACCTTCGTTCCCTTCGCGTAGCGCACGGGATAGACACAGGGAAGACACCATTGCGAGAGTATCAACCTATCCACGTTTTTGGGGTCGGGCTTTGTTTACATTATTGATTGAGCGTCATTGTCCGGGACCATCCGCCATTCCCAATAGTATCCCGTGACCTGACCCTGATAAAGAGTGAAGCTGTGGCGTCCCGTCTAATTGGGACGAAGTGTCGACGGAACGTACACTTACACACACACACACACACATCATTGACTAGTGCCAGTGCAATTCCACCCCCTTCCAATCCCTTTTCTCCTTCGCAATGTTTACGCCGCTAGGGGAAATGCAGCGCAGGCTACCCGTGTTGGGCAAGATGTTGTTTATGTTTCGCGTCACCGAAACACTCGCCGACACGGCGAGATTGGTGCGAAACTGGTCTGTCAACTCGCAGCGTTCAATTTGACTTTGTGTTTACTTTGCTTCATAATTTTCCTGCACACACACACACGCCCTGGTCCGTCCCATGTACATGTGACAACGGCAGCCAATTGGTGGAAATAACAAACAATTCAAGTAGCTCCACTTGATCCACGCCAACAAAGTTGGGAGTTCCATTCCAGGAGTTGTTTTGGAGTGTACGATCTCCAGTTGTGTGCTCCAGTAACTCAGATGCAACTGCAGCCAGTGTTAGCAAAGTAATGCAGATGTAGTTGAGTTTAATAAATTTACACCACGGAAGATGAAACCCATTCTCATAATATTCTTCAACCTCAAGGTATTCCACAAATTGTCAAAATATTATACCTGAAATACCTTAGACATCTCAAGTACAAGATGTCCTTCGATCACAATTCAACTCTTAACTCCTATTCGACTATTTGCCATCTTTAAATTCTGCAATCCATTCGAGTATTTCGAGAGCTTTAAAATAAAGCAGCGAATTCCAGAAATCTGGATAACTTATTCTTTGAACTATGTACGTCAGCACAGTGGAGACATCTCCAAAACGGAATTCTAGATGTCTTCCTCACTTCAAAAGATATGCTGGCTGAATTATCCCCGAGCTGCCCTCTGCTGCGAAGCACTACGGGGGCACAACTTTATATTTGGAGGAAATAACTTCCACATTCCCGCATAGACATATATCATAACCCTATCACGTACGAACCATCCACGGAGCATTTCGCCGTATACCCCAATGCATCCCCTGACATAGGTCAGGTTCAGTTCATTACGCTTATGCCACTAGCAACATTCTACGCTCGACAATGATCCTTCCGGGAGGTATTGTACGGCCAACCTCCATTGGTGTCTGTATCATGCAGATTACCTCCAACGAAACCTTTGCCGAGCGGTTAAAAATGAAGCCCCGACGGGGCTTCAAAGTTTCCATCAAAAAAGGGGGTAGGATTTACAAACTGACTGCTTTTTCTTTCGGACTCGGCGTCTCCACCTGCAGCTTTGCGGTGAGCCCATACACTGTTCGGGTACGTCCTATTCTCCCTCGTTGTTGCTTCTTTTTGCTTTCTCAACAACAAGGTGCTATACGTACACAACGCCACTGCTGTCCCTACGATATAAAGGGATAACAATGGCAAGCATTCATGCAATGGGTTTACGCGTGCTGCTGGGCCAAGTGTGAATAAACAAGCCGGGGTGCCGTTGTCCCCGACAGTTTGCCAGTGTTTCGCAGCTGTGCTGCTGTGTGCTTTCGTTGCCTTTCTCTTACTCGCTGCTAAACTTCAGACCGTTCCGGAGCGATTATTTGCTTTACCGGGGCTTGTCAGGCATACAGGTCAGGCGCTTCCGTCTCAATACATTAATTTTTCATTCTACACGCATGTTTCCACCTTGCGCTAGCGAGCTGATCCGGTGACGTACATCGCACGGCCTTGATTGAAGGTGAGGATGTCCTCGTAATAACGTGACGCGGCTCGAGAAAATGAGAACATTCCGTCGCGTTCCGTGCTGACAGAATATTTGACAAAAACCGTGCCGTTCCAGAACATCGTTCAAAGCTGTTCCGTCCTTAATTTCCCGTTGCTTTCCCCTGTTCCACAACAAAAGAAAGTTATTAAATGTAAAAGAAAGCCCGCACACAAGCTTCAGCAGCATAAGCTGAAGCGTAGCTTTTTAATCGGCTTCGGCACTCTGTTTCATTCGGCCACCAATCGGCGAAATGGAAAGCAATTATTATTTTTCCCCCCGCCCACCTACTGCCCTGTACTTCGGGCAATAAATATTCATCAACTACCCAGGTGCTCCGCTGTATCTTTCGCATTGTACGCGAACAAAAATAAAATACAAATCACCACTCGCTCCCACCCCGCTCGGTATGAACACATAAATTTGTAAGTCTAAAATATGATTGCTTATACGCAAAAAAAACCTCCATTCTTTCGCAATCCGCGAGAGTCGGGTATGTATGCCATGGTGGTATGCCTAGCCAAACGGCAAACACTGTGAAATAAGCACCTACGCACAGTAATCGACTCAAGGCTTTGACGAATTACTAAATTATCAGCTCAACAAAGCGCCAATGTGGGGCTTCCAGGGTGGAATCGTGATACGAAATGTTAGAAGTCATCCAAGTAGGGGGTTTTTTACACGTTTAATCACTCATTGAGCGTTGCGAAACATTCGTGCTTAAACCCTCAAACGGCTAGAATACTGAAGATATCCACTGACAACATCTTCTTGTGTCTTTTTGTGCTATATCTGTTAATAAATTCAATCGTATCGGTAAATGTAGAATTATTCTTCGGATCAAGACCTTATTGCTATTCTCCAATTCCAAAACCTTCAAAGCAAAAAGATCAACTCCACAACTCAACTCAAAGCAACTCCGACAACTCCACTTGCTACATTAATTTAGTAAACCTTCAAGGTTTTTAGTATATCTCAACAAAAGAGTTTTTCACCTCTAATTCCTCAATTATCTAGGTTATCACTACAATATCTTCACTATCTCTTCAGGAATACCATAGATAAAGGACCAAAACATTTGGACATCTTTCAAAATTGGATCTGTTTCAAATTCCAACGTCTCAACGCCTACATCTATCATCTTCAATAACTCCTTAAAGAGTTCGACATACCTTAAAGAGTTCCGGGATGTTTCCTTATCGATTTTCTAAAGAAAACCTACACCATTTTAAACATCTTCAAACTTGAGCACTTAATCTTGAATACAAGAGTAGTTCAATACCTCCTCGCAATAGGTCTATTTTAACAATAACTCCATAAACAAAAGAGTATTCATTTCTTATTCTTCAATCCCAAGTTATCGCTACAATATCTTCAGTATCTCTTCAGGAATACCATAGCATACTTGGACCATAGCACTTGGACATCTTTTTGAAGTAGATCAATTCCAAATTCCAACGTCTCAACACCTACGCCTATCACCTTCAATAACTCCTTAAAGAGCTCGACATACCTTAAAGAGTTCCGGGACGTTTCCCTATCGGGTTTTGCGAAACAAAGCCTACACCAGCAAACATCATCAAACTTGAGCACTTAATCCTGCACAGCAGAGTACGTTCAGTACGTTCGAAGGACTATTCGAAACATTCGCTGAGCGGCAGGGGTTTTAAAATGTAAGCGACTATCGATACGGGAAAAGCCTGCTTTATAATTAAGCATATCAGTTCGATTTGCCGTTTCCATTTCACAGACAGATGGTTCCGAAACACCGCCTCGGGCCGGGTACGTTTGAATGCTTTCGACGCCATTCCCACCTGCAGCTGCAGCGGTCGGATATGTTACTATATCCGGTCCTGCCCGCCGGTCTTGATTCGATTGATTTCGCTCGATTGTGCTATGAATAATGTATTGCAGACAGACGAATTAGCACATGAGCACTCACACACACACACAGCCCCACCAACCAACACAACCAAACGCAGACGTAAATATACGTGCATCGTACGGTGGAGCGAAGCAGTTAGACCAGCGCTCGGCTGGCACGGTACCTCGCTTTGTGCCCTTCAGTGTTTTAACTTTTTTGGGAACGATATGTTTGCATTTCTGCCCTTATGCCTTACGACCGCAACATTTTTGGGCAATGCAAAAACAACAACAACAAAAAAAATACTTCCCGCGATACTACAGCAGGCGCCGGACGCGAAATCGTTCCGATTCGGAATTCTATTTATAACGAGCGATAAACCACGCGGCCACCAACGGACTGCTGTGATATATGTGCTGCTTGTGCATTTTGTTTTCGTCTGTGTTTGACAATGATTTTCCGCGTTGGTACGTTGCCGTACCGGACGTCCAACAGAACGGCCATTCCACCTGTGTCCGCACTGGAACCATCGGTGGAAAACAAAATCGATAGGCACATGGCCTGACATCCTCCCATGGTTATGCCCGGGGGATGGGTGGGAACCGGCGCAAGGATGGTGGATAATGAAGAGCCGTAGGTCGTCCAGAAGTTTGGGATCGGAGGTCCGTGGAATTGATACGCCCAAACAAACTTTGACCTAATTCGATTACCGCGGTCACCGCACGTAAGCGCTCGACTGAGGCAGGGTCGCCGCGTCCCAAACATGCTTCCGCGGTATTTTAATATTTAAATCGGTGTCCCGGATTGGGGCGCCGGATGCTGTGGGGTTGTAATTCCTGATCCACCCTCAGAGTTGCGAAACATTCCCCCCCCCTCACCCCTCTTTCTTCATCGTTGTCCGCACTTCTGCTAGCTGGAGGTTGGAAAGTTTGGGGAGGGCATATTCCCTGTTCCGCGTATCTTCGCGTACGCAAAACCGTGGTGGGTGTTTTGATCGTAGACGGCGCAAAGGTAGCTGCCTGCCTGCTACCTGCAACGTACTCGTACTCGTGGAAGCGTAAGGTGATAGAAGAGTTTTAAGTTGATAGATAGATAGATGATGTTACCTCAAGGGGAAACCGCGTGACTGCGTGACTTGAGGTAACAAGTTTCGAAAGAGCCACACAAGCACACATACAGAGGCACACAAAAGGAATATAGACACGTTTCACCGATTGCGATTCTAGACATCCGTCCTATCCCGTGAGGATGTGCCTATCCTGCCATAACCACCGCAGTTGATCCTTCTCTCACAGCACCGATCCTGCACGACAGTAGTTTTGGGAACAAAGTTCTTAATGGGAAAACCAGGACGAAGACTTCCGTGGCAGCACACTTTTGGTGGGCACCCTGCAGCGTAAAGCTGTCCCTATCTGCTGTTCATCTTGCCTGTCCGGTACATACTCCCACCAAGCCTCCTTACTATTCCCATGCCTTCCGGCAGTATACTGCAAGTCCTCTTCACTTAGTACACTTACAGCAAACCAAACACACTCACACATACACACATTCACACACACACATACAAGCCCAACCTCAGCTGGTTCACCGTAACACATACACAGCGTTACGAAGGAGGGTAAATAAATAAACACGCTACGAAATTTTGCAACTCGTTCCCGTTTCTCGCGGTACCACCCAGCACGTCTCCCTTCGTCCCACACACACACACACACACACACACACTACACGAATTGCCAATTGAACTTTTGGACGACCATTATAACAAAACCAAAAAAAAGAACCAAAAAAGATGGTAAGGGAATATATCCAGCAACTTTAACGACTCTTTCGTGTGACGTCCTGAATGTACGTTTTTTTTTGTCGTGATTCTACAACTCCTCCGTTTCCTCCACCCACCCGGATATGCCCCCCTCTATCCTACCCTACCCATCGTCTCTGGCCACTCGATGGGAACAATGCGTGATGTTCGGTTGGGGGTTGTGCTACAGTTTGCTACCCCTATTTGCTGCTCCTGTTCGCTCGCCTCCTAACCATCTCACCTGACCATTTACTAGCTTTTGTTGCTACACTCTCCGCGTAGCTTCTGTCAGGCTCGCCTAGCAAGTTTTTTGACTACTTTTTTTGTTGGTCTAGCTGTCCCTTTAGCTGCCACCACGAAACAATATATTGGGTATTGAGTAACGCACCTGCAATTACGATAACTATTGTCGTCGTAGTCGTTGCCGGACGGCGTGGCGGTGCAACCGAGGCAACGACAGCAACGACAACAATAACTAAAAAAACAATAACAACAAGAGCACTGCCACTATCGAAATGTACATGTGTGTGCGTCTAGTACGTACGGAATACTAATACCGGAAGTGTTGTGTGCTCTGGCTCGAAACCTCGGGCCAGGATCCCGACACCAGCACCGTACGCGAGAGCGGCACGGAACCGGTTCACTGCTCTCCAACGCGCTACGGCACTCTCGCCAAACCATCCTGACGGTCCCATCCCGCGTTAGCCCTCTCTCGCACTTTCTCTCTCACGCTCTCTCCCTAGCCGCTTCGCTCGCGAACCGGTACACCGGTTCGTGGGGACCGAATCCGAAACGAAGCTGCCCGAACTGGTCAGCAGAGCGAGAAGGCACAGGAAGCAGTGCAATGTGGGAAAGGGATAGGAATGATACCTTATCAAGAGCCACCCAGGTTGTGGAGTCAGCCGGTGTGAAAGGCAGTGAAACTATGGCGGTTGCAGGGGGACTGGAACTTCGGAAAAGCGCGCCAACACACGACAACGTACAATGTAAAGTGAGAAGGCACGAAAAATCTCCGAGAGAGAACGACACAGTTTGTCGGTTCTGCCGGTGGGAAACGCAGTGAAACTGGTAGTGTGCGGAATAAAAACTGCTCCTTGGGACACAACATCAACATCAGCTGGCGGTGGTTAAGCGAATGGATTAGCAAGAGCAACCCTCCGGACAGCAAACCACCCCTTTCCGCCATTTGGCCCCATGCCGGTAACATTATGCAAATGGCGAAAATAAAACAAAACAGACCGGAACAATGGTTTCATTCATATTTTATCCGCTCACACAAGTGTCGGCGGTCGGTTACAAAGCCCTCCCCCCAACGGGGGGATTTTTTACACCCTTGAGCGCGTATGTTACTTGGGCCCGTCTTCGGAACTTTAATTGCCGACCAACATCTACGTTACATTTCTCTCCCGCTCGCACAGCTGTTCGGATTTTTTTGTTTCTGTTCTACCTCGCGAAAACTGATCCACAATCTCTCCGAAACGTTCAGAATGAGCGTTAAAGATTTGGAAGTGTACACACTGGGTTGCGTACGTTTTCAATTTAATTATCGAACTTTCTGTGTTGCTGCCTTGTTGAAAATGTTCTTTCCTAACAGTATAATTAAGCTACAAACTTTTGGTTTACCTCATTTTCCTATCCTCCGAAGTGTTGCAGTGAAATGTCACATATATTAAGGATGAAGTCTTCAGAATTTCTTGTTAAACTATTACTCGAATACTAAATAATTTTTTAACATTAAATTAGTAAACCATCTTTCAGCTGTTTAAAGAAATAACATATTTTCATTCTTCTATTCTAAGCAACGTTAAGTAATCAGCTTTTGGCTTGCGAATTGCATACTTCACAATGTGCATACATAAATATTTATAAAACAGTTCACTCTTTGGAAACTCGATCCAAGTTCTACCCACTCAAGTTGTCACCCATAGCATCATTGCCACCATAAATATCCAAGCGAACTCTTCAAAAACAGGGCGCAAACAATGAGTTTTGCGTGTTTTTTTTTTGTGACAAAAATTCATATTAGTACTGAGAATGGAATAATAGAACATTAGAAATATGTATACAGCTATATATTTTCGCAGCAAGAAAATTAAACAATTTTCACTAAACACAGATTTCAGTACGTCGAATACGATGTTGTGTACACTTACCTTAATGCGGGTTAAAATGTTGGTGATGGCTGTAAACGTTTCTATTATTCTCACACAGACTGTACACAGACCCAAGCCCCATAATGGTAACGACAAAGCAACAAAACAATCGTGATCAAACCGGCTTTCCTTAACTATCAAGCGGACGAATATACTCACTCAGACCTGAAACGAGACGGAAGTTATGGAAAGAGCTAATTAATAGTGTATCAAAACTGTGGCATTCTACATGCTAATATTTCATTGATAACATGTAACATTATGGTTTAGATCAAGGGGCAACAAAAAATGTTCACGTGCAAACTATAAATGCATAATTTATTATAAAGAACCTCAAACGTTTTGGACAAATTATATTGGTGTAATGGTGCTATTTTTAGCTAAGCTTTGTGTAAAATATAATCAAGTTCCAGTCCAAGTAATAAACTAATACCGATGCTAAAATGCATTCGTGCTTTGTTAAAAATGAATTTGTTTAATATTATTTTATCTGAAATAATCAAAATTAAAATAAGTTTTAAATTAATTAATTTAAAACTAAACACACATGTTCTCCAAAAATTTTGTACAAAAACATTTTTTCACATCTGTCTACTTCAGAATGCATCCATTTATTAATAATTATTTGATGCAGTTTGTCCTTTAATGCGTCACGGAAAGGACCTTTTTCTTCCTATGTATGGACCTAAATCTCTGAACTAGAATACCATTTCTTTGTCTGATCAGCGTTATGTTGGAAATATTGTTAATGATCATATTCATCTAACAACGACATCGTTAAAACTGAAGCCTTCAAAAAACAGGGCTAAACGGGCTGGAGACCAAACGGTTCAATTAAAACATTGTTTCATGAGGTCTCTTAACCCCTAAATGTATGCAACATATTCATCGTATCGTTCAAAAAAACTCTAGCTGCGGCCTGCTAGGGTTTTGCTAGCACCAAATCATTTGATTCATATAAAGATGCAAAGAAAAATTCATAGTCACCTTTCATTTTTGGAGATGAACACTTAGTACGGAGATTTCGTGACGTGCAATCAACAAACATAAGGGGCATTTTACATTTCTTAAAAAAAACATATAATCTGGTCGCCAATCGCAAAACCGCCTGTACATAAAGAATATGTATCTGCCCGAAGGTAAATACTCGAGCGCACCCGAGCTGGGCAGAACCGAATGCGAACCGAGGACTCGCGTGGCCCCTAGGTCGGAACGTGCTTGTGCGCAGCACCAACCGGAGTGGGCTGTGCCAATGCAATGCCGCGATGCATCCGAACCGAATGTTTTTTCAAACGCATCGGACCGTGCAGATGTGTTTGCAAACCTCGGCAGGATAGTCGTGCCCATGCTGGTGGTCGCGCTCCAGCAGCACCCAAAAGCACGGCGTTGAGTATTTTCGTGTCCTGTACCAATGTTCAAATCTTTCGTAGCGTGGGCAAAGGAAGCCATAGGCTGGACGGTTGCTTGTTGCGCTGTAAATATTCGCTGTTGGCGCGAACCGTCTGGAAGCGGTTCCGTGCCAATACACTCCAAAAGGGAAAAGTGCATCAATTTGGTGGAGAACAAAAAAAGCGAAACAAACGATAACGGTGTCAAAACGCGTCAATATGTGTGTGTCGGTCTTGCTGACGTTTGGACATGGGGTGACGGACGGTGAGGAGAACAGTAACAGGGTGGGTGGGTGGTTGGGTAGGTGGCAAAATCGTGACGTTTCCGTACACTCACATTCTGGCCACGCCGGAAGGCCCTGGACCGGAACCGTCCGCACCGACGCTCCGCTCGTTATCGACCACGGTGCTAGCGAACTGAACGCGACAACCGAGGCGAGCCAAGTTGAGCAATCTAGATTCGGGGAGAAAGAGAAAGAAAGAGAGCGAAAGAACAGAGAGAACAGTGCGTCAGTATCGGTACCGGAAGCCTGAGTTCTATCTGAGGTGTTTCGTCATCTTAACCCACGCAGGGTACAGGGGAATGGTCCAAATATCCTCGTGACTAGCGCTATCCAGATAGGGCTGGTCCGACCGCGCCAAGGGCAGAAACACATTGCGACAGGCGACATTGTACACCGTTTCGGGAAGCCAGCCAAATGCTTCACTCGGTTGGACGAGGCATTGTACACGTGATGGTGGTAGCTAGAAATTCTGGTAGTCTTTCTATATCACAACCATCCGAATTAAGGACATGCCATTCGAACAGATATTGCAATTGCTAGCTATTTGGTACAAAGTGCAATGAACCAATCATTCATGCAGATGCTCCCATTATGCCCTCAATGCAATCCACTTCGCGTTGATGATGAACAAGCATTTACTGGGACACTCACGATCGGAACGGCAAACAAAACCTCGCCGCAAACTGACACACTGTAAGCGGCACGAGTAATTGGATCAGTACTACTAGAACCATGCGGCCACGACTACCCACAACGACATAGACATCACCAAACACCTCTTTGGAACGAATACACACACAAGATACCAGCTAATACGTACATTCCTACATGTCCCCCAACCGCTGCAATTGTGGGATACCCTCGATTGTGACAAATTGGATTTTGGCAGGCGTCATTTGAGGCTTCCAAAATACCACAATGTACCACGGTACGATAGTCAAGCGTGTCATCGACACGCGCCACACGTGCCACACATAGACATACACGGGCAAGCCGACTGAAGCCACCAGGAAACCGGCCCCAAATATGGTGCGATTGTGACAAACGTTCTCCAAAATTGGTGCCCAAGAAATTCGATAACAGCATTGAAGTTCTTGAGGATTTCGCGAATATCTCAATTGTAAAGTTCTTGGACATTGCAACTCTCTGGAGAATTGTACGGAGAGGTGCCAATATAGACCAACATCAGTTGATATTCTCCAATTCTTCAAATTAACATATTTCCAAAATATTGAGGATCTGGACATCTTAAAGACATCTTGTCCAAAAATCACTGGAACATTAAGCTGTATGTGACCGCCTCTTTAGACGAACTATAGACCCCCGCAGAGTGCAATAACAGAACAAACAGGCCAGTTCTTCAATATCCCCTGCAGTAACTCACCCTGCTTCGGCATTCTCGAGCTCATCTTCCGCCTCTTCATCAACCTCGTCGCTCGTCTGATCGTCGTCGGTCATCTCGGGTACGGCCAGGGAAGCCATTGGACGTCCCTCACTAGCCTCGGCACCGTCACCGGCACCGGCCCCTTTAGCCTGCTCCTCCTCCGTCGGCGTTGGCATCCTGAGCGAGCGTTCGGATCTCGCTGTACCTACACCGTCCCGACTGCCGCCGCTAATGCTTCCGCCCCCGTTAGCGTTCCCGGTCGACGAGCTACGGCTGCGCGGTGCCGGACCAAGATCGAGCAGCGTCTGGAAGATGTCCACCGACGCTGGCACTAATCGAATTACGGTCGAACCGCGTGCGTTGGTGCCGCTGCCGACGGGCGAGGCCGAAGAAGCCCGCTCGGTACCGGGTACGGCCGCACTCTTACCACGCTTCCCGCCGCCCGCCTTCCTACCCGCGGACGACACTTTCGAGCCTTTGGGCCGTGCCGGGGCCGCGATGCCACCAAAGTCGAACGGGGACGCTGGGTACGCTGGTGGCTTGGGACGTCTCGGACTCGCACCGGACTGCTCGCTGGCGTCTTCGTCGTCGTCTTCGGTGTCGTCCGTGTAGTTGTCGTACTCGATCTCGTCCGAGGAGGCTGTCGAGATGGACACTGACCAAGACCGGCCGGAGACCGGCGACTGCGAGGGTGATGCTGCTACTACGGGCGAACCCAAGCTGCAAGTTCGAAGAGAATCGTACCACGCACACAAACACCCACACGCGGACGTTCAACAACACCAAAAACACACACACACACACACACACAGGACCACACAACACGTAAACACGGAATGCGTTAGAATCTGTTATTGTTTGAAGGTTTTTATGTTTGCTTTCTGCTCTCTCACACTCTACGATCCTCTGCCGATGCTTTTTTCACCTCACGAGCTCTATTCCCTTAAAATTTGCGTCGTTATTACACGGTGTAGAAAGAATTGCTATCGCTTATTAAATGTTGTTTACCGTCTTACACTGTCACATCTACCACTTCTACATTTCTACCTGGCCAAGCGTCGATCTAGTCAAATGAGCACGGTCCACACGATCGCCTACCAAGCCTCGGGGCACGTGGAGCAGGGTTCCGGTGCATACGGGGAAGGTCGGGAAGCAACGGTGGAAGAGGGTCGGGTGCCTCACGTGCAGTAGCGTGGCAAATCACGCGCAGCAGTACGTAGCAGCTCGCGAGGACCGTAATACCCAGCACGATCACCAATCCACATCCGCAGATGGCCATGATGGTGTGGCTACTACGACTAACAAATGCGGGGCGAATGGAGTTGTAGGCGAGGATCTTGCGATCGGGATCTAGAGGCCGGGATGTACGCTTTGCTACGCAGGTAACGAGGTGGAAGTGCTGAAGGAGCTACTAGCGGATGAACCGAGGTACACTGACCGAACGGACAAGCCTGTAGGTTTTAGGAAATAGTAGACAGTAGTACACGGGCGAGACGTCTCTAGGGGGGAAACACTTCACAGCACTTCAAGATCGCAAGAAGCCGCGGTACGAAAGTACAACGTATCTTCGCTCTCTGTCGCCTAGAAGTAGAATGGCAAGCCGACTACACGCAGGGTGTTAGATCGCGCTAGCACGGCAAGCAAGAACTCGAACTGTTTGTTTGATGTCGTACGCTTGTTTTTTGGTTGTTGGATTGAGTTGGTTGTTGGATGTGTTGGGTCAAAATCCACCAAAAACACCGATGCAAAACACTTCAATCGATGTGCGGGCACCTTCGATCACACTATCGCGTCACTAAACCGTTGCGAGATCGCTAACAAGACACTCGTGTATTGGGATTTCGCTTAGGTAAATTTGCAACTTGGGTAATTTGCACTAGCTGAACGGGAGCTAACTGTCAAACTGAACTGACCAGCTTGGTGGTTGGGAACCGATTGACTGTGCGACCGTCGCACGAATTACCACGTTAACTCTGGGCTCCGTTAGGCGATCCCCTCAGGAAGCGTACCTCGCCATACACGGCCACGTCTACGTCGCACCGCAGCGACCTTAGAAGGCTTCGGGAGTGTCACACAAGTGCTACAACCGCTTCCCTTCTACTACGTCCCCGCTTCCCTCATGATAACCCTGACAAACGCGACCGGGAACCGAACACACTGGCCTTTGACATAGAGCGCACGAAACGGGACAACCGTATTGGCTATCACCGTCACACCGGATTGCATAGTTGCAGGCGCTTTCGAAACAACCGGAGCGTAGTACGCTCTTTCGCTCACATTGCAGGCGTGCAGGGGAGAGCGAGCTAGCTAGCAAATAATTTGATTAGCTCATGAAGGTTCTGCTTTACACTTGCTACTACTTCTGCTACTACTACTACTACTACTACTACCGCTACTACTACCACAACCTGTTATCAGTGGCGTGTTTTTCGAAAAAAAATGCGTTTTTTGTCATTTTGATGAAATTTTCCACAAAATTGCGTACATCTGTAATGAAATTTGAAACTTTTATAGCCTCTGTAGAGAAATTTACTAACAAATACTGATTTATCGTTTAATAAAACCTAAAAAAAACTACATACTGCACAAAATGCAGCTTCATTTGAAGGTAAATATTTATATTGTGGCACGATAACCATTTGGTTCCGAGTGTCCTGAATGTTCGCTTGGATGATTCTAATCAATTGCAATGTCACATAATAAAGCGCAATCCGGAATAACCGATTGCTCATCCACAGTACTCAATAAACCCACATCATACACAGCATTGCATACCCTGCAGGCGCATTCGTGTTTTCCCATGAATGCTGTGCATGATTTAATAATGGAACCGCAAAATTTAAACCAAAAAAGACCACTACCAGTAATTAAGTTGCCCAGTGGTTGCTGCTGGTAAACCATGGGATGGGTTTACCCCCCCCCCCCCCCCCCCCAGGGTGGGTTGATAAAGCTGGGAATGCTGTATGCACTACGTGCATTAAATGGATACGAATCAGTGCTGCGTGTTTGCGGTTCCGATCGGAAGTGTGAACAACGGTACCGTGTGTGCACGGTACGTATTTGTGCGATATTTGTATGCATGGTACATATGTATTGCACTAAAATTTGCGTATCACAAGCATTTTTATCTCGTAACCGCTGCTCATAAAACAGCTTCGCAAACGAACAATGCCAAAATCTCCATATTCGTCGCCATTTTTATAACCAATCCCGACACATTCGTCTTGGCAAACTGGTGCCGGGAAAAATATAACTTTACCCACAAAATCCCGGTAGCACGTTTTATCTTTTGCAAAACACCACCCTCGCGGCAAAACGGTTCTCGTTTTATGCCGTCCGGATGGGTTGTAAAAAGCTTGACCCATCGTCTGCGCAGTCACTTCCCACGATTGCCAGCCACACTCATTCAGCAATACCGTGCCCGATCAGCCTCGCTGAGCAGGACTCATCCAGAAAGAGGATACACGACACGAATGATGTTCGTGTGCCGGGCAGGCGAACGTTTAACCTTGAAAAAATTTTCCATCTCCAGTGGAAGGATGACCATGGGCGGGAAATAAAACTACTCCCCTTTGGTAAAAGGGGAGTAACTGTGCATCCGGTTGTTGAACGGGAATAGTGTAGCTAGCAGCACCCCTGCTCCATTTGTCCTTTGTGTCGGTTGGCTGGTTGGTGTGTGTTTTTTTTATTTTATATAGTTTTAAAATGAACTTCCCGACCACCGTTTTATGAGCGGCAGCATCATCCATCTTCTCTAACCACCTCCAAAATCCTGCTCAGCTTCCTCCCATCCCGGTGGTGGGACTACTTACTGATGCATTTTATCACGTTTTTCTTTGTGATTATTCCGCTTGCAGTTTTACTTGTTTCTATCTACGATCTATGCGTCACGGTGGCACACGCTTGTCGGGACCGCAACCCTCGAAGACGGATGTAAAAATGCAGGATATTGCAACCTTGGCAGTGAAAATTTTATTTCTTGCTGACGGTATGCGATAGTGGTTTCCAGGATGATTGTGATTTGCTGCTGCTGGTGCAACTTTAACTGCGCTTGCATCGTTTGAATTGTTGGCATTCTGTTTGGTTGCGGTGAATTGACCATCTCACTTAATTTTACACTCGATACATCCCAATTCACTGTGATTTGATGATATGTGTCACCATTTTTATCGTTGCTGATTTCCTTCTCGCAAAATCACCACTCGGTGCAATATTAGAAACCACTCACGTGATTGCATACTGTGCAGGCGCATAAATTGTGCTAGTGTTGAATCATTATTTCAGTCGCCAATTGAAGTTGACCATTATTGATATTCAAAGTAGTATTCAAATTCAAATATCAATATTCTGATTAATAGCTTAATTACATTACTAATTATGCTTATTCCAGAAAACATAGTAAGCTAATCATCATTGCCAGGTTGATCATTTGAAGGTACAATTTGAAGTTTGTAGACATTTGTTTAGCATTTAGAAAGAGTATGAAAAACACTGGACTACCACCGAAACTACTTCCACTCTCCTTCACTTCACTTCACCTGCAATACCCACGGAACTGTGCTCTCATGCTGAGAAACGTTAATTGGGTTTCTAATGTTTGTCCCACCAGTTTTATTCGCCTTTTTCGGCTCTAGCGAGGATTACACTCAGAACTAGTTATTATCATTCCTTTTTTTTGTTTTCGGCAATAAGGCAAATCGTTTGTTTTGTTTTTCCTTACACGTGCCTCATTTGCTTTCCAATGAAACTCTCACCAACAAAAATAATGACTGCTCATTAAATCGTTTTAAACGGCCGTTTTGAATGTTTATATTGGAGTTACTCGTTAATCAGCATCTTTGCGAGCTTACCCTGGTTCGGTGACGATTTGCACATTTTCCGCAGCAGGAGAAATGGCCCGGCCAGGGTAAGAAACGTTGTTACTACCGATACTACTAACACTGCTCCGTCGGCTGGCAACACTGCTGTCACCGCTTGCATCTTCCACATCGCCGTCACTCCCTGCCGAGGCGGACGGTTCACGATCGGACACCCTTACCGGATCAGCCTCCATCACTGCGCGGGCTTCGCACACGCACGGACTTCAACAAATATCGCAGCAATTAAATGGACGCTTTGTTTACACCGTGTGTATAATTGCCTAACTCCAGGCGCACTTCTCCGGAGCAGCAGAATTCGCAAAATAACGTACAACAATACCAACACCCGGTTGTTGTTTACCCGTCCAAGAGCACTGTCCGATTGGTCGTAAGCTAATGGTACGCATCGGTCGGTATCCTGGCTACCGGAACCGGACTATTAGGAAGTGTTTTTAAATATTGCCCTACCATTATCCCCCTAAGGGCGATAAAGGTCCAATAAAATGCTTATTAGCGAAAAAGCGATTCAGTTGCATAAACTAGCTATGGAAAGGATCCACCAGAACGGAACACGTGTATAGAATATTGTTTTCCTTCCCATAGCTTCCGCTCTTTCCGTTTCGTCCACCTTCTCCTGCCCATCGTTCCCTAGAGATATGGAGAATGCGTGCGAGAACGATGGGACAGAAATCGGTTAATCAATTTACATATATGCCGAGGTTGTATGCCAACGGGCTGGATCGAACGGCTTTCCTTTTTTTTGTGTGGACGAGTGGGCATCCACGCAGTGTGTGCACTTTTCCCGATTAACTTTAAGAATTTCTTCCCTCCGTGTTTGATTTCGTTTCGTCTCAATAGCTTCTCCGGTAGCTGGTTTTATTCAATCAATCGGCTACGTTCGAGAACTTCCTGCTCAGTTGGATGAAACTCCTCGCGTGGAGGATAATATTCTTGTGTGCCATGTGCTAGGCGAACGTTAAACAAAACACAAATCCAGCGAAAAAATATAAAGCTCAAAGTTTGATATACTTTTGTGTTGCATTTGTCAGCTCGATCAACCCACATCGGAGCCGCTCAACCGGTATGTTTCGTTTGGCGCACTCCCGGAAATAGTAAACGTTTTCGCAACATAAACTGCAACAGTACAGCCAACCGGTAATGATTGCATTATCATCCGCAGCGTACTTGTTCCATTTCCTGCGTACTTTAGGTGCAATAATTAGATTTCTCTCGTCGAAATGAGAAACAGCGCAGCAGAACCAAAGGACCGGATGCATCGTCGTATTGGCTTTTAATTTTCATCTTATTCACCCTGGGTGAAGTTTTGTCTGGTTTTGTATTTATATATTTATTTCCTTTCCTCATCCTGTTCCAGCTCGAACGTGGCTGGTGACTCGATGTCAAGGTTACCGGTTAATCGGTCCCGATAATTGCATCGATGGAAGCTGCTCAATTTTTGTTTAGCGTTTGCTCATTAGAAAAGCGCTCAGATAACATAATGTCCGGAGTCGCACGAACAGCTCAAGGGCTATTTTTTACTGTGGCATCACAGTAAACATCATTACGGTGCATGCCAACGAATGTCATTACCATTTTATTCGTGTATTATTCGTAACGACAAATTGGTTTACGAAGCAATGCGTTCTGATTTTGTTTTCGCAACGCTCAGCTTCTTAATCGATTGGCTTGGCACGCGGCGTTCCATTTTAATGGCTGTTTTGATACTTAGTATATCGTGGAAGTGTGTGTTTATTTTCGATTGGACTTTACTCGTTAAATAGTAATTAACAGAACGACAAAGTTTTATAACTTAATTCGGTTCTTTCTTTCGTTAACTAAACATTATAATTTAAATTATTTTCGATACAAATCTTGTGTTTCTGAACCACCACTAAAAATCCTCAGGAAGTAAAATTATTGATAGTATCTAAAAAGCAACATCTGCAAAATATTGCATAACTTTAGGCGTAATTAATCTTTAACGATTCAATGAAACAATTTAATTTCCCAACATAAAAAGTTTAATAACTATCGTTTTTCTTTCTCTCTCTCTCTCTCTCTCTCTCTCTCTCTCTCTCTCTCTCTCTCTCTCTCTTTCAATTGTTTAGCAAATATGCATCTTACGCTATCAACTACCACCCGGATCTGTTTGTAAGATCAGTTTTACGACGAGCACGCAATGTTCTGCGGAGGAGGGTGTTTTTTAAAATTATTTGTTTATACTATTTTACACGATACTTAACAATTTCGCCTGCGTAAAGACGAAGCTGTGCCAGCGTCCATTGCACTGTCGTTGACGCTGTAACCACACGCGACAACAGTAAAGCGAGAACGTAAATAAATACATCGCCACGAAAATCTCGTGCGCGTAAACGGCTTTGGCAGGGCAGCCAATTTTATGTCCCAGGCGCACTGGCACCCAGCCGGTACGGTATTCCAAGCCAAACCAGCAGAAACACATGGCCAGGGAACAGACACACACCGAGCGACGAACGCTTATTTTTAGGTATCCCACCATGTTACACCTATTACTTTGTTTTTTTTTTCTCTTGCTGGTTTTGTCAAACTCTTTTCCAAGCACGGCCGGCGGAAAAATAAAAATAAAGCAAACATCATAGAACGGCGACACACACATGCTACGGGTGTGTCATATTTTTGCAAACCAAAACGATAAACCTGCTCCCCGATGTCATCGTTGGAAGGCAAAAAAGACCCTCCCTGGTCAGATGGAAATGGCGCAAAACACTTCGAACACTCACGTGAACATTCCGATTCCGAAAGGCCTGTGTTGCCTGTGCCTAGCAATACAGCGACAAACCTAACCTTCCCATCCCCCATCTTCTGCCTCATCCTCCATCCACTTACTGCTAGATTGCCCTACAAATTGGAAAGCTAAAAGCGCAGAATGAGCATCTTGCCACTTGCGCGAAGGCAGACAGATGCGTTAAGGGTGCGCTTTGTCGATGGCAACTACGGTGGAGTGCGCTCCCACTGCACTCGTTTGACAAATTTAAAAATCGATCAATGACGTCATACGCCTTCCCGAACGTATATTGCTGTGTGTGGGGTTTAATATGGTCACCTCTTTAGGTGACTGCCAACACAGCTGGTCGCGTCGCTATGAGCAGCAGTTCTAAAATCGTAATAAGCGACGAGCTGGTTGAGGTTATGTCACTAGCAACGGATCACGTAGTACCGTACATTATGGAGCTATTTATATTTACATATCAAAACTTCAAGGCTTTTGTGGTTCCCAATCAGTCCAGCATTGGACATTTGCCCCGCACAGTTCACCATACAGAAGCAAAACGCCAACATTCCCCCCTAACTCTTAACCTTAGCTCACTAACCTTTGATTGCCGTCATCCATGGAGTCGCCGTCCGTACTGTCGAGGCTGCTGACCGGACGGTAAGCAATCGGGGTCACGCTGGACGTCGCAGAATCGTCCGAATCGTCGTAGTAGACCGAGTCGGCACTGATCGAGACGCGCGTTATACGGCAGACGTTCTTCTGGCTGCCGCGCAACACTGCCGGTATGAGAAACCGTAATGTCGCTCCATTGCTGTATGGCATCTGGAAACAGATAGGGATACGAAAGGATGGTTAAGAATGGTGAAAATAATTTACAAATTGCGTTACGATAGTTTTAAATTTAAAAACAAAAGTGCTTTTTCGACATGTCTGGTATCTAAATCGCCTAGAGGTATGCAATGTTATTTTGTTTCCAAATTTTTAACAGCTTAAAAGGGAGCACAGAATCCTTCCAATTGTTTGGTCAAATTTACTGGTAAAACCCCGCATTATCCTTGAGACGTTTACAAAAACAAGTATTTAAAAAAATATATTGCATAACAGCAGGAGTAAGAACGATGGACAGCCCATCCCAGTTTAGCCGCATTTAGTGTTGATTGACAAACATGAAACGGCATTCAACCCAAGCCTTAAAGGCATCAAATAATCTCATCCCATCTACTGGGCTGGTAACGTCATGAGAACGACGACCGGACGACCCAGCCGATATCCCGTACAGTGCTTTTCAGTTGAGATGGCGTTGGATCGGCTGACGACGACGCTAGAGCGGTTAGAGGACTTCTGTAGCAGGTTAAGACCTCAAAACGGTTGTAGCGCTTGATAAGCAAGCTAAAACCTGGAATCTTGTTGCTATATCTTGAACTTCGGGACCTCAAACCGAGGTCTGGATCTGCATCACTGCTCAATGCCTTCATAAGGCCATAGTTGGGAAAAGGTCACTGAGGTTTAGACTTTAGAATGGATGTGTAAAATTCACGCATCGAAGGAGGAGAGTCTCACCCAAGTCCCGGATGAAATGGACACGCGGTCATGCGGACTAAGGGATGGATTACTGCACATGGGTTGAAGGACACGAGAGTAGGAGATTATAGAACATATAAATCTATACGAAGTTATAAATCTAAAGTATATCAAGATGTTTTACAATGTTATTACCACACGTAATATACTCATCCGCTCACTTTTAACCAGATGCTAATACTAGAAATTTCCGGATGAGTAGAAACTTTATTTTTTGTGGACTTAAGGGTTAACAACTTCGTGTAATTGCTTCCCAACGGTTTTACGTGTAGGTATTTCCGATATTGCATAATGTTAGGCGCTATGCGCTCAAGACACAAAGCCTCGTTGCAAGAGCATACAAAACGTGAACTTCAGCTATTTTAAATCCACAAAATCTATTCACTGGACATGCTATTGGTAAAAGTACATTGAGCGCCGTAATACCTTGCTGGTGATGAGAATTGTGACGTAGTACCCGGCGACATTCGGATTAATTTCCCAGAACCGCAAAAAGGCACGCACAAAACACCCACGCACTTCCAAATACGGTAATAGCTACAAACTGTCGCTAGCGTAAACAAACAACACAGCACGAACTCACTTCCGTCTTCGGCACAATAAACACGCACAAATTAGGCCCTGCAGCATGTACCGCACAAACAGTCGCAGCCGCCTGCTAAAACCGGGTCATCCCCCAACCCCAAAATGCAGGTTTTGCAGTGGTGGCACGCTGGTTGAAGGGTAAGCGAATATGCGAATGATAACGGGAACTACCAATAGAGGTGGTCGCGGGTTTCGCGCGACATTTATGATCGTCGCACACATACACGCGCGCACTCGAGCGTTTCTTCGCGAGGAGTAGGGGGTGCAGACAGGTTTCTTTTTGACTAAAAATTTAAAAACAACCCCTAAAACACCGCGTCCGGAAAGACCATTTCTAGCGACGTTAGGCTCGAACGAACTGCCGCGAATACATCCTTGGCACCTTGAACTTGAAGCTGTCAGGTTAAACTTTAAGGCCAACGGCGTGTTACATTGATCGCGGCAGGTTGATTGGCCCCAGTCCGGTTATCCGGGCCTCGTTGAAGGATGGGGTTGATGGTGTTGAAGCACTATCGGCCCAGAATGCTGAAGCAGCGCCGGTAAACACTTTATCTAGCCGGAACTACCGGCTCCGAATGCGCGGATCTTGCCCACCGTGGAGAAGTGCGCTAACGGATCAATTAACAGATACAAATGCAGGGCAAACACAGGCACTGGTACGTAAGCACAACAAATACAACCCCCGCACAAAATCACACACCCGCCCGGTTGAGAAATACGCGATCGTCTTCACGACGCAAGAACGCGACTAACGCCGCAGAGACACGACGTTCACCAATTGATGGGTTTTTTTTTCCTGCTCCCAAACCCGTTGCGGTGTGTGATCTCTCTTCTTCTTCTCCATCATCCCTCCCAACGGCTCTTTGAAAGGGGTTGGTTTCGTTCTGTCTCTTAATGTTGCTCTCTCACATACCGTTCTGCAGAAACGCTAAGACCAGCAGCTTCCACAGCCATGTAGTGGTGGCCCGGCTGTAAGTAGGTTACGTGCGGGTGGGTAAGCGAATATTGGGGATTTCATCCCCTACCGGCTGGATCACACCAGCAGCGCAAGCGAGACAACACGAACATTCTCAACGATCACCCAGGTACGCAAGAGAGTGTGTGTGTTTGTATGGCGAACCGTTATAGAATGGGGAACCATCTTTTCCAACTCGTTCTTTTCGCTTCTTGTCGCGTGGCAATTCCCACCCTTTCTCCACTCCCCCACCACTCCAACCCCTAGTCGCACTGGGGTGGAAAGGCATGATCGTTCTGGAAGAAGCTGGGGAAAACACTTATGCACGTTGCGGTACATTGAGAGAATGTTTGCAGCGCATTAAGAATGTAACATTCGACCAAACATCTTCACTCTCTCCTGCTCAATCTTTTGTGCACTTGTCCTGCACTGTTTGTGTTTTATCGTAAATTTAGCTGTAAATCAGGCATGTCAAACATAAGGCTCGCGAGGTCTTTCCCAAATTCAACTATTGTCCGGTTGAATCAAAATTATCGTCTCGAACGATTTTGACACGGCGTTAATTAATCACAGCGAAAGGGTTTATCAAAACCTTGTCAATCTTGAAGCGTAACTTTGGCACTAGTTTTGCTTATTAAAATTTGATTTTTTTTATTTTATTTCTTATTGAAAACAGTCATGTTTCCGAGCCAAAAAGAGTTAGACATTACTGCTACAAGATGTTGAACAAAATTCTAATCAGAACAGATTGACATTGCTTTAAACAAGTTTGTAGGATTGTAGGTTCAGCTTATGTCCACCCATCCCAAGCTGTCCAAACACTTCATCATATCCCCATGTAGAATACTGTTCAAACTACATTGTTGTAATCTCGGTAACATTTGCATCGTTGTTAGACTGGAATTGTTTTAAAATTTCCAATTCTAACTCCATACGGTTGAAGATCATCACCGCGAAATCGTTGATCTAAATTAAAAAAAGAACACGAAAAAAGATACTTGAAGAAATCAAGTATGCATTGATATAAAAACAATGTATTCATCGAAGAACCTATCATAGTAGTCTTGCTAAAACATTGTCGTGCGTGCTGAAAGCGGTCTCGTTTTTTGCATTGAAAACTCAGTTTGTTTGAGAAAAATTAGTGAGTGCTTTGTGGTGTTGTAAACCTATAATTGGCTACTGACTATTAAACTGTGCATGAGGAGCACGTAGTCTGTTTCATACTGATGTAAATGTGACGAAATGATCGCAAGTGTCTTCACAATGAGCGAAGAGATCGGCCCAGAAATTCTTGTATTTTTTGACGCACGGACAACCGACCTAAAATTGGAGCATCAAACTTCATACGCGAAGATCAAGCGAACGATCGAAATTCACATTAATATGTGCAGGGCCACGAGAGTTGACAAATTTGTCCAATGACCAAATCAGCTGGTCAACTGTGAAAACCACTATACAATAGCCGCGCACACAATTGTTTTCAGATTTCCGATACCAGGAGAGCATGTTTTCCCAGAGGTGACATCTGCAGCTTGGGACAAATTTGCCCATCACAATTGCTATTGCATACTATCAAACACGTGAGAACGATCGCTAATAAGTAATATCAATAAAACGGAAAGCATCCTTCATCTCGCTCAAACTTTCCGTCGGCTGGTACGAAATTCCATACAAAACCAGCTGATTTCAGATTTCCGATACCAGGAGAGCATCCACGGAAGAGGTAGCTCCTGGTATTGCGCCAGAAGGTATGCAATGTTTATACACTAACTTTGCAACCAACTTGCAACGCAATGCACCGTAAGGTATGCAATGTTTATACACTAACCTTGCAACCAACTTGCAAGACCAACGGGAAAGTTAGTGTTTAAACATTGCATACTTTTCGGCGGTTTTCGAGCAAAATTGCTGCAAAATTTTACTCGACCCACGGGAAAGTTAGTGTTTAAATATTGCATACCTTTCGGTGGTTTTCGAGCAAAATTGTTGTACTAGGTGCTACCTCTTCCGTGGATGCTCTCCTGGTATCGGAAATCTGAAATCAGCTGGTTTTGTATGGAATTTCGTACCAGCCGACGGAAAGTTTGAGCGAAATGAAGGATGCTTTCCGTTTCATCCATCTTCCTTACACTAGCGATCGTTCTCACGTGTTTGATAGTATGCAATAGCAATAGTGATGGGCAAATTTGTCCCAAGCTGCAGATGTTACCACTTGAAAAACATGCTCTCCTGGTATCGGAAATCTGAAAAAAATTGTGAAAAATTGTGAAATCTGACAAACTGCTGACAAATTTGTCAAAACGGAGCTTTTTATCAAACTTCAATTTGTAGAAAATCCACGACTAAAAGTTGACAAAATCCTGACAAAATGCTGACAAAATTTTCCACCGCTTGCTAATTAAGACATTGTGTTAATATTATTTTTTATCGGAAGATTATATTTTATTTTGCGTTAAAAGTACATAAGCTTGATTTTTGAATCAACTTTAACTTATATTTTACCATTATTCCTATCGCTTAAATCGCTTAATATTTACACAAAAAAATAGAAATATCAAATCCGTTATTTATTTTTTTTTTTTTGTAACAACTGTCGAAAGCTGCTTCGATCATGTGGATATTCTTGTCAATTTAATTTATACTTTTCGCAGTTGACAAATTTGACAGCATTTAGACAACTCTCGTGGCCCTGCATCTATTTAAGTGACAGTTTTCCACCGGTAAAGTTTTATCATTTTAGATCAAAGCACACTGTAGGTAGTCGAAATAAAGGTGTACAAAGTACACTTTCCATGACTGTAAAATGGTTACGATTTCCCTCCTCTAGAGGGCGCTCCCACGGCAATCGCATCTGCACCGGCGTAGGCTGGCAGCACTGACCTGTCATTTACGTTTGTGTTCACCAACAAATTATTTGCATCTTCTCTGCTTTTATCTTTGCCGGTGTGTTTTCCGATTAAACAGTTTTCGACAATTGGCTACGGGTAGCTTTATTGCCTGCTACAACTATTACCCTACTTCTGCAATTCACACTTATTCCCAATCAATCGTATTCTTCCATAAATTCCGGTGTTTTTAATCGAGACGGTAAGCAAGCTTCTTTCTTATTTACCTATGTAAGAACATAAAAGACGAATAGCATCATTAGGATGTTTAGATTGAAAATTCGCGGAATTTTTTGGGGTTTTTGCATGCCGGTTTCAGGGAAATGTATATCTCCATAAGCTCAACATTGAAAATAACGCTGTTTGTAAAGATCCCCAATACTTTACTTCTCGTTCCAGCTCATACAAATTTCCTAACCCCAGAAAAAAAGTTCCCTCCATAATGTCGCATACCATCCTACTGATCCAACCATCGCAGCAAGCCGATACTCGCACCTACTGTGATTATGAAAGTGTGAAAGATTGCTTGGAAGGGGTGTGCAAGATCTACGAGGAGCATCTGAAGCAATGCAACCCAAACTTATCGACCATAACCTACGATATTAGCCAGCTTTTCGACTTTATCGACCAGGTAATATTTTCACGTAATGCGATAGTACCTTCGAGAATGGTCGAGTTCTGATACACCTTTCTGTTTCTCTTACAGCTGATAGATATTAGCTGCCTTGTGTTCCAGGAATCTACCCAATCATATGCACCGCACAACAAGGTATGGCTAAAGGAGAATATTTACATCATGCTGAAACGGATAGCCACAGGTGGCAACGCATCGTAACCCTGTATCTATGACAGTATTATGTTAATTTCTTCAGAGTTTATTAATTGTTAAGTGTCAGCCAATATTAGGAGTACAGGCTGAACCATTTGGCAAATTCTTGAAAAATGAAATCTCTATTGCCCCGTACTCCCCAACGGCTGAACCAGTTAAAGCAGACTTTAACTTTCTGCACTATATTGCATTTAAAAGGTTGTTTAAGGCATATCAAACAAGAGGATTCGTATCGTTTATGTTATCCGCTTACTTTTGATTATTTTTTGTATTCTTTGTACAATTGAAATGAGAATATTCTTAAACTTTACATGCAGTTATATCAGAGAAAAAAAATCTACTTATATTTACCCAAATACAGGGAAAACATCAATCATAAAATGTTACTGTAAAAATTGTATAATATGGAAAAACGGAAGCCAATTTTAATTTTATGCTCAATTACTTCACGAGTGATGTCTTTGTAGCGATAAGAAAAGATTTATTGGGAGATGCACGTTCGTGTGCTCAAAACTTTTACTCCCTAAATTAATGAATAAATGAAATATGACTCGAACTACAAAACATTCTTTAATTCTGGTCGTTGAAATATCTATACGGGGATTTAGTCATACGCAATACACGATAAAAAAAACTCGTGTGGGTTTCAATTGTTCACAACAGTTAAATTATATTCGTTTCCCTCGAGCTCCACTAGAGGGCGCTGTCGATGGCATGTGTCAAACGCGCTGGTGGGCAGCAACAAATTATGTGCCTGAGCTAGCATCGGCGATTTGGATGTTGTAATTTTCTTCCGATTTAAAGGAAATTTAACCGTGTAATACTTATCCGCAAGCAGAACAACGCTCTATCCAGTGTACTTCGCCTCTACAATCAATTGTTTCCTCCATCATTCGTGTTCTTCAGTCAACTTCGGCGTTTTTTTAACGAGACGGTAAGCACCTTCCGCTTTGTTATGAGCATATGTTTGTGAATATGTATTTGAATGTGTGCAAGGCGTGTGTGTTTCGATGAAAGCATAACAGCATTAGACTGTTTGTTCTGGGATTTGCGAATTTTCCGCCACTTTCTAAGCCGGCCGCATGGAGAAGGTTGTCTCCACATGCATGACAATAAAATTAACCCAACTATAAGCACAGTTATGTTGAAAAGGACTGCAATGTTTTGCTTTTCGTCACAGCTGTAGCAAGCATCCCTAACCTCAACACTCGGAAAAGCGCTTTCCACAATGTCGCACACCATCCTTCTGGTACAGCCGGGTCAGCATCCTGAGACACGCACCTACAGTGACTATGAAAGCGTCAACGAATGTATGGAGGGTGTGTGTAAGATCTACGAGGAGCAGCTGAAGCGGCGCAACCCAAACACACCCACCATAACCTACGACATTAGCCAGCTTTTCGATTTTGTCGATCAGGTAATTCTATTGATATTTTATTACGTTATCGTTATTTATACGTTATCTACCTTCTAGACTAAAATATCGTTGCTTGAAGTTGATTATAAACAAACCTTTTATAACGTTGTACTATAAAAACTGCATTAATAAGAAACACAAGAAGAGCTGTGAAATCTATCGTAAACTATCAGCACGAAGAATGCGAATGAAGTTTAATCATATTCAAGACGATTGGTTAAGTTAGGGGATAAAGGACGGAAATGAAAAAGGAATAATTAGGGAAGGAATTAAGGAATAACTGACATCAAACTGTTGAACTTCCAGCAGCAGGATAGAAGTGGATCATTGTGAGTGTAGAGAGTTTAGCGAACATTCATAGCTAAAGCTACACGAGGACTGAGGCACATAAGAACTGATTTACGGAAAGAAGAAATAGTGTTTAATGGTTCCCATTCTAGAACATTCATCAATGGTACAATAATTCAAAGCCATTCATAAGAGTATTGGATGTACCAGACTTCATTAAACGGTTATAAAAATCAAATACGTAAAATGAACCCTAGGTTCAGTTTTGCTTGCAGTAATATTTCGCAAAGATCGCCTGATGTAAAAGGAAATTTCTAGAAAAAGATAAATAAATTGTTACACGGCAATAACGATCGTTAGGGTATTAGTAACACCAACTGATAACCGCAATCCCGAAACCATGTCAGTGATATAACGCAGATGATGTTTTGAAATTGCTCGAGTATTAATACACCATTCTATTTTTCTTACAGCTCATAGATCTTAGCTGCCTTGTGTACCAGAAATCTACCAACACGTACGCGCCGTACAACAAGGAGTGGATAAAGGAGAAAATTTACGTACTATTGAAACAGGCAGCCGGCAACACTGCGTAACAATGATTCTATCTCTGCGCCACTTTTCAGTTTCTACACTTTCTTTTCTTATAGCTTGTAAGCCAACCATTAGTAACCTCTTAATATCCCTTAAACTCTTCCTGTACGATGAACTAGCTGAGGCGAAAGTACGATGCTACATATTTTATATTCTTTTATCTTATGCGTTCGGATATCCTTTCCCAACTGCACTTGCAATGAATTCGTCCAGAAAAGTGCGTTTATATACAATTTCTTCCCGAGTTATGCGGATAGTTTTTTTAATTTGACAATTTTCAAAGTTTGTTATGTTGTCTTTCAATTTAAATTGTGGCAATTTTTCAACACTTGAAATTGTATCAGAATAGAAAATATTGTTCTTTGTACTACTTGAAATGAACTTAGAATATTTATTTTTTAATGTGTCTTTTAGCGTGAAAATATGTAAGCGATCCCGCAATACGATATACGAGTTTCGCGGGTTTCCCTGGATCTCACCATCCACGTAACTTGGGTAAGACTGTATGGATATTCTCAAAAGTTTTCTCTTGAATTCGTCCCACAGCATTACTTCAAGTTTGCTACTCCCCAATCAACATATAGTGTTAATAGGATATCAAGGAAAATATGCATTGTATCGAAAAACAAAAGCAATCATTATGGTTTAGTTTTACAAGCCTGCACTTATTGTGTCTTTTTTTAAATATAACAGGAAAAATCAGGCAGTACGTGGTCATATGCTTCAAAACCCTTTCTTCATAGTGAAATAAATCTTGCTTTCTGTTTGTCTTTACAACATGCTAGGTCATACAGCTTTTCCACATAATGTTGGCTATCTATACTTATTTTTACCACGTTCAGTTCAGTACAGCTAAGGTGCGTTTCAAGACAAAACTTGTGTGGTAGTGAAGTTCGAACGATGTTCGAACGCGGCACGATCCTGCACGGGACTGACCCCAAAGTTAATGTAGAGCTGTTCGAGATTAAAATAAGCATTCTGTACAAGTAAATTTGCGTGAATATTACTATGCATTGTCGTCGTCAGATATAGTGTTATTTGAGGAAAGAGACTAATAAAATGAACTGTAAGTAAGACAAATTGAATTTTAATATATTTCCTCCAATCTGCTATGAAAGTGTGCCTCTTGAATGTGTGTGGGGAAATGGGTTTACTTTATTGAGAAAAAATGGAAGAATTTTCTACATCAAAGATGAGCATTTGCGGCATTTCTAGGGAAAGAAAATTCGTCTTCCGTTCTGTGTGGGCATTGCAATTCTTTATTAACAGTCAGTTTATAATTGTTTTCTTCGTATTCCGTTAGAGGGCGCTGAGAATGACAGCAGCAGTTTACAATTGCGTGCAACGACTATTCGGGCACTGAACGAACGACGGATCTTTCCATCATCTTGAAGAATCGTGTTTTTCCCAAAAAATACATAAATTAACAAGGTGGTAAGTTGATTTCTATGTTTTTTTAATAAAATACTCCCCCACCAGTACGATAGTTACGCTGTGAGCAAGCTTTTCCGGCGTGTTACAGCCATCCGGCTTGTTTGTTGCCGGTTTATGTTAATGTTTATCTTCCACATGGGGTGCACGACACATACCCTCTTCCCAGTAGAACCGATACCGGATAAAGCTGCAAGGTTTTACTTTCTGTTAAAACGTAATTTTGTTTCCAGAATTTCATAATGAAGCCAGTCATCTTATTCGCACAGCTGGAGCAAGATATCAAATCTCGCACCTATTACCAGCTTTCAAATGTTATTGAATGCATAACCACTGTGTGGGGGCTCTTCCAGTTGAAGACAATGGAGAAACGCGATTTTGGACCGCCGACCCAGGACAAGTACGAGCAGCTAATGTCATTCATCGATAGGGTAATGATATAAAGCCGTTTGACTGTATCCGAAATAATGCTGATGCTTCCTTCTTGTGCACACAATCTCAGCTTCCGGATCTCGCATGCCTGATTTATCGTGAAGACATAGGAAAATATGAAGCTCGGAACAAAGCCTGGATTAAAGAACAATTCTTAAACTTGATCGGACTCAATTGGGTAAATTCACATTCACTAATTTTATATATTGCTTTAAATTTTACATATTACTGCTTCCATTTCTTTGTTTAGGTTTCCGTTCGTAACGAAACCGATTGACCTAGCTATCAACCATTTATCATTATTCTTCTCCATCCAATTTCTCCAAGTTCGCCGTCGATAGACGGACATTATTTTCATGAATATGTCCGGCTAAATTGGCCAGGCCATATGTCTTAAGACAGCCATTATTGTTAACCATGAGCACCAAATAACAAATAAACACAACAGAATGTTGATAACGTCCTGTAAGTTATGTGTTAAGAGCGTATGATTTCAATTATGGCAATATAACAACATGTAACAAACAAATCAATCTGCACCAATTATGCATAGTTTTGCTAAAATTCTAGCGAAAGTAAAACACGTATGGAAATTCCCCGTACAAACTTTGGTTCCAAATCTGTACAAACGGCCAATATGGAATTCAATGTCCAGCTTTTTCAGTCATCCGCTAGAGTGCAATGTCGTAGCTGTCAAACGCGCTGTAGGGCAGCGACAAATTACAGGCGGTCCCCAAGATACTTTGTTATAGCGGACCGCTTTAACCCGGGAAAAATCCGCGTATCTCGAATTTCCACGAATTTCCAAGTCGAATCCGAGAGAAAAATCGTTTACACTTCATAGTAACATAGTTCGTTTCTTTCGCTGCACATTATATTTTTAGCAATTTGGGGGACTTTGAGAAAATGTAAATCAAAATAAATTGAAAACAAACATTTTCTATGAAAAAGGATGGTATTTTCGACCATTTTTTAATCTTTCCGTTTAGATTTAATACTATAAGCTAACTCAGCTGTCCCATTTCCAAAAACAGTGTATTTCCAAACCTCGTATAAGAGGAAACACGTATCTTGGGGACTGCCTGTATGTACAAAGTAAACATCAACAATGGGGGTGCTATGGATTTTGCCCAATTACGAACAAAATTTAATCGTGTTTGTATAGTTATCTGTAAGCAGAACAACGCTCGCCGCTTCTGCAATCAAACTGTTTTCTTGTTTCTATATGTAGTCGGTGTTAGACTGTTTGTTCTGCAATTCGAGAATTTTCCGCCACTTTCCGTCCCGGTCGCGTGGTGATGAGTGGTCTCCACGTGCATGGCAATAAAATTAAGCCAACTATGAACACAATTGTGTTGGAATGAACTGCAATGTTTTGCTTTTCGTCTCAGCTATAGCAAGGCTCCCTAACCTTATCACTCGGAAAAGCGCTTTCCATAATATCGCACACTATTCTTCTTGTACAGCCGGGTCAGCCGAATTGACGACAATCGGAAAGCGAGAACTTTTGTCGAATGACGTTGATAAACTAGCGCGAATGTATATGGCCATTTTGAAATTGCCATTATCTTCACCAACACCGTGTGTGTTAGAATGTAAATGCGTAAAAAGCAATCGCGATGTTTAAGGAAAAGAAAAATCCCCAATATTTCATTTGGCACCTGTCGACGGGTGGTCATTATTCACTTTGGACAGCCTCTGTAAGCTTCATATAGGCAACGGGTTAAGCTATTAACGTTAATGAACCACAAAAAAAATAACAATAACTTCTGAATGACACGGAACAATTTCTTTAATTCGTTTCTTTTTTTTTACAGCACTTATATTTATTAAGGTGCAAACATACAGTTGCAACACAGTATCGACGGAATCTAACCAGAAAAAAAGTGTGTAATGCAAATAAACGTTAGCATTCGCAAGGAAGAAAAGCACGATGTTACGATGCAAAAGTATAAGATAAAAAAGAGTGAAAAGCACTCCGAAATCGCTCGACCAAACAACAACCAACCTCACTGATGTACGCGACGCCGCGCCGTTGGTTCAGCTTCCACTTCATACTCAAACTCGAGCTTGGGTTTGCGGATCTTGCGCGTTTTCTTCTTCGCCGACGTTGCGTCTAGAGGTTTCGCCGTGGCTGCAGGTGCAACTTCCTCGTCGTCGTCAGATTTCGGTGGCCGCAGAGACACGTTCGGCACATAGTCCTGGGGGAGGGAAGAAACAAAAAAGATGTAAACAAAATTATCATATCGGAGCCTATTTGAAAGTTTACTGCAATGCTGTTGATCTGTTAATTCATTGCGAGTTTGAGACACAGACGCTAACCGTGTGGGGTCGCTGTGGCCGTTTGGGTTAAAAACATTGACGCAATAATAGAATGCGGGTATGTGGGCGGAGTTGTGGCCCTCGGACCGGTAAGTGAAACCGGAATTGCAAGTTGCCGCGCAACGAGTCATCGGATTGCACAGATGGAGGTTAAAGAATTGCTCAGTGCCATTTATGGGACCAAGGAAGACTCGCTGTATGGGAAGGAGAGAGAGAGAGGGCTTTTTGCGCTAAATGGACACGTGCTACGCTGCAGTGCATGTGACACTCACGTGCGATAATATAGTTCAGCAAAACTCGGGCAGATGGGTTGTTATTTATCCTTCAATATCGCAATGACGTATTCACTAGCAGAGCAAGTCGTTAGAGGGCTAGGGCAATTGCCCACATTGTGTGTTTGTAACCTAATACCGAACCGGTTTTTTTTTATGAGACAAAAACATACAGTTGCAGAGATTGCAATACAGTCAAGTGCGCTTAAAATGGAATTTAATCCATTTTTGGCCGTTATTGTTTTCCAATTCACAGTCCCTACACTATTGTCCAACTTTACAAGCATCATTCATCGGTTGAATTTCTGATGATATTGATCTGAGCAACTTCTGAACAGCAGAACAAAGCTTCGCTTCAATGTTTCGATTTCGGCAACGTGCATCATAAAATGATGCAAGGTTTGTGAGACTTTACTCGTTGAAAAGAATACTATTTGAAGCATTTACATTTGCTCGTTTTCCGGAAAACTCCTAAAAAGAAATCATTGCGTTAATTGAAAGTATATCGCAGAAAGACATCAAACAAAATTATTTAAATGTAAAAGAAATTATAAATATCACTTAAATGATTTAAATTCTTAAACTTAATTCAATTAAATTCGTAGCAAACCGCATGAGAGCATTGGGTTTGCAGCTCCATTTGTCTCGAATCACCAGAACATTCATCAATAAAAGCTCTCTGTAATATTTTTCTCGCTCAATTACCATTGCCCCAAAAAGCAATACCCATCATTCGTTCGCATCAGAACAGACGTACAAGCGTAGAACTCCGCTGATCTTATCCATCGCGTCCATAGCCAATGGTCCAATGGTGGATGCCGACGAAAGATGAGGAAATGCTCCACTGGCCAGTCACGCACACATGCGGTGCTATTGGTGGCGCTGGTGGCTGGCTACACACACACACGTTGCTCTTGAACTTCGCTTGAAGGTACTAATGAGCGCGGTGGCACACCGGTCCCCATTTGCACAACTGCCGAAGCAAGCATATTTGTTTCTTCAAGGAAGGTGTAAGCGCACACCAAACGGCGCGAAATGGTCGGGAAAACCGGTACCGAACCACCGCGTGGACCGACCGCAAAACGCGAAGAAGTAAAAGAGAAGGAAAACAACAACAAAACGCCACCGAGCGGCGGACTCGGACAATATGAAGGGTACGGAAAAATAAATACATAACACGAATCGCCATGGTCATGGTCGGGCACGGATCGTTTTGTTTCTTTTTAAAGCGCACGGTACCGGGAAAAGCCGGCCACTAACTGGAAACACCTTCAAGGATGCTCCAAGGGATGATGGACATTCCAGAATGAACGTCTACAAACAGAGAAGAAAAAAGCTATTAATATACCCTTTTTTTAAATATAAAAAAACATAATTTAACTGATGTCACTGCTCCCTGTAGGGGGTTGATACCGTCACGAGTTAGCAGCAAATGATTTTATGACCATCTGCCTTATACAAACGGAAGTCAAGGAGTCATCAATTAGCAACCTCGAGAGCCGCCAAAAGCCATCGTTGTGGTGTTACTGTCGGCCATACACATTATTATTGCAGACCTTCGGACAGACACACATACACACAACCGCAATAAGGAAATCCGAGTTACACCAAGAATGTTAGCGATGGTTTCCATTGCTATTTAATATTCATATCTGAACTGAACACATTTTTCTACGACCTCAAACAAACCACAAAAAAAAATCAACACTTAAATTAAACGATTTGCCATTGCCTTGTCGCCGTACAGACAGCTTAAACTACCAATTAACGAGATTATATTACTATTAATTACTTACAAGATGCAAACCCCCCTGCCGTGTAGGTGGTGATGCTGCGAGCCCACCGACGCAATTAACACAATTAACTTTAGGTATCGTTTTTTTTTTTGTTTTGTTTGGTAACAATTCTTTACTATCAACATATAAATACGCTCACTTTATTTCCTCGCCGCCGAAGGGACGGATAAGTTCAAGGAAAAACCAAAACCAGTCACGCCTCGCTGTGCAAATGCGACAACTGGATGCAGCAAGATCGCGACAGGGGCTTAGCTATGAGATATCAAAACGATGTAATGAAACACTTGCAGATAGGGAGGAAACGACACTGGAGATTGCAATTTGAAAAAAAGAAACACTTTGGAGTAACGATTTTGGTTTTAAAAGTGTGTACACAAACATGCGCGTACGACTTGCAATTGCGCTACGCAATAAAGGCACTTTAAGCTTTCTGGAAGCTTTGGAAAATAAAACTTTAATTATTGCCGATCATTTTTTTGCAGAACGTTCGGAAGGATCAAAACATTTCGCTTTGGCGGGTCCGTGCTCGGTGTCGGAAATTATCTTTGCTTTGTGTTGTAACATAAATGCAACGAACTTGTATTGTAATTCAAAAATAATAAATCTCACTACACACGACGCGCGCAACATTTGTCGAACGCGCGCGAGAGCAATCGCAATCGTGAAACGGGAAGCGAGTTGCTATGGTACCACCGCCGGACACGGGTAACGTGGTGCGACTGCTACAACGATCCCGCGGTACGCATTGCTTCGGCCGCATGCACTGCACAGGCCTACCGGCTGTGATTTACCTGTTGTGCTGACTTATACCGCCGCAGCAGCCCGGTGCGGTTTGCTATAGCACACAAATGCACTAGCGCGCGAGTGCTGCGAGCGAACAGGCACTGCCGGCAGCGAAACATGACGAACGATCCGCTAATATCGCGTCACGCGCGTTACGTTTGCTGCAACTTACAGCGACACAAAACACACACGCCCTGCGGCTAGAACAGAATGCAGCCCGGGCGTATGTATGTTACGTCAAGATCTGCGATCGGGGTTGCAAACGACGCTGTATTTTGGTGGGTATTTTGAGGTGGACGAAGCCTACCTTAACTATTTGTTTTATATGTTTCTTAAGGTGTCTTCAAGAGCACCAAGCCAGGATGATGAGCTATCATTCGAACGCAAGGACCTGGCCATATTCTATTCTTACCCTTCTATTGGGAGAAGTTGACCGTAATGTGTCATTTTGTGCAGTATTACAGTAACCATGTTAAAAATGCTGAATATGTTTAAATTGAAAAGCTTTTACAGACCTAGAATAGAAGTATGTTTTAAAAATATCTGAAATTACTCAACCCCAAGCGAATGTTCAATATTCAAATGCGTTTTCTTCACAACAACGTGTTCAAAAAATAATTAAGTCCCACTTCGTAACACCCCAGCCTAGTTTTGAGAAGTTATAATTCAACATAGGTCGAAAAAAGTTGATATCGAAATGTACATCTGTGAATAGTCAACAACTCGATGTAGCTTTAACTTTAAATTTACCATTTTGCCATAAATCGATAATTTCAAACTATTCATCGTCATGCTTTTGAATTAAGCCTCATATTTACTAGTTGTAACGATTGAAATATATAGAAGATGGGCTACTGATTGGAATGGTTGAATACGAAACGTTTACACCACATCTTACTCGCGCATAATAGTGTGAAAAATAATAAACAAATGTAACTATTACTATCGCCCAACATACCTCCATATCCGATCCGTCGTCCGACTCAAAGTCACTGTCCAACTCGACGCGTTCCTTCACGCCCGACTCGCTCTCCGCATCCGAATCCACCTCCTCGTCCGTATCGCCCTCGACAAACTCGTCCGCCATCTCCAGTTCGCGCCGTAAATCATCGCTCACGTGCCTCACCTTCTCCTGCGACCGATATTCCTCCTCGTCCTCCATCTCGCGCTCCTCCTCGTCCATCTCTTCCGTTTCGTCCACCTCTACCTCTTCCGCGTCCAGTGCCCGATCGAACGCGGTTTGCGGGAAGTTATAGATGTCCTCGTACATGCCCATCTTCAACCGTTCCATCAGCTCTTTCTGGATTGCATTGTCGATACGGGCGGCGACCAGGGCTTTCTCCTCCCGGCGCCGTTCCCTCCGCTCGACCTTGGTCGCCAACGGTACCAGCATCTTCTGTCGGCGCAGCTTCAATTTACGCATCCGTATTAGGTACTGAGTGATCTTCACGAACCGCTGCTTGCATTTGTTCTGCACCCAGCGGTCCCAGAACAACAGATTCTCCTTGATCTGGTACACCGCCTTGTCAAAGTTGCGGGACAGCTTCACCTTTTCCCAGTGCTTGGATGGGAACGCATTTCGTTCGGCTGTCTTCATGAACAGGTAGATGATTCCTTTCTCCTCCCGCACCGTCGCGTACTGACTGTTAGCGATCGGGCATGATCGCCGCGAACAAAACCCGGTCAGGTTGTACTCATTTCGGCAAAAGTTTTGCGTCTGTGTCTTTACTTGGAACGAGCAGAACTGTTTGCTGATGATGCTCCAGGTGACCTGGAAGCGAAAAATGCGAAGAGGACAGCTTTAGCACTGCGCATTCCGTGACGATGGATGCATGCGGTTTTTTGTTGACTTACCTCATCCTGCTGCATGTTGCTGGTTGATGGATGTTATTTCCCGGAATGATTGACACGTAGGACTCTGTTGCTAGTTGTTGTAAACTGGGTGGATCGATGGCCAACGCTATAATTGCCGATCAATGCACTTAAAAAAATAATTTTAAATGCATGCGACGATGTTTACGTGCACCATGCGGTTGCCGGTTGTGAGAAACGTCAAAATACGTACCAACAGTGTTGCCAGACTTTGCACACTGGTTTGCTAAGAGAACGGTGGGCTAACCTTCGGTCATTGTTTTTCAAATGATTTCTATTGTTTTTGTTGCTTTTCGGTTTGCTTTGTCGCAAGAAATGGAAAAAAATCATATAACCAACTTCAACAATAAATGCTTCTTCTTTTATATGAATATATTTCACTCTGATGCTTTATTTTAGAGACGAAAACATTTTGTAAATCATAACAAAAAACAACGATAAACAATCAAGGCCTTTTTCAGTGGCAGTGTACAGTTTTCCTTACCCCGTTTAGGTTAGGCATTTTCCTTAAGAAGAAAGTTCAAATTACTCGAAGGTGCGTACTCGGCCGGTTCTTGGTTCTTGCGGAACAGGCGTGCATCGTAACAAGCGTTCGGTGCTTCGGCCGGCGGCCCTATCAAGGTCGCGTTATCCCCATTCACGAACAGTGTTGTTCCTTCTCGCAGTCCCAAAACTGGTGCATCGTTCAGTTCGTGAAACTGCTTGATACGCTCCGCACGTGTTTCACCCATGTGCTTTCCGTTCGCATCCGGATCGATGTAGTGTGGATTGATGTTGAACGGTACGAGCGCAAGTGCATCGAAGGTCGGCGTATGCACGATCGGCATATCGTTTGTCGTTTGGATGCTACGCGTTGCCACATTGGTACCGGCCGAACTGCCAACGTACGGGACGCCGTTCTTCAATACTCGGTCACGGATCGGCTCGACCAGTTGCTTTTCGTACAGTGTGCGAAGAAGCAGGAACGTATTACCGCCGCCGATGTAGATGGCTTCCGCGTTCTTCACTGCCTCCACTGGGTCGGTAAAGGTGTGGATGCCATTGCAGGAGAAACCCCATCGTTTCAGTACACTGCCGACACGTTCGGTGTATCCATCGTAATCGGTTAGAGCGTACGGGATGAACAGCACCTTCTGCACGCTATTCCTAAAAACAGACAAATCGCATTAGGTCAAAAAAATCTAATCCACAACACATTACAACCACTATATACCTTTTCAAAAAGTTCGTCATATCCGTCTGGGCATGTTCCAGATAGCCGAACCCATGCATCGCCGAGGAAGACATCAGGAAAAGGTTCCGTTTAGCCATTCTTACGAACGTGGAGATTATTTGCGCTTGCTAAAAGGAAAGAATGCAAACACGATCACAATCCCGATTGGAAACTTCTGCCTCACAAAATGTCACCCTGCAATGGGCTGACAACAACGGCAACAATCGCGTACGGCCCTTTGGTTAAACAGATGCCCTTTATCAGCACTTGTACTGAAGCTTTCACCCACTCGAAATACATCCGATGATTTATGGTCACCAAAGGCCGGATCCAGTGCGCCACCTACCTTTGCCACCGTTTTGCTACAGAAGATCACACACAATAGTTGATGGATGTGCTGTTGCCTAATCTAATCAGTCTCTTTTGTTTCGGTGCGTATGGCACCGGAATGCAATAGGGCCGACGAACGAACAAAAGATCCAAACCCCGCAAAGACAAGGGACTGTATCGGCGCTGTGTAGGGACGTTGACGTTTGGTTCGAGCGCTCTCTGGCGTTAATCGTTGGAAGCTGTTTTTAAATACATTTTACCGGTAGGCACGAACTTGCTGGGAATCACCGTTTATTACCCAAGGACGAAACTAGGTACGATATTGTTACTGACGTTAGCTGTAGTTTAATGGGGATTTTTCCCCTATTTTGTTATCGTACACCAACAGTGCAATGGAAGATGTAACGCTTATCAGTGGGTAGATTACCACAGACTCACTGATATTGTTGCGGTTTCTTCCAATCTGTTTTACCAACCTTCTTTGAATCTCGACTACAATGTGAACATATCAGTACAACAAATCCTACTACAATACTCCTCTCCATCGTGGTCTGTTCGTAGTGTGGCACGTTTGGCTGACATGGCCAAATTCCAGGAATCTCGGTCTAGGTTGTTGTTGTTGAGTTGGCTTATAGAGACTTTGAGTCTTTCGACTGATCTCGGTCTAGGGGTGCTCTATTCCATCCCTGTCTGCATCCTACAACCGACAGGGATTAGTTTTACTTGCCTCAATAAGCCAAACAATAAGCCTGGCATACTCGTCACAAAAAAAACGTTAAGATTGTAGTACAGATTTCACACACCTGAAACGGGATTTCTGGGACGACTCCTTCACAACTCCTCAAACACAATGACACCCAAAAAAACAACGCGCACTCATGGATTTATCAATTTTTATTTGCCTTTTCCATTGGATTTTCGCATTTGTTTTACTTAACTGTTAAAATTTTAACTTTAATTCTCACCAATATCGCATTTCCTCTTACTCCCCCCCCTCCCGCCCCACGCGTTCTTCCTTCGTCTGCTCCTATTACTCTTCATCAATCGCTGCCCATTTGCCTACCAGTAGTGTAACCTGCCTTACCGATTACGAAAAAAAATGGTGCTTTTGTTAAGTCCTTCTGTAATTATGTAAGTCTGTTTGTGTATGTGTGAGAGCGTGTGATCTTCGTTTTTATTGTTTCAAGTATTGTAATGCTCGATTGTAGTTTGTGTTGCTGCTCTTGCTGTTTTAACTTACGTACAACCGTTTTGCACGAGTTTGCATTATCGTTTTGTTACGCAGTAGTGCACACTGCTGACTATGTGTTGGTTAAATGAGTACTTGTGTGGGTGGTGTAGTTGTTTGTTTTAAATCTATTTTTGTTGTTGTATTACGGACACTCAAGAACGAAATACGGAAGCTCCTTCTTTCCCACCCACCACTAGGGCGTTAATGCGAAAACTTCAATTTTTTCGTACGGGTAATCTCATTTTGGTGTCTAACGCAACGTGGTTTCAATTTCCCTGACCTGTTGTGGTTTTTTTTTCTCTCCCTAGTGGTACTGGCGAGGGTGTGTTAAGCCTAAACCTACAATGTAAATTATTAGCTCCACAAACTGCCTGTCACCAGTATACAAAGGAAAAAGAAAACTATGGTTCTCTGTTGGCCATATATTGCTGGACCGTGGTGTAACGACAGTCTACTGTGACATTATGCAGGAATTAATATGTAGTTTCGCGTGTTATGCACATAACCGATCGATCGACAAATAATTCAATCTGTTTACTTTTTAAACGTTGCGGTATGGCGTAATGGTTAATCGAGGGGAAACTTTAATCGTTAAACCAGGCAAAAGAAAGATCTTTAAAACTGACTGTCGCCCACACGTGGATTGCTGCTTCTTTTAGAAAGAGACATCAACCGACCGATAACTCCCATCGAAAGAGTACCACCTATGCTGCTATTTGTTGTTGTCGAAAAGGTTTTTTTTTTTAGTTCGTAATGCTATACATAAAGGACACACCGGTTCAACCAGGCCACTGATGTGAACCAAAGGGGTAAATTTAAAAAAACAAAACCGTATTGCTATTATTACAACGGAAAGAAAACTTAAATGTGATTGTGCGCGCGCGCGCGCGCGCGCGTGTGTGTGTGTGTGAGAGCGGGTACGGTTTGTATACATATACTAAATTAATTTTTCATTGCGCAAATCTCGTTGCTTTCCACCTCCGTTTACGTTTCACTCATTTCCACACTCATTTTGGTTGGCTTCTGGCTATTCAGCCCAAATAAAAAAAAAAAGCTGCAGGACATACATTCCTAATCCCTTTCTGTTCTCCTCCATCCCCCCTCCCCCCTCATTCCCTCTTCCGTTATGCCCTCGGTTACATTCAACGGATGGTGATTACTAGCTCATCGTTACCTTTATGTATTAGTATAGCAGAGTTTTAGTAATTCCCTCATTGCTGCTCAATTTCACACGCACGAGAGCTTATGTTTTTCTCCATCTCTCTCTCTCTCGCATTTACACTTAGATCCTTATGTGGTATATTAATTCCTTTCGTTTTTTTTTGTTTCTTTTGTTTGTTTGTTTGTTTGTTTGTTTGTATTCCTTTAGCTAAAACATGTGCTGTTTCCAACCGCAACTCCCTGCCTGCTTGCTGTGAAGCAGCTGATACTATGTACTAGAATGCTATTATATACTTCTACTTTTTCTCCACTCGCGCATCGAATAAATTCTTCCGTTCGATCTCGTGCCGCCTTCGCATGCACACACGCACGCATTGCGCGATCCCTATCGGTAGCGTTGTCCCGGGTGTCCAACGGTCGCAGACGGTCGGAAACGGAAACGAAAACTATTTACAGTTGGATTTGCCTGCATAATACGCTTAACGCAAAAGGGATGTAACGTTCGCTAACGTGTAACGTTCCGTTACTATCGGGGTGATCGGGGTGGGTAGATCAACAAAAAATAGGAAAAAATATCAGAAAGCAAACGCCTGACTGAACGTAAAATGTACATGCACTGTACCGAAATGGTGAATTTATGTTTTTTTTTTGATGACATTTTTCTGCTACATCTTCATATCTGCTGTGTTTTGTTGCCCTCTGGAAGCGAGACGTGTCTGTTGATTTACTTTGAAGTTTGTTTGTTTGGTAGGTTGCACGGATTGCACGGTTTTCACAGAAGACCGCAAACTATTGGATGATTGCGCAGATGCACTACGTGCGGATAGCTATTTTGTAACGTTAGTTTTAGTTGGTTTGTTTGTTTGTTTTGTTTTTGGTTTTATGCAGACAAACAAACGCAAAAGAAAAGAAACTACATAAAAAGTACTCAACAAACACAACAACAATCACGCGTTTGCTAAGGCGAAAGGGAGTGCCCCCTTTCGCAAGTCTTCATGAGCAGGCAGAGTACATGAAAGAAAGTGAAATTAAAAAAATAGTTCCATAGTAGAAATACGCGTTAACTGAACGCGCCGCAACCTCTCGGTTATCCTGCCGCGCACGATGCTGATTCTTGTTAAAATTAATTATTTAATTCTTGCATGACTTACTAAGGGAGATCAAAACGAATTATTTTTGATTGATGTACTTTACATAAAACAAACAAAAAAAAACATATTTATACCAGCAAAAAAAAAAAATAAACAATGGCCTGCTGCAAAATTGCTTCCACCTTGCTCCCCGTCCCGTGCCTTCCTACTTTCTATAGTTTACCACACACACACGCACTACAACGAAGAAATATGATACATTTCCCTACCACACGCTCTTCTTTTCTTATTGTAAATTGTGTCTGTTTATTTGCTTGTTTGTTTTTGTTTGCTGTCGTTCCGGCTGCTTGCTTCAGCCAGAGCAAACTTGCTATATTGTTTGTAGGTTTTTTTTTTGTTTCGTTTCCTTGCTTTTTTTTGTTGTCTTCAATATATCAGTATGAATTATTAGATTGGCAGATTAGTACACATACGCGCATTAACTTCTCACTATCTTTGTGCCTCTCGCCACACGTTTAACGCTGTTTCTATCGCTGTTGTTTCTTCGCGTTTCCAGTCCTGTCGCATGATAATTTTCTTCCATATCCACCCTCAACGGACCCTCCCTGTGGTGTGTATGTACGTGTTTTGCTGTGTATATTGTTTTTTTTTTGCGTGTGTGTTTTGTTTCGTGCGCTTTGCTTTGTTTAGAACAACGAAGAATCAAAATATTTTAAAAAAAAATATAACACTATTGTTGCTTCTCCTATCGCCTACGGTTAAGAGTTATAATAAATTATAATAAGTTTTCGCAAGAAACACATGTACGCTATATATCGATTGATCGCAAAACCTGCCGGAGAATACACAAACACAAGCGAAGAAATACGCTTTGCGTGTTTGGGTTTTGTTTTTGTAACTTTTTTGCCTTAATCAAAAGTAGCACAGAAATCTATTTGGAAAGACTCTTCATGTTGATAGTGTTCCCTTATTGTACCATGAACCGCCTTGACGGAACAGTACATTTGCAAGGGAGCTGATATGGCTGTTAACCATGTGCCTTCACCATAATGCCTGGATTCAGCGTAGTTATCGTACTATGAGTCTAACTTACACAAAAAAAAATAATAAACAAAAGAAGAAACTTAACATTGTCTTACGACGCATCGTTTCCCCTCATGTTCAAGCATAATTGTCCATTCATGTTTGTACATAAACTAAATATAAACGGTCGGCGCTGTGTAAACACCCACACGTTACGTTGGCGTTACCATGCGTCTCCACCCAGTAACGCTTCGATGAGTTTTGTATACATTTTGTTTTTTCTATACGCAACACATGGCGACGCTTGGGATTAGTGACACTGTGCAGGGCAGTTCCACGCTATGTTCTATGTTCTCACGATCATTTCGAATGCTTTCCGCGGAAAGCGTTGGTACGCTATGCTATGGTATGCTTTACGGTGCGTTACGCAACCGCTACCACTTTCATCTAGTAATGGACGCCATCGATCGCGTTGGCCCATCATCAATCTGGTAGGATATATAGTATCAAATTCCTCATAAAACACTAATTTTGGGGGCTAAGCACCGGAACGGCAGATGGCCCCGTGGTGCTCAACAAACACCTTTTTCTTCCCTTTGCCTTTTTTTTTGCCTTCCGGGGCGCCTAGCCCTAAACTTAACGAAATCCTAATCTCAAACAGATCCAATCAAAGTTGAAAGACGGAAAAGAAAGGAGGTTTTAAAAAGGGGGGTAGTAGTGGGGGGGTCTATTTACATAATTTACTCGCTTGCTTCATCGGAAGCATTTTTTTTTCTCCCTTGTGCTTCCTTCTTTTTCTAAATCTCTTGTGCCTTAACACTTGTCCGTAACAGACCATTTTGCCATAGATCTGTAATTAATCCGATTGCTTCAAATTCACTGACATTAGAATTTCTTATATGTGCGCGTGTGTGAGTATGTGTATTTTGTGTGTGTGTGTGTGTGTGTGTGTGTGTGTGTGTGTGTGTGTGTGTGTGTGTGAAAGTGAAAACAACACAGTTTTGATTGTGTTAAAAACAACAAAATCGGTTTTTTTTTCACAGGACGAAAGCTTACTCACTTACACGCACTCAACACACAATCACACCCGTACTTGATGGAGCGATAAATCTAGCGAACAGTGCGCACAGCGAACGCTCGTGATTTTCTGTTTTTTTTTTGTTTTGTACTGTGGCAAATAATAAACTCTAGCAGCTATATTACACACCGTGCCTTCTTTTGCGCGTGTGTGTAATGCATCAAGGCTCTATGATATATGGCTCGATCGTTCGATTCTGACACAGCATCCGTAGCGCGCGCGCGCGCGCGCACACACACCAAGGAGGACTCTACCACTTTCCATTACAACTAATAATACTAACATCTAGCCGGTGTACTTTTGTTGTGTTGTGGACATTTTTGTTTTTCGTTTTTCATTGGGCCATGTTGGATGTGCCAAACGTAAATGAAAAGGAAGGTTCGGGTTTTGGTGCCGAGATACAGAAGAAATAGTACCGGGGTGGCTAGCTATTGCGTAGAAGAAGCATTGGCGCCTGTCCTATATCTGTTCTATGTGCTGCAGGTGTCCAGACAGTATTTCTTTTTTTGGTTTCTATTTAATGTTTTTTTGTTTCAATTCATTCATATCATGCTTGCATTGATACCTAATGTTTCTCGCTTCCCTACATTACGCATCCCGCTCATCTTATAGGCACTGTTGTTTTTTATTCCACTTAATGTAATTTTGTTTTCTATGTTTTGCGCAACACGCCCTAGGTCTACCTTCGCGCATACCATGTTTCGTTTCAGTCGCGCAGCAGCTGATGGATGGGCCGGTGTAGTAATAGTTGGGATGCGTTTTTCCCATCCACCGGGCTGTAGTCCGGTTCGATACCGAGGTACTCCTGCTTGACGGATTGGTGGCGCTGCTGCTGGGTACCGGTGCGTAGTATGGGCGTTATCTCCGCCAGCTCCGGTTCACCGTCACCGGCGGAGGATGGTAGGTGCGGGGGCGCTATGGGCAGCGCCTCCAACGGTAGCTCTCCACCGTGCGGTTGATGGGACGAAGTTGATTGCCGATGGGGTGGAATTATTGCTGCAAGATTTCCGGCCCCTTGCTCCACTACCAGACAGCTGGGAAGGTCGACCGGTGGAGGTTGCAGGTGCTGAGAAGCATGGTCTTGATTGGTGTGGTCTGACGCGTTCGTTGCTGGACGTTCGCGGTTGATGCTAGTGCTGCTGTTGTTGTTACCGTCATTGCTGCTGTGCGCACTACTGTTGTTGTTGCTGTTGTTGCTGTTGTTGTGGGTGGTATTGCCGTAGTCGCCGCTGGCCAGAATGTTCGGATTGCTTAGGATAATGCTGTCGCTAGTGTTATCTAGTCTATGGTGCACGCGGTGATTGTTGATTTCTTGCTATTCCTTCACCAGACGGTAGATGTGATGCTGCGCACCGTGCTCGGATGTCGAAACCTCAAACACGAACGCCACACACAGTAGCGTTTCGTCTGTGTCTTTGTTGGATATAACCTAAAAAATCAAAGCAAAGGGTGATGGAAACAACAGCCGACGAAACAGTAACGCAAACACCACGCACCTGCAGGATGGTGAAGTTCTCCAGCACACTGTTCATCATGTACTTCTCCGGAAGGTGCTTGAGCTTGTTGATGAAGTTAATCATGTAGTCGCACATCGGTGACCGGCTGATCCGGTACACGTAGCGACCGTTCTCGATGCGGGAGTATTCCGTTTCCACCTTCTCCACCACCTGCTTCCCAAAGGAGCACACCTTTGTCGAGCAGGTAATCACCATATTGTCGTTACTTTCGTAGCTATACGGTAGAGAATACGAGGTGTTAGACAAGTTGTGCATGGTCCTGCGACTAGTGCGGCGACTACTTACTGACTGCTGACACCGTAGAATGCGCCCGCATCATTCGCGATGTTTGTGTTGAGGTCCGCCCAGAACTTTACGAGGAAGAACGCATTGCTCGGACCCTTCTCGTACAGCTCCTTCAAGCCGCCCGACTTCTGCGGGAACTTGTCGTAGATTTCCTTCACCTCCACCGATTCCAACAGTGGGTTAGCCGGCGTATCCGCTATATGGACGAACAGGTGCTTGTGATACTGGTGAGAGAAAAAAAAGGCAATTAGTATAGCCCACGTTAGTATACCAATTTAGGAGACGGTGAAGGTGACTACTTACGGTTTCTTCGGCGCGCAGCTCCAAATAGGCGCTGTACTCAACCAGCCGGAACTTGTGCGTGGCAATGGCGCGCCCCTCCCATGGGTGTGTGGGCTGCAGGGCACCCTCCGAGACGGCGGTGGCAGTCTTCATGGGGTAACCGGGCTGGGCAAACGGTTTCACGTCCTGGGAGGTGCTCGGTTGCAAACCCGGCTGCCAGAATTGCTGTTTCGTTCCGGAACGACAAAGAACACGAACAAACAAACAAACGAACAAAAAAAGATTCTATATTAGTGGCGCAAAGTTTGAAAACGTTTCGTTGGAGCGGAACTTGTGGTGTATTTTTTGGAGCATTTGAAGCTAAAGCAATCCCTACGCTAGGCAAGCGAACTAATGCGTACATAGTTGATGGTATAAAACGATGGCAAACTTCCATAGGGATGTTTTTTGAAGTTGGAAAGTAGAGACTGTGTTTCTTGGAGACTAGAGACAACGAAAGTCAAACGAATGTGTGATTGTCAGTGGCAACACACACTTAGTGTTGGATTGTGAGTGCAACAGCTACCTCAACCACTCAGCTCAACGTACAAAGTGAACTCAGAGCCGCTCAAAACTCAAACGAGCGCTTGAGCGTACTGAGCGGATGAACGCGTTCAGTCAGCTGAGAGCGTTGAGCGGTTCAACGAGCTCATTCGTTAAAAAATTCAACGCGCTTGTTTACGCAGCATTTTAGTTGAAAGCGCTCAATAGTTTCAAGCGCTTGTTAGAGCTTTGAGCTACCCCGCGCTCAACGCTCTCCTTGCTGAGCGCGAGCGTTTCGCTCAGCTCATTAAAATCAGCTACTTAACCCTTAACACTAAATGGTACAGATATGTGTTCTAGCCATTAAAACACCTCCTTGACATCCTTACATTTCTATTATACATCCTTTATTTGTCCATTGTTTGGACATTCTAGTTAAGACACAACATGTATGGAACGGCGGATCCAGTAGAATCCCTTCGTTCGAACTGCGGACTCAACAAGCGAAACTGCATTAGTAGCCACACAGCCACACAAAAAATTGGAAGCGTGCGCGGAGCGTTAGTGTACGGCAAAAATCCCAGCGCAACTCCGAAGCATTCCAGGTGCAAACTGTCAAAGCGCAACGAAGACAAACAGAGCGAATCGTTTGCGGTAGTCAAAAAAAAAACACGAAATAGTGAAAAAGAGTGGTACGCTTACACCAGCAGCACTAGGATGGTGATGGTGGTACGGAAGATGGTGGTGGTGGTGGTGTTGGTAAGAAGGATTAACTAGGGGAAGGCGACCTTTCGCTGCGGCCATCGTCACGATCTGGGCACTGCTCATGCCGGTCATGTTCGTCGGGTAGACTTTCTCCTTCACACCCATCAGCGGGTGATCCTAGGACGATTGACGGGTTGTTAAAAGCCCGCCCCACACATACACACAAACACACACACACGCACACACAAAGGAAAAAAGAAAGAAAAGTTCAAAAGAAACGAAGGGGCGGGGGGATAAAAACACACTAACGATAAATGACATCCATTCAAAAGGTGAGTGTTTTATTTTTTGTTTTTCTTTTTGGGGGAAAATTAAGGAAAATTGAGGAAAATTGAGGAATTCTCGCCAAATTATTTGGATCGCTTGTATATATGTGTGTGTGTATGTGTGGGTGAGTTTTTCCTACATCTTTTTCTTCTGCTCCTTGCCCATCCCCTCCATGCCCCGCGTCCCTTTTCCTGAATCTTCAACTCTGCCAACCTAACGCCCTCTTCCTTCAGTAATGTCCCACAAGGTGTTTTCCACAGAGGTGGCGGATTTGTACGGAACGGGTGCAACAATCACTTACCACTTTCATTTTGGCCTGGAACTCGCGCAACTTCCTTCTGGCTAATACTTGTATGTGCGAGCTGACCTGCTTCCGAGTTCTCGTCTTGCCGGTGCGTAGTTTGATGTAGCGTGCGATCAATTCATTGCGACCTGGTGAAGATATAGCCAAGAAGTGAATGGTACATTATAGATTGCTGTTAGAATTTTTGATATACTTCGGAACGGGGAAAAATACACAAATTAATTTAAGACGCTTCTCATCGCGACTTTGTCGACAAACATCACCACTAGATACAGCTTGGAAACAACATCTTCTTCGTCTCAAAAAAAAAAATACAAAACCAAAAGATCCTATTGCAAGAAGGGCCTCCTCCAAAACGAACGAGTGGGAGACTCCACTCCTGTCATCAAAATTCTGCAAAAGTAATGCGATAGAAGCGTTCGGGTGCGGAGATGCTTTGCGGCACGCGCTTGCCCCAGAACGATGTTCAAAAGACATTCTTCATCGTTATTGGACACTCTCTCGCACCCCTTTGCTCCCCGGCTCCAGGGAAACGAAACCACCGTAAGCCGCCTCGGATATCCCTTGCAATGACTGCCGATGTCTTCTCATTATTTCCCGCTTTCCCTACCCGCATTAGATGCGTCGCGCGCGGCAAAGAACTCCTTCTTCTTGGACGATTGTGCAGCCAAAGCAAAATTAAGGGCAGAAATAGGAGGTGAAAGTCCCGGGCACTCAAACACTTCCACCTTACCTATTTACGCTTCCCAGGCAGCAGTAACCGAGCGACTACTAATTAATTTCTGTACCCATTCGAGCGAAATTCCTTTCTCCTCGCACAACTTTACTCTTTTATCCTTGTTGTTGCGTCGTTTGGTGTGTGCGTTTTTTTTTGTTCGTTGTTGTCGCTTCTTCACAATTCCTCTCTATATTTCTTTCACCCTTTTCCAGCCCTTCTCGCCCCCCTTCCTTCGTGAGCTCCATCACTTAGCGTCTTCAAATACGTTTCGCTTTGTTACAAAACCTTCCACTACACCTTCTAAAAATGGTGGAGGACGTCGGAAATTGGACGCTGTGTGAAGGTTTGGAGAGGCAAAAAAATGCGCTAAAGTTTCCCTGCGCCATTTTTGCTACTAAATTCCTCCTCCTCCTCCCTCTTCCTGCGTTGCCTTCACGTTCCAATTTTTCCAGCACTTTGTGTTGTCAACGATATTGCGAGCGCGACCGAACATTCCGTACATCGTGCGCTTTTAGTAATATATATATATATATAAACAGCAAGCACCGGCTTTTATTGTTATTTTTATCATTAATGTTTACTCCGTTCGGTGGTGGCAGTGTATCGCTTCCGACCGTACCGTAGAACATCGGGGATGTAATTTCATCTGCACCTTTACACAATTTACCGGTCACCGCACTACAGGCGCCACCAAACCTCGGCCCGGTCCAGGGGCTGTGATGTGTATCCTTTTTTCTTTTTCCTTCCAGCGACTTTCCACTTCACGTTGGGATAATTTTTCCTTAAGGGGCTTGATTTTTGCACCGTTAATTTTATTTCCACCACCCGTAAGGTGGAGCGGGAGGAGGGGGTTCCTTTGTGGGGGGGGTAGAATGATGGGTGGCGCACTCCAAACAAAAAACACACTCCACACCACAGCAGACAGGCTTGGCAGAATGTGGACCCGGGAGCGCATCATTCGTATTTCTTGGAGCTTTTACACGCCCCGAGCGCGAGCCTTTTGCTGGGACAGTTTTCTACCACTGGTTTTGTGTTTTTTTTTTCCCTTTCGCAATGCCCCACCTTAAAGTTCGGTTCGTTGCGTACACAAGGTAAGGGATGCTTGTTTTTGCCCCCCCGGCCGATTGTCGCTACGCAAGCATTCAGGCGCGTCCATTAATGCTCGCGGCGTGCGCAAATTACTCCGCCGGGTATGCCATCTTAAAGATGGCGCCACGCCGCGCTGGGTACTGTTTGCCTGGGCGACACTGTGCTAAGCGCCATTACAGGAGAACGCGTCTCCACCAAGGGTGAACCTTTTTTCCGGCAAGATTTATTGCCCAGGTTGCGGGCGAGGGAAAGCGAAACACGCAGGATGCACAGCGAAACCGGCAAGCGAGTACAAAGAGAAAATTAATTTTACAACAGTTGGTTTCATTATTTTTAAGGATGCTTTTTTTTTTCATTGTAGCACTATTAGGAACATTTTAAAGGGCCGTTTTTTTTAAAATTATAATTAAAATTAATATTAAAAATAAAACTTCTCTATAATGAAATCAATTATAGCCAATATTCTTTACCTTGTCAGGGCTCCCAATTTGCCACATTTAATTTAATTTAACTGCTACAAATGTTGTACAGCTGCGTCACTGCACCTCAATCGACTTTCAACTTTAATTCCAGATGTGGCCGCTGAGCGTAGAAAAAAAAGTTCATTCGATTATTGAGCCCACAGTGCGGGTTAGTCACTGGCAAACCAACACCGTCCATCCACCATGAAAGAAAGGAGACAATGCTTGCTTTCAGCAGCATCTCAGCATCGTGCCACCGGGCAACAGCAAAATAAAAAAAAACACCGGGTCCGCGTACGACGGGTGCCACCAAACGGGAAGCAGCACCCGAATGTGTTTTTCTTTTCCACCTTCGTCATCCTTGTGACCCCGCAGGGCCAAATCTGCGTTGCACCCGGCGGGGTCAGGACCGTGTTTCCGTTGCCCGCACATCTCTCTCTCTCTCTCTGGGCATGTGTATGCGCGTATATTCTAATTTTAATTATTGTCCTTTACTTCGCTTTTCCTTCGCCGCCGGTTTGCTAAACCGTTGGACGGAAAATCTACAGAAAGCAAAATGGCATAGAGTAAAATTCGTTTCTCCCGTTTCTATCGGTGGAACCGCACAAACACACACATAATAGGACGGCATGATTTACGGTTTACACCCCCCACCTCCCCTACTACCCCGCCACCCCCAACCCACTTGCTACTGGCGGGTAAAAAGGGTAGAAGGTGGGAGGGTTTGTTCGTGGTTCACGAAATGTGTTTGATACGCTTGTCAGAAGATATAAAATACGGCAGATGACAAAATGTGCTCGGAAGTCACCGAACGGCAAAAGTGAAAGAAGAAACTACCAAGAATGCCTTATGAATCGGCCACATGTGTGTTTTTTTTTTGTCGTTGGTTTCTTGCTTCGTTGTTGCGTAGTTGGATTTAAATATTAAGAATTAAAACTCTCCCACACCACCAAGCAACAACTCGCTTTTGATTTGTTACTTTTTATTGCTTTTATTACTTTTTGCTTTTTTACTTTATAACTATATAACTATATATTTTATTATATACTTTATATAACTATATCTTTTACTTAATAGTTATACAACTTAATTTTCAAGTTGGCTTCAAATTCCCACATTTCTGCAATTTCCATGCTTTCTTCTTTATAATTGCAAATTTCCATGCATTGCAAAATTCCCACCAAACGATTGAAATGTTCCCATAAATGATTCGAAACCCTGTATTACCCACTGATTGCATACTTTCGGGCGGATATGTGAGTGTCAACAGTAAACACCCTTTACGGTATGCAACCGGCATAGCAAAATGATGCTATTTATTTTACAACGATGTAATTCAACTATCTCTTTTAGTGCATCATGATTAATGTCCTTTTTAGTTCGTAGTGTTTCAATAAACGCTTAACAATAAACACTACACTTATCGCAATCCCTTCACGACCGGTGAAGCAAATCGTCATTTTCTAATCAAATATTACAAGATAACTTCACAATGTAAACGTTTTTTCAGCTTACCGGCGGCACACAGGCACAGAAATGGCGATAACAAAACGCAACTGAAGCATCCAAACAACAGCTCAGAAATAGCGGATGAGTCACGTGCTTCGACGTCGAGCGGTAGAAACGTGGTGACCGCGTGCATACGCGAGGCCACTTCCCGCGTTATCGGGTCTCCAGCCATGCAAGTAATGGATCAATTGATGTAAACGTGCCGCTGAAGCATGAGCAAAAAATAAAACGATGCACAGAAATGTTTGCTTTCATGCCGAAGAAGGTGAAGCGCCGTACCGTTCCAGCCCACGATGAAGCACAATCCTTCAGCGCCCCATCACCGTCGGCTGCTTTTGTCGAAAGTGCTACGAGAGGAGCTTTGTGTATCGTTTCCATCGAAATATTTATCGTATCGCGAGAGTCTTCAAGGATCAAAGTGTATCTCACGCGCTTTTTTTTTAGAAAAAAAGTATTTATAATATACAAGCCTGCTGTGCAGAAGTTCATCACATCAGGCGGCGGGTTGTGCAGGGTTTCTGATGGTGACTTTATCAGGGCCGTTGCAACAACCGTACCGACGAGCGCACGACACAAATTGAACAGTTTATTTTGCATCATCGTCTCGATTTTTGGGACCGGTTTCGCGTCCGGCGACGGCATGACATCTCAATCGTGCAAAAGGTCCCCACCCAACCACACACGAAAGTCGATACAGGCATAGCGCAGTGTATTACCGAAGGAAGAATGGGGCGCAAAAAATAATAATAAAAGGCAAGGGAAAACCCGCGGCCGACCGTTGAGTGATGTGTGCGGCCCGTTGCAACATCATCAACGACGATCATCTCTCCAGCGCCTGGATGACGACTATCTGGCAGCACATGACGCCTTTACCGCACCGAAAGCACACACAGCGAGTGGCGCGTTGGTGACACAAAGCGGCAAAAAAACGAACGCGCAACTATGAAAGCGGGATGAATGCTTTTGCAACATGCTATTTCGAGGGATAAAAGGTACCAGATGACGACCGGATGGGGGCGCCGGGAAAGAGGCGTGAAAGAGAAGGACAAAAAATGCTACCGTCGCGTTTATAAATTTTATTATAAATAATACAGCGCGGAATTTTGTGCCGTCGCAAATATGCGAAGCATTTTCGTGTCGAAGGGAAAGAACAATTTTGAGATCCGCGCAATGGACGAGCTTCCAGTGCGAACCCCCCCCCCCCACCAACCCCTAAAATCCCGCGGCCATATTAGTTGGTTCGAGAGAGTCATGATGGTCTCTCGTTGCGTGGAATGATGATATATATAATTTTTTATCCACTCCTTATTCTTTGTTTCTACCTCCCACCTCCAGATCCTGGAAATCTGGAAATGGTTTCTCTTCCTTTCTCTCTCTCTCTCTCTCTTACCCTTATACACACCACTTTTACACCTCACTGGGTTTTTGCCAACGGTTCTCACAGGATTGAACTATGTTCTACGACGAAAACGTTTGCTCTTTCCCCACCTTTCTCCACGTGTACTTTGTATCGGCGCCTGATAGGTAGGCAACCGTTTTACACATTCCTCGTGGCGGAAGCGCACAGCGGGTACTCGCTTTATGAAAATATTTTTAATTTTTGTTCCGTTTTTTGTCTCTTCTTTTTGCACATTGAAAGCAAAATTGTGTATTTTTCTGTGTATTTTTGTTAGGCATTGCCAAAAGTTGTATTGTTTTTAATTGTGTAGGCGTAGAATTAAATTATTTATTTGATTTTTTTGCTTTGTTTTGCTGTTTTTACTGTTTTTTAGGATAGTGGATAGTGAGTAGGCGCGATAAGCATCCAGTATCATCGGAACTAATTAGGCATCCCGATCTAATCGTCCCTAATATGTCTGCTTCTAGCGAAGTAGAGAGTGAAGCAATTTCAATCTAATTAGAATCATCCATACCGACCCAACTCAACGCACACAAAAAAATCCTCCAAGCTCACGAATGGCAGGTCCCTCCTTCTGTACTACACAATCACCATATCCTTGCAACACACAACAAAAAAATAACAATATCCTATCAAGCGCCGTTTTTCGGAGATTAAACTTCACGCCGTTCGGGCAAGGTGCGAATTTGAAGCCAACGGCAGCACAACGTTACGGTTACCGCTAGCAAGCGAGCAAAAACCAAAACAAAAAAAAAAAAACACCGTGCGACATACACGAACCACGAACAGTCAAAGGCACATCCACGGAAGGCATCGGAACGGTTCACCATCACGCGGAAATAATGCACTTCTCGCCCGAACCCGGACTAACTGGCCATCCGTGGAAGTGCAACACAGCGGCATTTGTGCCGTTGTATTGCACGCTGCACGCCGTAAATTAAGTGCGCAATCACTGCCACACGGTGCCATCATCGTGTGTGCATCTCTACAGGCGTGTTTCGAAGGATATGCGTACGATGCGAATATTGCATTAGAGCACTTCGCAACCCCCCCCACTCTGGGGAAAGACCGACCGCCCGGAAAAGCGACCAGTGCCTGTGCGCACTTTTTTGTTTGTTTGTAACCATTTGGGGCTTGGCTTTATTTTCATACACAAACATTCGTTCGTGCGAGGTGCGATGAAGAGATGTTGGTGTTTGTGTTTTTTTTGGGCACAAACTGGAACCCATCACAACAACTGCCCGGCTGTGCTCTCGGTTGCATTGTTTTGCTCATCCTATCATTGGCGTACCGTACACTACTGCCCACATGGTGTGCTGGGCACGGTGCCATTATGATCAATTAATTCGCATCGCACACACGCGGGCAGCGGTCGTGTTTGCGTAGACCAGGGCTTAACGGAAATATCCACCGGATGAGTACCGGATAACTTTCGAAGGCTAAAAGGTACACATACCATCCATCCTTACGGTGAGGATCATGCACAGCGCGGCGTAAAACCACAGTCAACTTAACACCACCGCCGCCAGTAACGATGAGTTTTATTCGGGGGTACTTCTCTTCTGCGGAAGCGTTTGCACGTTTATTCATTAGGCATTCTTTCAGACGATTGATTTGCTTTGTAATATTTATGATATAAACTTTACAATAACCTCTGGTTTGTTTAACCATGATTTTTTAAACAAAAAAACATATTATAGCTTGCCATAATAATCGCTATAAAAGTAAACATTTGTGAAAAAAAGGGTTAAACTACATCAAATACAGCAAAACTAGTTTAAATTATCCATATAAGTTTTGAAGGAAAACTAACACTTCTACTACACCACAAACCACGAAGGTCTGCTTGTAGTATGCGTGTTGCATATTTGCGCCTAAAAGTATGCAAAAAATGCTCTTTAATCACTTTTTAAGCTAATATTTTTTTTTTGCTTACGCAATTGTTTTGAAATGTGTTTTGATTAAAATTTACATTAGTTTAACAAAAAGGAAATTAAAGTGGTAACTTGACCTGCCTGGTTAATATGAATGCTGCTGTTGAATTATAGTTATGATAGTTTATCTGTATTCACAGTCAAAAGAAGTCATTAGTAGTGCCAGAGTCGCACAAATCCATGAAGACTAGATAGTCCCTCTTAATATCACACTAAAATCATATTAAAAAGCACCTGCTGATGATGATTGCATAACTTTAGGCGCTGTTTAGAGAGCAGGTTAATTTTAAATTGCTGCTATCTGCTGAAATATAGCTTTGCAAGGCATAGGTGTCGAGGAACATTCGTGATCCGTGATTTCGTAATGCTTTAATTCTAGATCTTCAACTGATATGTAATTCTAATCGTCTGTTAATATTCTGTAATGTCAAGAAATGTTAAATTCACAACCCGCTCTTTAGCCATCCAGGCATTATTATTTACACGCTTCATCTGGTTGAACGGTTTGGGGTAAATGCTTCAAGACAAAGTTCTTTTTTTTACTTTCACACATACAAAAAAAACCATCGACAGTACACGCACAAACGGGAGGGGGGAGGAGGGGGGAGGGTTCCTTTCCCAAGGCCACAACAATACGGCACTGGTGAAAGGAGCAAGGAGAAGGTGACACTTCGGGAAAACGAGCAGGAAATAAAAAAGCGCCAAGCGAATGGGTTGACCGAGCGTTTCGGGGAGAAAAAAATAAACCACTTTTCCCCCACCTTTTTTTTTTAGTGGGTGTCGTACAACGCGAAAACCATCATCTCCCGATTGACACCTTTGGGAACTAGATGGAGGCGTTTTATTCTATTTTTTTGGTTTTGCTTCATCTTCGTTTCATTCATAGCGCTACGCCACGCGTTTATATTTCAAGGATGGTGGCCGGTAAGGGATGTGAACTTTGCGAACCTGCCAGCGTCCAAACATGTACGAAACATGTACGGCCGGGGAAGGAAACCCTTATGGATGTAGTAGCAGGCGAAACGGGACGGGTGGGCCGGAATGGAAGCGATATAAACATATATTGCTGCACAATGGATGGTGAGGTGGTGAAAAAGACTGGGAGACGAAGCTGACTGTAACAGGGTGTGGAGGGAGGGAAATGGGAAGGGTGGTCGGGAGGGGGATGTGCAGGACGATGGCATGCATGAACGAAACCGAGGGCCGAACCGGGAAATGAGCGTCTGGTGGTGGAGGACGACGCCAGGGCAAATGGGTCCGGGAAAGCGAACAGGTCACGAAGGAGGGGTTGGAAAAGCGGTAAGGGGGAAAGGAAAACTATGCCAAGAATGTGCAATTAGTGAACGGTTCCAGCAGGGTACACATACACAGAACTCCAGAAAGAGATAGAGAGAGAGAGCGAGTGAGACACACACACACACACACGCAAACGCTCTGCAGTACACAAATACATGTATGAGGGCAGAGATAGGGATAAGCGAGCATACACACCCATGAAGGACGACGATGACGACAACGACGCAAACGACGACCGTTTGTTGGAAACGCTACGGTCTTTGCCGGGGGGTTGGGGGGTGGGGGGTGGTTTGAGTTTTTTTTCCCCCAGATGGTTCAGTTTATTTCCCTTTCCTTGACTTTTCACCTTCCCAAACTCCACTACTCAACCTATTTCCCTCCGGAGCACTCCCCCCACCCCCCATCATGTCTTCACCAACTTCAACACTGGAGAGAGGGGATAAAGTGGCACAGTAACATTGTCCTGTTCTGGCGTATTCTTCTTCCAGGTTCTGCCATAACTGTTCGCCCGTCCACTGGTTGTGACTCCACCGACCAGCAACTTGTGGAACCGAAGTTCCAGAGATATTCGACAACACAGCACAGCAACAGACCGGGCTCATAGGGGGGAGGTTCACCATACTACACGCCATTTCGAACAAGAAACTCTCAAGCTCAAACAGAGCCAAACTCGTGCCGTCTGACCGGCGGGTGTACCCCGGCAGGCCCTGCAACCATTGCCGTGCCCTTGTTCTCGGTTCATCCTTTTATTAATTTTCGTTACATCCAAAGTCGCAGCGCCACGGTGCCTTCCCGAGATGCCTGGCGAGACAGACGAGTGGATGCAGTTACGACCCGCTGACCGTATCCTTTCGCCGTTTTGTACGCCAGCTGCACAACAAATGCGTTACAAGACGAAACCGAACCGGGTCGGAGAAGCAGCCGAAACCGCTCGCACAACAAGCGAGAAATTGCAGATTGATGGTGATGCTGGGTGCTGAAGACCAATGCTGGGGGCAAGCGAGAAGCGGAGTGCGGCGGGCGGATGGCGGGTGAAGTGAATACACTTACCCAACTCGAATGTTCGCCTTGGTAAGCAATTTGGTGTAACATTTTCCACCCCCACAACAACAAAAGCACACACACACAGACACGCACGCATCTCAAGCTTGTTCTTGTGCTTCGCGAGTGAAAGGAAATGCGGCGAGTTGCTGTCCGATGGCAATGTCACGTGAGCGGTCAACTGGAATGAATCGTACCTAGGTGCTGTGGCAAAGGGATGTGACCACTGTGTGCGTGGGTGTGTGTGAGTGTGACAGTCTCCTTTAAAAGCCATTTTGGGGCGAATAAATCTTCCCCTGGCGTTGAATGCCGCAAAACCTTCCACGATGCCCACCCTTCTCACCCCATATATTGAACACATGTGTATTGTTCATTTAGGATTTATGTTTGCCCTTTCTGGGTGGAACTATTCGAAACACACACACACACACACACACACTGACTACATTGCTCCAATGCACTTGATTTCGTGCTTTCGCAGTGTACACCGGATAAGACTGACTTGGTGCCACAGCCCGGGCATCGTTTCGATAGCGGATCCTGGTCACGGCACCATACCGCGTTATCTCGGGTGCAAGATTCACTGCGATTAATTGCACCAGCCATGCCTGGTCCGTATTCCTTTTTGACGGGGGGTATATCTTCTTGCAAACCACCGTGCAAACCACCCTCAATGGCGTGGAAATTACCAGCGGCACACCCGGAAATGGTGGAAATTGCTCTTTTGAATTATGATTGCGGATATGTCGTTTTCCTTGGTACGCAGCAGTTGCGACGAGGGCACTGGGTGGCGGTTGTATTTGTTGCCCGCTCAACCAAACACCCTACACCTAGATCTCTCATCTTTCCACCACCCCCCCCCCCTCCCCACCCCGACCCCCCGCATTAGTGTGTTCTGCCATACTTCAAGAAAAGCAGCAAAAAACAAAGAAAATTCCTTTCGCCCACACGAATGCCTAGTCGCATCAAGTTTTCCACCGGCAAGTTGAAGCACACTGTCATTTACCGTGCTGGAAGAGAGCGTACGCTATGAACCGACCGCTTCGGCCGGACTGAAGGTTTTGAGGGTGTTTGGCAATGGGAACATCTTTCAATTCCCTCCTCCTACACCCTTCTTCAGTTTGTCCGGTTTGGTCCCCATCCGAAGCTACCGGAGCTGAGCACAAGATCAAAAGGCCTCCCCAAAAAAAAAAAACAACCTCCACCATCCATCACACGGGCACATCCGCATACTTCCCCTCGTCCGCGTGGGTGTGCTTCTATTTCTTCGTCAATGTTCCGACTCCGAGCGGGACGGCAAACGGGCAGGCGTTGCGCGCGGTGCGCAGTGTTGTGGAGTGTGTGATCAACAAAAGTCGGAAGACCGGATGGATCCGACGGAGCGTCTTTTGCTACTATTGTTGTGCATTAAGGGTAAGATTTCACCGGATTTCTCCTTACCATTTCCGGCTGCAACGTTCAACTGCCATTTGAAATGCGAACTTCAGATTCATGGTCTTTGCCGGAGATAAAGTTTATCCGCTTGTCATCGCAAAGGGAACGCAAATCGTGTGTGTGTGTGTGTTTGTGTGTGGGTGTGTACTTCCCAGGGATTGACAAAGGTTTGGGAGGGCGCTTGAGCTTCTTCACTCCCACTCTCTCTCCATCATCCACCCGGAATGGCCACCGGTTTGTGGGCGTCCATTGTGCAGGGGGCTTTGATCTTATCGTTCAAGTTCTCGCTCCGATCTCCGGGCAAACCGGAAAACGGCGGAGGTATATTATCCCTTTTCACCGACAGTGATACCGAGACCGAGACGGTGGAGCAGGATATGGATTGCTCCCAATCATATCGTCCGCGTTGGTCCGGCGGGCTCCTGATGGCTTTAAGCAGCATCATGGTCGAGAAAATTAATTTGAATCCCCATAAACTCTTCCCTCCTTCCGCTCCTTCGCTCACCACCGTATTCACTGATGTAGACAAACGACGGGGTAGTTTGAAGAATAAGAAGGAAAATAAAAGGTGGGTCTGGTGGGGGGGGGAGTGTTTCATGCTTCCACTGGACCACACACACACACACACACACACACACACAGAAACATGCGTACGAAAGCACAGATGGTGCCTACCGGGCCAATGATTGGTGAGACCATCGGGGAGTAAAACGGACTCGAAAGGACAATCATACCCACGCAACATACATCTTGGCCGAGAGAGCGAGAGATAGTAAACCAAGATCAAGAAAGAGCTAGTAGAAAGAGAAAGGGAGAGCAATACAGAACCAGAGCGAGAGAGAGAGAGAGAAAAACGCACAAAGGAAGAGAAGCTGCGGAGCTCAGAAACTTGTAAGAAATTTAATTTGACGACAAATTGCGAATCCTCCCCCCCCCCCCCTCCTCCCCACACCAATGAAACTCTCTTCCAACAACTGTATTCACTCCACCCATCGTCCGCCCTTCTTAACCGCTGCCGTTCCATCCTCCAAACTCTTGTGCGACACAAAAAGTGGTGGTTTTCTTTAAGGGTTTCCCCCTACCTTTGGAGCATTGTACAACCGCACAACACCCTACGGAGGTTTTGTTGAGTGGGCACAAAAGTCACAAGAGTCACTGTGTTCTGGCTCTTTAGTTGTGACACACACACATACACACACACACCGATCAACGCAAGATAGGAACCGCGACCGTTTCTCCCGCTGATAATGGCCGATGGTGATGATGATTACGATGCTGTTGATGAAGGTTATGTCAGACAATATTACTCGTAATAAAACGGAGTGCTCTGCCGCACGGGTGTGCGATCCAACCGTGCAAGTGTACCAACTGCTCCGCACACGGAAACGGAATTCGAATGACGTATGCCATGCGCGGCTGCTACACAAAAACATGTGAAAAATCCTGGTCACGTCACCAGCCAGGGTAAACAAGTGTGCGAGTTGTGGCTGGTGATATTTTATTCTGCCTTTTGCCACGCTAACGTACAGTAAAAAACCGAAACACGGCGACAGCAAAACAAAAATAGGCTTCTGGTTATATATGAGAGCAAAACCGTTTGCAGTACAGCAAAAGGCGCCAACCATCGGCAGCTATCGAAGCAAACTGATCGCAAAACTTATTCTCATGCACACACAAGCAACAGCTACACCTTAGCAACATAGGCCGTTAGGCCGCGACTCGCGTCAACCAACTGGGCATGTGTGTAAGTGGAACACATTCATAAACCTTTAACGGTAGAGGCCCGCGGGGAACAGGGCAGACACGGGGGGGGTCGACCAGTTTGACCTGTTCCAGCTGCGGGCGAACATGCTAGAATGGCGGGCATAACGGGCCTACCGTTGCTCTGTCGCCTGTTCATCCCCCATCCCCCAGCGACACCGCCTCCCACACAAACACGATGTTAGCGCCTTTTAGGTGCATTCTGGTTTTCGCAAAGCCCAGCTGAAGGCAAAAATTATGCAACGACAAGCAGCAACCCGAGACACAACCGCCCGGGGTCTGCTGTTTTGCTGATTGTACCAATCGAGAGAACAAGCAAAGTGGACGGTGTAGAGGGCGGTTTATGGGGAGACGTCTCGTTGTTCAGAATTGTCGGCTTGACCACCAATGGGGTAGCCGCCACCGCCAACCGGAGGCTAATTGACTGGACAAAAAAAGACTCATCCACACCAAGCAACCGCTGGATGTGCTATTCGAGTTGAACGCTTCCGAAAATTTGGTGACAGTAGGATTTGCAACGCGCTACTATTCGTGAATCAATGTAACTATTGTTTGAAGGAGATCTTGTAATTGTTTGGGATATGAATATCTGCTTACGTATACTGAATATACTGCTTACGTAAATCTAACAGGTAGATGTCCTGTTTAGAATTGCGAACTTTGGAGATTCACGAATTCTTTAAGAATTTCCTGAGATTTTGAAGCTTCGTAAAACTCTTTTCAAGTTCACTAATTACAGCAGGTTAATACCAATCCTATTAGAGAGATCTGGATGGCTTAAGAATAGCTCCAGAAGTACGTTCAAGTTAATTGTTAAACGCGCCCCAACAATTTCTCCAAAACAAGTGGTCGTCTAGAGTCGTCTAAAGTGAGTCGTAAGTATGATCTTCACCTCATGTTGCTTGAGATCATTTGTGTTCCACAATATTTTCTGATCTCTGAACCTTGAACCTGAACCTGAAGTGAGATTGATGTACCTTCAGAGATTCAAGCATGCAATTATAGCCCAGAATAGTATAATAATTAGTAGAAACATAGTACAACAAATTTGGAGGTAGAAAGTAGGAACTTTGAAGAATTCTTCAAGAATTTTATAAGGTATTGATTGATTCGTGATATTCTTTTCAAGTTAATGGAGTTTGAGATGTTCTAACTGTTAGACATTCATCAAATTTTTTCAATAGTTATGAATGTTATGGGAATCGACTCATAAATCGAAGTGATCTTCATGGATTATTGTCATGAATAACTCTTCTTAACTCTTTTCAAAAGATCCATTCAGTTCAACACCGAAGAGGGTTCGTTGTAACTATAAGCGTTTAATGTCTTAGATATACATATATTGAAACCATTTCAAAGGCAACCAACGTCACCAAAACTGCTCCAATCAAAATCGCCTGATGATCGCCATGGAGTGATGATGCAGCGCAGTATCGGGTGCAGCCGAGCCGGTACAAAAATAAAATACCCTCCGCGTCCAAGTCACCCCAGCCACCTGGGCGAACCGTTCCGCAACACAGGTCGACAACGCCGTGCGCGCACGTTTTCCCATTCCTGAGGAGACCCCGATAGTCTTGAACTTGAACCTTTTGTTTGAGCGCGGTGAGCACGCGCGACCGATATCGAATCAGCGTGCCGAGGTGCGGTGCCGAAACACACTTCGAAATAAGGGTGTCGAGTTTTTGATTCCATGCACGCGCACAGACACACACATGGGGAACGTTTGCAAAAAACAACAGCAGCGAACTAGACAGCCCCGCGTACATCTAACGTCCATTTTGGGGCGCGTGCGGGAAACGGGGAAAGTGGAGAGAGTTGATCCACAAAACACAGGGGGGTAGGCACTGAACCAAGGTAGGAGATAGCTTGAAACCCACTTGAGATGTGCGATGGATGAGTAATCGTTTGTTGCGCTGTGTTACACGATCGGGGTATCGTGAGGCAAACGCCTGAGATCCGGCATCCTGAGCTCTTCGTCCGCCTTCTTCCGACCGGACACGTGTCGGAACGGCCATCGTACTGTCTTTTGCGCCGTCCGGCACCGACCACTTTGGCTTCAATTAAATGCCATGACAACGAACCGTGAGGACAACCAATGCCGATAACTCGAGTGGCGACTCTCGAGGCTTGCGGACCGTCGGAAGCAACATGAAACCAAAACCACTCGCCGGTGGAGTGATAAAAGCGTAGAGTTAATAGAACGACAACCGGGAGAGAATTAATCCAGATGCCCGCCCATCTCCGGCAAGGTGATCTGTGAGAGATACCGATAATTAGCTGCTCTACGGTACGAGCAGACCCTTCGTTAAAATCCTTTCATATTAGCTGGACACTCTAGTGTCATTCGAGCTTTTTTTATGCATCTCCAATGTTCGTCCAATCGATCGGGTGGAGCAGCAGAAATAAAGATGTATTACGCTTCCACTGCTCTTTTGATATGATATGATGTCATCCCAACACACACTGTGCGTCGCCAGACTCAACAAAAAAAACTTTTAGATTCATCAACTTATGGGTGGCAAGCTTGACGATTGTGTCCAGCCCTGCCAAGATATGGACTGCCATCGATAAGACTGCCCAGTGTATAAAACAAACCAAAATCAACCGCACAGATACCATCGAAGTAGTGTGTTTGAGCGGGTCGTCTAAACGGCACACATTACATGTCTTCTTCACCTTCCACGTCCGGTCCGGGTACGATAAGATAACCGTCGAACAGCCCCGTTAGCAGGTCTTTTCCTGTGTGCCACCTGCATACAATAAATGCCCACCCACTAAGGGCACGCGCTAGATAGGCGACCCAGGTATGTTGATGCAGAAACATGCATGATGAATGTGGCTGGTGGCTGCTTACTTACCATACATTTTGCCTTCCTCGGAGAGAATGATTTTTCGGCGACCGCACGGCGGGTAGATGGCTAGTGCCTCCTGGAAGCTCTGTTCAATGTCCGGACTCCAAACGCCCTCGGCATCCGCCGACGACAGATCCTGTTCGTCCTAACACAATCGTGATCGGTGGGGAGTTAAAGAGTTAGAAACAGGAGGAAAACAAAAAGAGAAAGTGACAGAGAGTTGGTGGTAGGGAACCCGGCAGGAAGGAAGGGTTGTTATGGAAAAGAAAATGGTGTGAGTCAGTTCTCCATTTGTAAGATGATATGAGTCTGTTTTTGTTTGGTAGCCTTCATCAGTCATCATCAAACACACATTGCAGAGAGCCTTAATTCCTTAAGAGCATTTTCGCCAGGTTATGTTTGCAGCGTTCCAACACGAATACATTTGAATAAATAGGGGAGGTATTCCCAAACAAATCTAAAGTTCTTAACAGTGTGATAAGGCTGACTAATATATTACATACTTTTAGGCGTCTGCAGCTCCGACAGAAGCCTGAACAATTAATCCTTAAAATTCAAGGTCTACACTATACCTTCAAAATTCTATATGCATTATAATTAGACGAGTTCCGTTATTAGATGACATCAACTTCTATAACTGGAGAGATGAACTCTATAACTTTAATATGCGAGGACTATCTGTCTAAGGAATTCTGAGATACAATCATTTTGAAATCTTTCAATTTCTGAATCTGAATTTGGTCTAAATTGTGCGAAGATGACTGATGATGCCTTTTGCTTCTAATAGATGTCACGTGTTACACTTACGTCCTGAAAAAAAAAGAACCAAGGAGAATAAAAAAAAAACAGTGTGTTAATGGTTTGCACTGATTAAAATATTATTATCGCTTCTGTTTTGTAGCGCGGATTGCATATATTTAGGCGTAGGCATTACGATACTTACATCGCTCATGTCGCCGACGTCCAAATGCTTGCCACCGTCCACGCCGGAACCGTTGGTGTCGTCCGGGACCAACGAACCGGCCGTTGGTCCTGGACCCATCTGTGTCCACCTTGCCGTAATGGTGCTGGCTCCCAGTCCACTATCTGTGGGTGAAACGAAGAATATACAAAAGGGGATATCATTAGTCTATTGGTTTAAAAATGAGGTTGCGGACGACAACCTGCGGGTTGTATTCTATCGCACGCGCAGCATAAATGCCTCAAAGACGAGCGGAAACTATTCAATACTGTCTTAGATCTCTCTACACGCGTCCTGTTTGGGATTTAATGCTCTCAATATTTCAGTATGGCGTAAATGCGTTTAAAACCCCCGAAGAAACACAAACTTTTTCTCATAAAAAAATTCTTATAAATCCACACAAACGTGACCGGGAATGGAAACGCACGCTTATTAACGGTGTGGCATTGCATTCCACGCTGCACAGCGAGCGAGCGAGTTTGAATCCGTGACGGCGACACCCATCGGAAGAAAAAGGACTTCATCACCGACAGGAACCGATCCGGCGGATGCAACGCCATGGGTTAGTTGCTACTTTCCCCGTTTGAGCTGTTTGAGTATTCCTTCCCTTATTTGATCTCTCCAGCAGCGCAACTCGGCCGACCATGGGAGGAATTCCAACAACCGAAGGGGTCGGAACGTTATGCATTTATTAACGAGAGGAAATGAAACGTTTCGTGGTGCATGTATTTTCTCTTTACACTGCTGAATGCCTTTTTTCCTATTTATTATTTTTTCTTTCCACCCCAGAAACCCCGACACACGCATCCTGCTGTACGGAAATAATTAGATCCATGCCGTTGGAATTCGTCGCAGCGAGCAAACTGCATATCCGTGAGGACATTCCACCCTAGCAGCCCCGGCCTGCTTATGCAGGTCCGGTTTTGAACCGTCAGGGAGTGGAATAATGGAAAACGGAGAAGGAGAGTGACGCGTGCGTAAGGATACACCGAGGGGTGTCCTACATACTACTGCACACCTTTACAAGCTATGCATGTGTGTGATAGGGAGAGAGAGAGAGAGAAAGAGAGTAAGATAGGGACCATAACATGCCACATCCGGTACCAGTAGGATCACTGATCCGTGTGACGACAGCTGCACCGGGTATCCTTCAGTGCTGCTGCTGCTGCTGCACGTCCCTTTTATCGTGCAACCCCTCCACGTTCACGTACATTAACGCCCATATGCGGGCCACAAGCAAAGTGGAATGGTTTTGCTTTACTGTAGCAACTGAGGACAGTGAAAAAAGCACACACCCTTAGAGCTTTACCATCACCCCAGGGTGAGGCGACGAATGAACAATCCGGAGCATTGCTGGGCGAAGGCACATTACGTTGGCCGTTGGTCCCTGCTCGAGTGCGCGTGCAGCCGGTAGCGCACTGTTAACAATCGCATTCGGGATTTCTCTTTTGTTTTTCAATATTCAATCGTGGCGCAGTACAGTGGCAGGGACAGCGATTTGGTCGCTTATAAAAATAAACACCATACAGAAAAGAATTGAAAGTACAATAGATGGTTAGTAAGTAAGTTTTAATATAAAGTATCGTGCGTTACTACATGCATTAGATGAATAATAATTAAAATAATAAATAAATGTAGCATGCTTATTCACACGACGATCATAAATAATTAATTGGATGACATAAATAAAAAAATAACTTCGATTATCCGTGATCCGATTGAATGATGAGTGAATTATTCGTGAACCCAAAAAATTGTTGAAACTTTGAAAGGAATGTCAACATGGCTACATGATAATCTTTTGCGAAGAGTCATACATATGAATCTTTAACGAGGAGTCATTCAAATCGTGAGTCGATTCTCAAAAGATTGACAGAAAAAAAAGATCGAGATTCCTAGAGATTTAACAGGGTTCCCCTGTCCCTGAGATTCAGATTCATTCATTCCGTTCTAAGATTCATTCAGATTCATGAATCGGAATTTGAATTACCCAACACTACCGATCATCCGTGCTCAATCGCCTATTAGAATTATCATTTACAAGCAGCATGGATCATCCGACGGGCGGATGAATAGCACCCGGAAAATCAGTGTTCCATTGTATTGAGTAACCCTGCACCTTTTGCTTGAAAGAGCTCAACGTTTTATACTCAATCGAAAATCAAAAATATAAAATTATAAACATTAGCTTCGTTCATTTCGAGTCTTTTTGGGAAATTCGAATAGCAAGTTTCATTTTATTCCCTGCGTTGAAGGGCAAGGGCAATCCACCACTATTAACGAAACACACAACAAGATTAAACTTTCTCCTCGCAGTTTCCTCCCAATGTGCTTATAACAGCAACAACAATAGCTAGACTCACCGATAGCTAAAACACAAAAAATGTAATCCACTATTTTGATATAATAAAAACAAAATCCACACTAATGGGCGCCCATACGATGGCGTCTGACACATCACGCGCACATCAAGCACACACACGGACCATCACACGCATGGTGGTGGGGGGGGGCGGGGGGGGGGGGTTGATGGTTGTTGGCTCGAACAATATTTGTTTGATCTCAATTGTGCGTGATTGATTAATGTTTCGTCTTCTGCTTCACGGTGGCTTTCGGTCCACGAACAACCGGAGCACAGCCGTACGCACAATGATAACGAGACATTGAGATGCACACCACCTGCATGCAGCGAAGGAAGGCGCATGGAAGGGCGTGAAAGGGTGCGGGCAGGATGGAAGAAATTAATGTAGAGCAATTGCATGGATGCCGTGAAGCATAAAGCGGCCACTCAGCTGCAACTCAGCTGCAACTCAGCTGTAACTAAAGAGCTGCGCAGCAAGGGATGGGGTGCAGTGGGGATTAACACCGCTTACCGTATCATGGAAATTAACCAGCGTACCGCTAGTGGCGATCTGCGCACTGTCTTCGCTCGCAATTACAGAGAGGCAGGCACATTAACACAAGTACGGAGTAGGATGGGTGATTAATGCCAAATGAGGAGGAAGACGGGAATATGGGACAGAGGTAGAGGGTTGCGATGCGTAAGGTATGCATGGATGCTGCTGGCATTTCTTTCTGGGCAAAATTCCTACCCCAAGCCAACTCCCCTTAACATCCTCACCCCACCCCCCCTTCCCTTAAACATCCAAACACCGTGCGTCTCCATTGAAGAAAATCGAACGATTTCGACGCATCTCAGAAAGAGGGTGGCTTGCATTTTGCACGGAACACACACGGACTGGGTTTCGAGTTTTTCATCGAAACCGTTCGTCCACGAAGGCCAAATGGATACACGGTACGACTTCAAGGGTGTGTGTGTGCAGTTCCATAACGAAAGATTCAGTTTCTATTTTGCCGTTACGTCAACACAGCGACAGTTTAATGTTTTTTAGTCGATTGACAGCATACTTTTATTGTTGCTCGTTCACACATGCTTAAATTGCAGTATTGATTTAATTAATTTAAAAAAATTTTATCTATTTTTTATTACCGTATTTTATATTATTTATATAAGTTATACAACTCCAACACTCCATTTTCTTATAGAAGGTACTTAAAACTAGCATAATATTGTCCTGCATACCGCAGTCACACTGCGGGCAAGAGTTGGATCCACCTTGCCACCCTTTTCCAGGGGGTGGGACAACAACCCCCTTGGCTGCCACCCCTAAACCATTTTAGAATCGAAGCAAAACTCAACGCGTTCGAGGCGAAAAGTTAAGCGCAGTAAATTTTATGTGTCGACGTTAAGTTATTTTCATTTAATGGATTTTTCCCGCTCGCACTCTCTGTCTCTTTTCCGCTTGCTTTAAGTTATCATCCAGCGTTTCACTCTTTCAAGCGAACGGAGAACAATAAAAACCGGAAAACCCACACAAACAGTGAAAAACACTCTAGAGAAACAGTGACATATCCTTAAGAAAAGGACACAAAACAAACACTTCCACACCATTCAAAAGGGGGATGCGGTTGTTTATACAAGAGAGAGATGGAAAAAGAAAGAGAAAGAGAAAGAAAAAGTAAAAAAAAGCTAGAACGAGACAGAGGGGGTGAAAAATACAAACAAAATTCTGCTGCTTTTATCACAAGCGCACGCGAACTTCAACAGTCGCTGTGGAATTTAGTGTCACAGTTAAGCACTACCAAGCGTACATCTTCGTTGAAACAAAACATAAGGGAAAGAGCATACGCAAGGACGGTGTTCGCATTCGCGATAACCAAAGCATAATAACAGGACGCACTGCGTGAAATGGTGCCATTTTGTAAGCCAACCATAGCCGGCATTCATAATGTTGCCTTGTTGTTTCGCCCTAATTTGGTTAGTTTATGACCTGGCCAGCAGTAAACCGATGTTCGGTAGGGAAGGATATTATCCTTTTCGCTTAAGAATTAAGAACAATTACATTGATGTACGCGCCAGGATGTAACAACTATTATTGTTATGCTGTAAACGTCGTCTAAAGGTGGGGGTTGTGTTTAAGCAGGGGTGGGTTTTTTTATATTATTTTATTATATTAGGGGTGGGGAATTTTTTCACAAATTTCTATGTGATTCTATGTGAATTCTAAGCTACTATATTAAAAGAATTAGTATAGCACACAAAGTAGATTGTGATTTGTACCACGCTTCGATTAGAATCGATTGGAAGGGATTGTGCGGTATACTGTTTTGTTGTTGTTTTTGATTTATTTTTCTTGCGTTTGCAGTATTTTTTTTCTTTATTGTTGCTTAAGAGAGAAACTGTCGCTTTAAAGCTCAGATTGACCTCGAGCTGTCAAATGCACAAATACACACAGAGGACATACAAAAGCACATGCAATCTAGCTAACTTAATAACTCACACCCTCTGTCGCCCCTAACTCATCAAACCTTCCCACCCTCCTGCACCTCCCCCAAACACTTCACCCCATTCACACATTGGTCCACGTGAAACCGCAACCGAGTGTTAGAAGAAGGGTGGGCCACGAGGGGGGTTGGAGAGAGTGGGTGGGGTGGGTGGGTTGTGAGACAGCTTTGCACAGCTGGCCTTCATTCGTTCGCTCCAATTGCCACCAGTCGAGACGCGGATCACCTTTCATTCTCCCCACCACACACCCAACACACACCAGGTGCAAAAGTGAACGTCTGCGTGTGTGTGTGCTTCGAATGCTGTACACTAGAAGATTGTGATTAGTGTATGCGCGCACAAGTAACAGCAATAAGAAAACAGCAAACACACAAACGCGAATAAAATGCGTTCTCCTCCGCCTTGCAAAAGTCCCACTCGGTGCCACGAGGTAGTAACGGGGAGGGTGGTGTGGATCAGTCACGAGAAGCAACATCTGAAACGGATCTCCGGGCGAAACTGGTGGCTAGCGTATCGTCGTCAAGGCGTACGCACCGCGACATTTGAGAACGCAAACGCAGCGGCGCTAGAAGTCGCGAGGGGTTTTTAATGTTGTTGTGCTCCACTTTACACACTTAGTGATAAATTAGTATGCTGGAAGCGAGTTAAATGCTAGCAGGTAAAGGTAAATAATATCCATGAAGATCGTTCAATACGCTGGCAGATCGATAGCAGAGCAGAGAGTATACTATTTCGAATCAGTCCCACCGAAAACAAAAATCTTAATAAAAACAACAAACCCTTTAAATACTATTATCACACGTAAAAGGAATAGTTATTCTGGGTCAATAAATAAAAAACAAGTAGAAAAAAAATACTACAAACAATGATTAAAAAAATAACTCAAACCTTGATCGGTACGGCAGGATCACAATAGACTACCCCAATTTAATTCCCACCAAATTAATTTTTTTTTTAATCCTAATTCCTTCCCAATTCTTAATAGTGTCGCTTATTAATATCAATGTTATTATTATATGGTATTGTTTACGACTAGATTATGTTTTAACTTAAAAAAAAATTGACAGAAATGTTGTCAATTTAGTAAAAGTGGTTCTAAAACGGTAAACTCGTTACTAAAAACAGTTTTCTGAATGAACTAGAATTTCTGGATGTATAATATTGTTTACGAGAAGAAAAAAAACCGAGCTTAAGCCTTAAACTGCTTGAGCTATAACAGCTTGCTGGTTAGGATGTAACTTCCTTATTCGATTGATGTCAATTTTTGTAGAAGTTGTCAAAATTGTAGAAGATATATGTATCATCTTTCTACCCCTCAACATCTCGTAAAAGATGAAGGAATCTGCAAAAGGGAGCTCTAGCACGAAACGAATGCTTGATGATGCAAATGCAAATAATAACCAATAAATAAACCAAATACACCAGACAGATCGAAACACAGCACAATGGAAGCCGAGCTGCTTAATATGTGTATCCGTCGCGACACCGAAATTGCTGCCTGTCCATCCCTACGGTCGCACGGCACACGGACCGTCTATAGCTATTACCATGCCCTTCTAACCATGAAGTTCACGAACCTTTTTCTCATCAACACGGCGCGTAACCTAACCGACATCAAAGAAAGAGAGAGAGAGTCTTCTATGTGTGGGTGTGGGGCGTGTGTGTTTGTACGGCATTATGCAAAACGCAGTGTCGCATCCACCACCCACACGAACTTTAAGACCTGAAACCGAACCCGAGGGATGCACAAACCCGGAAGAACGCCAGGGAAAAAAAGGCCAGTGACATCTTCCGACAACTACCCCCTTCGTCCGGTGCAACCCCTTTCGGTCACCATTTTGTCACTTTATTTCTTCCGATCAAGTTGAATCATTTGACGGTTCATTGGAACGGCAGGCGGATTTTTTTTTTGTGTGTGTGTTATTGTTGCTTTGCTTGGCTATGCACAAAAGGGGACCGAACGACGACGACAACGACGACGAAAGCGATTGAGATGCAGTTTGCATACTAAGCACAACCTCCTTATGTTTCCCCTTCGTTTCTACCATGTTCTCCACCGGGAGCATAGGGTGTTTACCACCTTCCCACCTGCACCGTCTCAATCCCTCCATCACCACCCAACCGTTATGTGTAATGTTCGCGTGCAAAGCAAGACATAATATGGGCGGAAATGTAGGGTGGGACACCGTACGTCCCATTATTGCACACGCCGTCAGATTCGTACGACCCCCTGGGCAAAATATTATTTCACCCTTCTTTTCTTTACCCTTTTGGCGATTGTGATGTTGTCACCTACGCAACCGGTGGATGGTGATGAGACCAACATAAAAAAAAAAAATAGCAGCTCTTTGCCGTGCAGTCAGAACTTCCACACACAGAGCACACACATGCGGCACAGGCAGAAGATGTGCTTCCTTTCAAACGCGAAACCGGGCGCCATCGTGTGCCTGCGCGACATCGATTACATGCACCGGGTGTAAGCTGTTATGACAATGGAACCACCCAACCCCCCCCCCCTCCCCCTCCTCCCATCCCCTCACCCCAAGCGCCAACATAGAAGGGCAAAATGTTTGACTTCTAATGCGCCGAGCCGACGTCCCTGCACACGGAGCAGCAACAAGTGGATGCCATTTTGACCTGCAGTTTAACAGCGAAATAAAAGCAAGATCGGCTAGCTTGGTAGACGAAATGGAATGGTAAAGCATATCTTACAACTACCCATCGCTCGGTACACGGTGCACTCGGAACCGTCCTGGAACTACCTGGCAACACGTCGTTCATGGTTCATTTGGCGCGTCGTTTCGCTTGCCGCTCTAATGAGGGCTCGCCGGGTGTCTCGTCGCTATCACATTACGGCCATCGTATCTCGCCCACCTTCCCCGACCAGCGAACCCATCAACCGAAAACGGCAGAATCGGCCCTGGTTCGCCAGCGCAACTTTGCAGACGGACGGAAGTTGTGTATTGGAGAGCAGGGAAGGCAATAAGGCCGGAAGTAACTCGGTGTGATGATAAGTTTGCCATCAGTTGCTGTCACCGAACAGGCGTTGTGTAAAGGTTGTGTCAAAGTTTATTCTAGCAAGAGGGATTGCCTTGGAAAAAGGTAAATGGTTGGTGTTTTCTTCAAGACATCACCAAAGTTTACCTTCAATTCAATTCCTTTGACCGTTGATCTGTAACATTTTGTATACATTTTCCGTATTTTTCCAGTTGAATGGCAAATGTCTTGGGGGTGCTAAGAATTTTTGGGTAGTAGAGCTGTGATGTAATGATAGAATACACTCAGTAGACACTGTAGATACTTTATGGCGCATCTTTTATCAGAAATCTCTAAAGTTCTATGCTTTAGGTATTGGGTAGTCGTCTTCCGGCCTCAATTATTTGAAATCCTTAATCCTTAAGGATGGCATTTCTCAAGCAATAGACAAAGAGCGCGGAATTGAAACCAGATATTAGTTAATTCTCAAGAATTTTGTGCTATTCTACTCCAAAATCATTCATTAATGATTAATGAACAACTTCATGAAGATCCCTTTTATATCAGGCATTTCTGAACAATTCTTGAGGTCTGGACGTCAAACAAAGACAAAGTTGTTAGACATTTCTTGAGGAGGTCCTCAGAACGTTATTGGGAATTGGGTTTCGGGAGAAAATTTTACGAATCTCAGTTTAATATTCTAGTTTCTCCAATGTCCAATATCTGAGCACTCCTTGTTGCTCTTGTTATAGCACATAGCAACACCGGATGTGAAGAGCAAATTTTACTTGCCCGGAGCTACACTGATGTGTGCTGACTGTTGATGCTTCTACCTTCCGGGAACCAACCAAAGAGCCAATCGAAACCATGCAAAGATTTATTCCGGGGCACAATCTATTCCACGAAATATCATCTTCAATTCCACCATAAAGTTCATGGTGGTGGGATATTCTCGCAAATAAAAATGTATCTCCCCACCGCACGTACGGAGCAGCATACTACGCAACAGATGAAAGCCTAACCAGCATAAAGGTTGGGTAGGTGGTGTTTCCTCGGAAATTAATAGCGAGTTTTAAAAATTTGAATTTCAAATTCTGGCGCTGAGTGTGTCCTGGCCGGTGCGGTGTTGTATTGTTTCGTATTGGTGGAAGATGGGCAAGAATAACAGCGCGAAGATATCGCGTACCGGTGAGGGAGGTAACGCTCAAGATTCACTTCACCGAAGGTGGCTTGAAGGCTTCCGGGCGAGAGGGGTTGAAAATGGACATAAAACAAATAATAGGAACAGCAGCAAACAAAAACAGAACAGGTACGCAATGATGTAAAACATGATAGAGACTGAGAGACCCAATCATGCTGCCTGTTTGACTTTTGCGTTCGTGGTTATGGCGGGATCTTCCGAAGATGACAAACAACCGTGTACTGCTCGGTCACGTTGCGTTACATTTACAAACCTTCCACCATCATCCAAACTATACGCACGCACTTGTTGCCAGGCTTATCTGTCCTATCTCTCCCTTTCTCTCTCTCTCTCACACACTATTTCTGAATAAAAGTTCCTTTATGCTTCTGGCCATCTACAGCACTCTCTCTTTCACTGTGTCAACAACAAACTTATCTGAACAACGGTGAGTGAAGTGGTTTTTGAGGTCAAGACGCACCACCCCAAAATCGGAACCTCGAACCGTCTCTTTGGCCCCGTACGCACACAAACACACTCACGCGTAAAGAAAGAAAGACAGTCACCACGGCCAACGCACGGACGGCACGGAAGAGAACGAACAGGCACAGCAGCAAACGATGATGATGATGATGATGATGATGACGCAGTTCCATACGATCGGGACAAGGAACTGGGATTTTACCTTACCGCTTTTACCACAGAATGCGTCTGTGACTCATAAAACATAACAACACCCTCACCCCCGTTTTCTCTTGTCCCCGAGCCATCGAGAGGCTAGCGAGGTTCGTTAGTGTTCAGGTGGGAAAGGTGACTGCAAGGCAACATTTAACCGAAAAACTACTGTGCTTTTCTTGCACTGTTTCGATATACGGGGTGTTGTTGTTTGCTCTCTTTGAGTCACGCATTTTGGACATTGGCGATTGGAGAATGAATCATACATCGTTAACTGAAGTTTGCACTGTTGTACACGGCGCGTTGGAAACTTCCTTCTAATAAAAACAATTTTAATATATCCAATTCGTTCGATTTTATATTTGATAGATAGTGATTTAAATGACTCATATCACTCTAATATCATGTGTAAATTCCATTGATACAGAATCCACCTAAATGGAAGTTCCAAGACATCATGGTGATGTCTATGATAATTTCAATTAGTTGTTTGGATCTTTAAAATAAGTGAATAACGCTCAATCTCCGACGTTACACTAATATCTCAAGAAGGTACTTAGAGAATGTGAGTGTAATTTTTCTACGCGAAAAATATTCAAAAAATCTTAGCTTGCTGAAAAAAAAGAATACTTCGAAAGAAATAAAAAAAATAAAAATATATATGTATATAATGATTCTATGGACATTCAAAAACCTTCAAAGACTCATTAGGCTTTAGAGATATAAAATTTTTTAGAGCCTTAATTCAAAGATGTTGGAATCAAAACTATCTTAATCCCCAAAACAAAACAAAATTCATGAATATTAAGACATCAAACACTCTTCAGAGATTTAAGAGATCGAAGAATCTTCAGATATTCCTGAATCCTCCGAGATCGAACAATCTTAAGCGATTCATAGATCTATATAGATCGATGTATCTTCAGACATTAAAGATCTTTTGAGAAACTTTGTTGGCCCTTGGATCTTTCGTGAGTTGACTCTTGAGAGTTAACTCATAAATCTCATCATAAACTCAAGAATCTTTATAGATCGACAAATCTTCAGATATTCATTAGGCATCGGAGATCGAAGAATTTGTAACAATTTTTTATAGATCGAGGTATCTTCAGATATCAAAAATCTTTTGAAAATCTTTATCTCTTTATGTTAAATTAATCGTTTATATAACATATTATCTTCTGCAACTCTTTACTCTTGACACTCTTGATCTAGGAGTTGGTGACCCAGAATTTAAAAATCATTGTTACAACCCAATTATGTTCGTGCCCTCTTCTGCATGTACATTCAACCACCACCAATAATGAAAATAAACCCTAAAAAATAAAAGTTTTTACCTAAATAAAGTTGTCGCTTATACTGGAGCAGCTTACAGTCGTCCGCTTCGTGTTCTATCTTCATGCAAGGCGTGTGTGTTTGCACAAATTCACCGAAAAGCGAGCCAGACCGACCGTGGTACAGAGAGAGTAGCCTTTTACTGTGTCTCACTCTTTCTACACAACCCCTTTTAATCTGTGTTCTCACGCAACAGCAACAACACTTAAGAAAGTAAGCACTAACTTTATTTGTCACTACCAAGCTGCACGTCGGTGCCTCTCACGCAGGCAGTTACGAGAGGTTTGCCCGGGGGCGTTATACACTACAGCACTAACACACATTAAGAAAGGACGATTTCCTGTTGAAGAAGCCGCATAACGCATACTGCTGATAAGTGTGATAAATGGTGGGGGTTGATTAGGGGGACGCGGGGCGGAAACAAACAAACAAAACACTAGTCATGTGCACACTCAAACATTCACATTCATCGACGCGCGCCGTGATGCTGTGCATGAACACTACAAATGAACCGCGTGCGGGTGTGTATGGGGAAGATAACTTTCTATGCAAATTTAAACGGATCGTTCCGAGAAATGTGTGGCATGGAAGGGCGACTAGAGGGGGAGGGTTGTATGTAGCCAATAATGCGAAGCATCATGCAATCGAAGAAACATAGGAAAAGTAAAGCTGATAATGGTGATAGACAGAATCATATTATGCGATTTTTTTTTAAATTTAGATAACGAAAACGGATCGCCCAATAAAAGGGTGCGTTCGACGAGAAAAACCACACGTACAAAAAATACACATCTTTTTGCGATTTTGTTTTACATGACACATTATTTTTGTTGATAAAATGAATCAAAACTTATTTTGTGCTGTTTGTATATACAGCAATCGGAACGCAAACTGATGGCAATGGAACAAAACGCAACACTACTAAAAATAATTATATGAAACAAACAAAATATTGCACACATTAATTCATGCAGGAAAATGCATTTGCAAAAAAAAACAACACACACACACACAGACAAAATCTAATGCATAAACCTTAATTTTTCTATTAAATTTATTCCACTCATGCGTTACGTGTGTAGTTGTCCAACTAAGAAAAACGAATTACCTCCAAAAATTAACATTTATTCTGCCCCACTGGATGGCGAAGCTTGTTGATGGTTGTGTGCGGTGAAGCGCTTGTTTGTCCTACAATTACGCTTTCGCTGCTATGTATATGTGTGCGTAAAACACACTACACCCCTATCTTCGCCCGCTGGATACGCACGTACGATTTTCCCTGACCTTGACGCTGTTTCTTCTTGCAAGGAAAAACGCTTTTCCGCCGATAGCCGTCGTTTTTTGTACGTTTTTCGCTTCTGTTTTGCTTCGTTTTACACTGCGCGTTTCACGTGTTTGTGTGTGTGTGTCTGTTATCAGCAGTAAATGCACACACGCGCGCCGGAGGAAAAACAATACGCACACGCACACATTCGGATAATCTCTCACACTTATCGCAATGCCCCCACAATGGAAGGGAAATGGATATCGCTTTACTGTGTCACCAAACCCCTCGAAAAACCGCACTGACTAGTTTAACAATTGTTTGTTTATTTTGAGATTTCTTCTTTTTCTCACAACATTTGATAGCTGATAAGCTGATGCATTCGATCACCAACTGGCATCGGAGACACGGTTTATGTGTCGCACTATTTTCTGTGTGCACAAACATTAAGCAAGAAAAGAAAACATTATTTAATACATAAAGGAACAGTTAAATCACCAAAATAAGGTTGTCAAATAAACGTGTGAAACTGTAGCACAACGAATAGACGTTTTAAACGACAAAAAAAACGTAAAGATAGACATTTTTTGAGAAAAAAAATATCATACGAAACGCTTTTATTACAAAAAAAAAAAATTTTGTTTGTTTTCAACTCACACACGCTCCCTCCCTTTACTACCAAACTTCCCCTTTCCTTTTAGCTGTTATTCAAGTTTTCCAATTGAAGAAAAACGGCAATAAACACGACAAAAAGAGTGAGCGAGTGAGAAAATTTCAGTGAGCTTTTCATGAATGAAACATTCGCCGGAATTGAGTTAAATGCACAAGAAACGCATGTTCTATTTGTGTGCAGCATATTACACAGGGGTGCACATCAGAACAGAACAGGCACATCAAAGTATTGCCACATTGATTTATTATTTCCCATCAAGTAAACGGTAACCGAATACCAGTTTCTATTCGATCAGATTAATCGGATTGATTTAAAAAATATATATATTTTTTAAATATATAATACAATAATCCATCCTCATACACACGTGTATAATAAAAAAAATGGCTGTGTGTTTTGTGTTACCCGAAAGCCTTTGAGTGGTAGGGCTGACTCATCGAAAAACGTTCTTTAACGCGAGTGCCCCGTTTTCCACCACGGTCTAAAAAGGCAGGTGGTCAGAGCGGCTTCGCGCTAGTCACTCATTCCATCTTATACACCGCAAGGGGTGGGTTTTTTTTGTCTGATTGTTTGCTTGTATTGTGCACGGCGCAACGCACACGCTCGTTGAGCTAGCGATCGGAATGTGAGTGCGTCGCTCACGGTGCGCAGTATTTCGCATAGGTGAGGAATTTTTGTTCAACATTCTTTACATTCCCCCTTGCTTTACATTCTTTCTCTCACATTCGGCGCTCTCTTTCTCGCTCGCGCCCTCGCCCTTTCTCTCTCATTCGCGCTACCTCTTTCTCTCTTTATCCGATGACGCACATAAAGCGTACGGAAAAGCGGAGGGGAGAAGTAATTGTGTGCGTTGCAGGTAACCGATGACACACCGTTTAAGGTCACCCTTTCCTTGCGTTACCTTTGTGTGTGTGTTTTGCGAGATGCTGCCACTCAATGTAGCGCACAATACAATTTTTATAACACACACGTACTCAATTCGGGAGATGAAATACAATCTCAAACACTAGGCGCATAATAACACAACAATCACACACGCACACACATCAACCCAATTACACTGCGCATTTACACACTGTGTTTATTTCTCATGTTGTTGTTGTTGCATTGATCGGGAAACCACACGCGGTTGATAGAAGGAGATGCGAGATTGAGTGTCGATAAGTTTGGCGTGTTTGCTTCTTCCTCGTATTTGCTCTATTCCTGTGGTTGTTGTTTCATCTGGTTGATTGCCGCCGCCGGGATACGTAACATAAGAGTGTGTGTGTGTGAGTATGCGCTCTCGCTCTCGCTTCCTGTTAGAAAAGGAAAGGTGAGAGCACGCACAAACGCAGCCAGTGTGTGAGCGACTGAGTGATGATCGTGTGGTGTTCTTGTGCGCACCCCTGTGCACCGATCGAGATTTCATAATACCCAAGCAAAACTCTGCTGGGTACGCTCGTTTGGGGGTAAGCTCGTTTGGTACGGGAGAGGAAGGAGACCGAACAAACGCAACAGAAACAGGGAAAGAAGGGTCTTCTTGCGCACACTTAACCGGTTTTAACCACCCTCTCTTTGCCACACGCAGGCACCCCACCCCACACACACACACACTAGAGCGGGGTTGCTGTTCACCCCCCTCTCTTATGGGGTTGGTTGGTGATTGGATGGTAGTTGTATGGTGGTGGTGATGTTCGTTTCGCCCATTTTCCGATTTCAATCCGATCCACGATTCATTTGCTTTGAATTGAACGGCACTAAACATATGCACACACACACACACACACATAGATACCCGTATACAGATGCGCTCGCGCACGCGTTCACTCTTAACGTACTCGTACAAGATAGGGGTTAGGTGCGGTGGGGTCACACACTGGCGCTAAAGAGCAAACGTTTGTTTTTTTATTTATATTTTCCTGTCCCTACATCTGCACACCTTACACTCCCTCCCTCGCACCACCCTTCAACACGCTCCCATCACCTAACCGAACAACTTTTACGACACAAATCTATAACCATAAAAAGGGGTTTTTCGCAAATAAGAAGAAAAAGCAGAAGCAGAGCAAATCAGGGTGGAAAAGAGAGAAAATGAAAAGAACTCATGTATACACACATCCCCACAAACAAACACACACACACACACACACGCACGCAGAGAAAAGCGATCTGCGTATCTGAGCGTGTATTGAGTTACGGAATAGAGAGCAACATGAGCGGAAAAAACAACAAAATATCGTGTCTCGAGATCCTTTCACCACATCGTTTCTTCTTTGACTCCTATCTTCCTTTTTTCACCGATTTTTCTACCTTTTCCATCTACGCTGTCTATTTGTATGCGTGCGATCTCGCTCTGTTGGTTTGTCACCCGGGTCAAAAAGTAGCCCAAACGAGGGAAAAAAGGCCTAAAAGCCACACACTTTACCTCGCGATAGAGTGAAAGAGCACTGTATTCTTAACCGCAACCAACGTTGGCGCATAACAAAAAAGATCGGCTTAGCAACACGATAAACAGCTACGAAGCTGCTTTAGCATGGCCGACGCACCGTTAAGCAGCGTTAAAGCGACGGCGGTGCCAAAATTCGTTCCTTTACCAAACAAAATGCCGCTTTTACGGACAACTGTTTTCTTCCAACTTTTACGCAACGCAGCAAACGCTCAATCATCACACACGCAATACGATACGCTTTTGCTCTCTACTGCCTTGCACCTCATTCTAACAAAGCCGAAGTCTACGTGGTGTTTAACAATATCGACTCGATTCGAGTGGTCTAAACAAGTTTTAGCTCTATCCTTTACTTTTCCTTTTGTTTTCTCTCTCACCTTCAGGTGAGCTTTCTCTCCTTTTATCCCTTTATATCATCGACAGAAGTTCTTTCCACCCGGTGGTGCAAGCGGCCATGTCCAACGTAGCGGGACATCACCAGCTTTTTTTTGTTTTGTCCTACCATTTTATTTCCCATCTCGCTTCGCGGATCACTTTACCTTTCGGACTAATACTCTATCTAGATGTGGTGGATTATATGAACGATCGTGTAGTGCTCTTTCAATATATCTCTCGCTCTCTCTCTCTCGTTCTATTTTGTTGGTTATTTCAATGCGTTCGAGAGTTGAACCTTTGCTTCGCAGCTTATCTGTTCGCCCCTTTTGATATGTTCGTGTGTGCGGCTAGACAGTGTGTGTGTGTGCATGCGTAATTAATTGAACCGCTTAATCTAGAACGATCCAACTCTAACACGATCTTCCTTTTCAACGTTTCCTGAATAAACCACAAATCCTGTCCTGACTTCTCGGTTTGCTCAACTTCTCACAACAAAGCCAAAATGGTGACTTTGAGTTCTTTACTTTCTGCATAAGCTTTGTGTGAGGCGGTGGTGTGTTGGGCTCCTGATCAGCTCACCCTCTATTTCTCTCATCCCCTTTCGCTGCAATTAAGCGTGACGCTCAGGTGGCAAAAGTTGCGTTTGCTCATGTATGTATGCATTGGTAAACCGGTCAGTAAGACCATTTTGATGGTAATGTCAGGAAAGGACGAATCTTTCCAGTGGATTACATTTACTATTTTAAATATTTTATTTACCATTACTTTTTATTGATTATTTGCCAACATTCACATATAGTGAAATATTAACTTCAACACACAACTCAACTGAGGGTAAATTTTGGGGATGTTTTAAAACTAATTTTAACCCCACCAAAAACCTGTATCATCAGTTCTTGTGAACACACGCAACTGCGTACGTTGCATTTGAATATGTGTTGGTATTATGACGTATCTGTAAAGTGTTGGTAAACAGAGGTGTCAAAGTGATAATATTTTACCACTAATTCTACTTTTTCGTAAAAATACGCTAAACCTCACACATTTGCCCATAGAACATAAACGCTTGAAGCAAAACACACACATACATATTGAAACATAAACAACAAGAGCAGCGCGCATCCCCAACAGACAAGTGGTTCAGCTAAGAAAATTCAAAGAGCAATTTTTCTTGATGTCAAATGGAAATTAATGTCTTTTATTTTCCTCCTCGCTCGCTTGCGGTGCCCATCACTGTCCGGCGAAGGCGTAACGAGCTACCAAACACATACACATATAAATAAACACGCAAGCACACTGCGAGCTAAAAAGAAATGAAATTAATTTGCCTAATTTTCGACCAGCGACAGGAGAAACGCATCAAATCCGAGTTGTGTATTATTTTTCGTTGTCTTTCTCGCCTCATCCTTACGAATCCTTGTTGTTTTTTTTACTTGATAATTCTCTCTTTTTGCTACCTATCATTAGATATTCGTTTCTCTCCTTCTTGTACACACACACACACACACTCCTTCACACTCACACACCCTCTCCCGCTCTTTCGCTGTTTTAATTAGCACAGTTCGCAACAAGATGCAACCATTAGTGCTCTCTAAATGCTGTTATTCAATAGAACTGGCGCTTTACAAAGATGTATTCGGCGCGCCATTAGCAAGACAGCACACAAACAGTCCCACACACACACACATATACCCACACGTGCACGCACGCGTGTAATACACAACAATACAATCAATCATAACGATACGAAAAACTCGATTTGCGTTTGTTCGTTTGATTGTTTGTTTCGCCGTTTGGCGTTGTTGATGTTTTTGCTACTCTTTCTCTCTCTATCTCGCGCTCTCTCTCTCTCGTCTATGTTATCGTTGTTCAATTTTTGGGGATGCTCTTTAATTGATCTCTTCTACATGTTCTTCTTCCGCAGCATTGCGTTGTTTAAAGAGTTGACCCGGGGGTGGGTTGGTGGGGTGTCGAAAGAAAAGAGAAAAGGTGTTTTCTGCTAGACACGGTCACTATGGATGAGGGGAGGGGGAGAGAAGCAGAAACGACGGAAGGGCAGGAGTGGCGTTCCGTCGCACCCGAGTAAACACACACCGTAACAGAAAAAAACTGCCCGAAGAAACACAAGCGACAGTGAACACGCTTTTTTGGTAAGACGAACGCACCGACACGCTCCAAGCACAACACTCAAAACGCAACTAAGCGGGAAGCGAACGCAACAGCTCGCATACGACTCCGAGACACGGCGCACACGCGGCACGGCGCTCTACCGCACGGTGAGTGAATGAGTGCTCGGCCCTTCCGCGCGCGCGGGTCACTCATTTCGTTACGCGTTCGTTATACCGTTACCGGAACGGCTGTGTGTGCGTGGGCTACCAGGGGGTGCGAAAAAGAGTAAGCGTAGACACAGAAGAGAACGCTACGCTGGACGATGCGTGGTAGTGTGACAAAGAAAAGAAACCACACACGCATACACAACACCGCTAGGAGAGAAAAATACAATACAGTACAGTGGGAAACATTTTCCATCACTCAGCATATTCACACACACACACACACACGTACACACTCACAGGTGATGGAGCCGCGCATTAGAACCGTCCAGAAAGGCTCGGGAGCAAATGCGCTAGACGTGGGTTCTGCTGGGCACGGAAACAACGGGGTGTTTGGGAGGGTTGAAAGCTGGGGAGTGTGTGTGTGTGTGTCACTTTTCCCGATTTTCCCGAGCGCAATGGGTGATCGGGGTTTTTCCGATGAGTTGCTACCGGTTTTAACCCCTTCGATTGATGGTTTCCCTTTTTAAAAAAAATACTACCCTTGGCGGGCTCGAGAGAGACAGAGCGAGAGAGAGGGATGAAATGAATGAGAGAAGCAACAACGAAAAAGGAACGTAACGAGAGTGACGACAGCCGAAAACGGTACAACAATAAATGTGCAAAGACCACGGGTGTGTAAAGAAGCAGCAAGACAAAATAAAACCGGCACAAACGTAGAATCGGGTGACTTAAAGCCTGTACAGTGCGACGCAAGTACGCACACACGGTGACACTCAGTGCTCTTACAATAAAAGGGGTGCTTAAGGGCAGCGAGAGTAGCGGTCGGGAGAGCGATCCTATCACGGAGTTTGTGGTGGTGTGCAGGAGATAGAGATAGAAAGAGAAAGAATGAGTGTGAGAGAGATGGAGAGTGGGAGGGTGGGAGAGAGAGAGGGGAAGAAAGGGGTGGCGTAGAGCGCGCACTTGACTGATGGTTGTACGATGACCATTAAAACAAAACACCGCTAAACGAGGGTATTATTATTTTATTACACAAAACACACATGACAGACATTGTGGGCGTGTGAGAGAGTGAATGATACAACAGAGGAAAAAAAAAGGAGAGTAACATTTATCGCCCTTTTCCCTAAATGCGTGGGGGAGGGGGGGGGGATGATTCAAGATGGAAAACATTCTATTGATTTCCATTTGTGGATCTTTACAAAAACCCAAAACAATGATCTTTTCTCATTTTGTTTCTCTCTCTCTTCCTTGACATCATCTTGCATATATCCCCACGCTCGAGAGTCTGGCCGTTTCAAGCGCATAATGTCGGGGAGTTGAACTCGTTCTTATCACGCTAAAGATTTAATTGATAAAGCGACGTACCGATTGCACTAAGAAGCGTGTGTGCGAGTGTGAGTCGGTTAATTGGATAAATGATCATTGTGGGGCAACTACATCAGCACCGAATACCGTAATAGGCAGGGTTTAGCAATTGATAGCGCTGATGCATTGATTGATGATCTATGTCTATGGTCCATGTCTCAGAGGTGTCCGTGAGCACTGCAATCAGTTATTAAACTTAAAATTATTCATTTAAAACTTCATAATCACACGAAATGAAGCAACAATTTAGCAAAGAAACAATTAAATCAAATAAACCAAATAAATAATAATTGCAATTCAGATCGGTCAGATATGATGGACCTTCCTGACTGTCTAAGTCAAATAGAAACACATCGTTTTAACAGAAAATCCTACAGCTATAAATTCAAAATCAGCCTTAGTGAAACAAATTTATGAGCACTGACCCTCGGTACGCACTTTTCGCAGTAAGTACGACCGACCCAAAGCGTGCAATCGTCACCGGAGCAAGCGTCAACTGAGACCCCCCGAGACAACGAGACGGTTTTATTGATGTAAAACCCTTCACCGACGGTCGGAAAACAAAGGTAGGTTTGGAAGGGCGAGCAGCAGATAGAACGAACGGAGTGAAACATGACGACAATGACAATAAAGCGATAGAGTCGCTATGAAACTCAACACGGTGGACCGCGCTCGTGTATGGGTGAAGCGCTGCAGTCTGCACCGTCACGACAAGGGGTCCCGAAAGCGAACGGCTGCTGCGAGCGCATTAATACCGTACCAATTACCCCGGGGTGCAAACTAATACAATTATAAAAAAAAAACAGTAAAGGAACTCTGCACTCTGTCAGCTAAAACACGCGAAGTAAGCTGTTCGATTTGTTATCTATCTTGCCGCAGCCTTCGTCGTTTGTTCGTCTACTTTACATAAGAATCGAGGTGTTACATCGTGTAGGGATTATTCTTTTAAGCAGTTATTATCGTCTCGCATGCGTTTGTTTTTTTTTTATTCTTTGACGATGTTGCCTTTTCTCAATTTCATTACGTTACGTTTACACCCTTGGCCCTCCCCTCCTAGAAACTGCAAGCCAATCAAAGCCCTCGGTGCAAGACGGTGGTGCAGGCCTATATTTAAACAGCTCTTTCTGTTCGCCATCGACGTAATGTTCCGCGAATTTTGTGGTTAATCATCGACTGAAAGGGGGGGGGGGGGGGAGCTCATAGTCACTCAACGCCGTCGATCGTACACTCATCCTCAGCTGTTTCTCGCACACGTTGCTGGTGCTGCCGGTGAAGAAGCCCGCGCACAGACTGCCAATTCAATTTGCTCGGGATGCTGCACCCGTCTGCAATTACGCTCCCGACGGATTGTCGAGAATCAGAACAAAACCGAGGGACAGCAAGATGCACCATCCGGGGCACGTACGGTAGCAAAGCAATCCTTCGTAATGGACTAGCGGCAGGGCTGCAGAAGCGCCACTGGAACGACGAAATGCAACATCTTCACGTCATCCGCCAACAAAAAAAAAAACCACGACACCAACACTAATGACTTCTTGGTGCCCGCGAAGATGGATGGTGGGTGAGATGTGGATGGGTTCTGCGAGCCGCAATCGTCATCGCCGTAGTGAGGCCAAGCCATGCGGCGACGCCGACACCGTCGACGGGAGATGAAGAATTATTTAGCAACCCATTTCGGACGGTGCCCGACTTGTTGGCCTTCTCATTCACGCTCACTGCATCACGCCGTGACTTTTCATTTAATGTTCTACTCCCGATTAATCCAACCCCTCCATCCGACTTTCGCCGTCAAGCCGTTCTTCGACGGGGCTCGATTTGCGCTATAACTTTTGCTCATTTCGCTTGTTTTTTTTTTTCGAGCCGGGGTGATAAATGATTGACTATATGCCGCACACAATGGGAAAGGGACACCAGGTTGGGGTGTGGGTGATGATGAAAGGGAGGCAAGCAACAAGAGCAAATAAAACAACAAACAAACACCGAAAGAGCAAGGAAACGGTACGACAAGGGAGAATGGGATGTTTCAGTTTTATGAATGTTTCGACGAAATTAATTTTCAACAGAAGAGGGTCAGATTAAATTAGATTAAATTAAAGTGTCCAAAAGTTCGCTTCCCGAACCCTGGAAACGGATGGGCTTTGGGGATGATGGTGGTTAAACTACTTCGCACGGAAGCTGTGCTGTGTGTAGAGAGAGAGAGAGAGGCAAATTGATCGAGAGAGAAAAAGAAGAGAAAGAAGGAGTAAGAAAGAGAAGGACCAGTAGAGCTGGCGTCTGGCAAGAAAGCATCACAGTGTAAAAGGGAGATAAAAGCATTGGGGATAAAAAAAAAAAAAACCAAGTTAAAGCACTCGAACACACGAGGAAAAGGATGCTGCAGTGTGAAGATGTTACCAATAAAAGGTACAGTAGAAAGAGATGAAGAGAAGACAAGAAAGCGAAGCGAATCGAAGGGAACGGTAAGAAAGAGAGGGAAGGAGGGAGGGACGGGGGGGGTGGGGGGGGGATGGGGTCAGCAAATAGGATGAACGCTTGAGTCGTCTGCGCTAGAACGCTCCAGGGTGTTGGTACGCGTGGCTGTGTGCGTACAGACGTGATTGTGTGGAAACATTTGGAAATAAAAATAAACCCCTTCACTCGTCTACGGTGTACGATGTACAACCCCGCGAAGCATCGAGACAATCGAAGATAAAAAAGAGAGTGAGATCGTTTCAGATTTACAATGTGTATTGTATCGTGTGTGGCTGTGTGTGTGTGCGTGTTTTGTTATGTATGTACACAGTAATATTATTTAAAGCCATTTAATTATCGTGTTTTTTTTACCGCAGCAAGATGGAGACAGTGGTGAAGGATAATTAAACGTAAAGTAATTTTCCTTCTCACTCGTGCACACGCACTATGTTAACGATTATCAGATGCGATCTAACATCTGTGGGCTGTGCGCCATTGGAAAACAGCAAGAAAACAATTAAATTAACTAAAAAGAACACAAGCAACGGCAAAACGGGCCATAAAAGAAAGGAAAGCATTACGCGCAGCATCTTTGCGCCGGAGCGCATCCATGACGTTTGTAAAACCAAAATCACGGTTTTTCGTATATAAAATAAAGTATCGTGCCCCCTGTTCCCCTCCCCCCTCTCACGTTTCTCCCACCCCTCATCCCCTTCAATAACTTCTCCTTCTGGTCCCTTTCCCGCCCGTACCTCCACTGTAATCGTTGCTTCCATCTTACGGGGGGGGATGGGGGGGATGAGGGGAGGGTACACTGTTTTCCGAACCGAAATCGAAGAAGTGCACTCACACGGTCGCAAAGCTGCGCGTGAGCGCAAAAACCTGTTTCAAAAATAGAAGGAAAAAAAAAACTCACCCCATCCTGAACTCCACGCTCGCCACACGCCCCGCTTCGCAACCCTTCGCCCCATCCATTCACGGGGCGCGATCGACTAACCGGTCGTTTGTATAAATTTATACTTATTCATATTTGTGTGCGACGGCGTTTAGGTGCGCCAGCCAGTGTGTAAAGTTTTAAACTGATGCTGGATGGGGTGTGTGTGTGTGTGAGAGTGTGGGGGAAACCTAAGCGGATAGAATACGATGAGCTAACAGTGCGCAGAACGATGGAGGTGCATCGGTTCCGATCGGAGAGATCGCACACGTAAAATACAGAGCGTGAGAGAGCGAGCGAAAGAGAGAGCCGCATCCACTTGAAGATGAAGTTGGATGTGTGTGTTTTTTTGTTGTTCTTCTTTCATTTTGTTTCATTTTGATGCGTCGATGGTGAACGGGGAATCGGAGAGGGGAAATTTGGGTTCGCATCTCGCAGCTCTCATCTCTTGTGGAGAGATGAGCGCACACACACACACACACACACACTCATGCATACAACTATACAAACAGTCGTTTGGGGAACGTTGATCGCGGATCGGTTTGATTGTGTATCGCGACCGCTACCGTTGATAGGGTTGCTGCCAACTGACGCGGCTCCATCACGCATGCACACACATTGCTGCATGCCGTCACTTATCTGGTAGCTGCTGGCTACCACCGATAGGAAATCGATTAAATGGTCGATTAAGAATAACACAATGTGTGTGTGTGTGAGTGTGTGATCACCCTTAAGTAGATGACAGCTGCACACGTGAATCGACAGTACAATGCGGTTGGCCTGCCTTCAATGGTTACGGTGCTAATGTCCTACTGAGCATCAGGCTCTTCTTAAGCGGGCTCCGTCAATTCTGGGACGTAGACACTAGACCCCGTTACATCGGACGTTAGAATTAATTCTTCTACCACTTATGAAGATGCACGTGACGTTGTTCAGATTTGCAATTCTCCAGATTCTCTGGATTTTTTTAAAAGTCTAAACATTCTCACAAAAAAGACAAGTCTCTAAAGCAAATGGAGCATTTATTATTCTTGAAATATACAATAACCTGTACGTGACGTTTGTTATTGTGAATTCTAGTCGGGATTTCTTCGTAACTTTTGTCCAGATTTGAGATGTTCCATAATCTCATTCTCAAAGCATTCTCACAAAAATGACATGTATCTTTATCTGTAGAAGGGAAACAATACCCTAAAACACTTGACAAAGCAAGTTGACAATGGCTCTCCTCCGGAAGATATTTTATTCGCCTGAAATTCAAAGACACTTATCATCTTCGGTATGTTTCTTGGTTTGCGTAAATGCGGATATATTGTTGCGAAGTTATGAATTGCTATAAAGTCGCTTCTTTCGAACTTAGCACGGATATGCAATCTGGCTGCGAGCTAACAAAGTAGCCGTGAAGATGAATTCTTATTTTTATTAGTTACAGGAATTCCTTGGGGAAAAAAGAGACAATAATTTTGAATACGATGTGGAAAAGGTCATCGGTAAGGCTCTTACGGTATGGAGTGTCCTGGAAAAATGGTCTACAAAGTGGAGCAGGAAAATACCAAGAAAAGAGTACTCCATTTGTCGGACGTACCGGAAGGCTGATTGTTTAGACATTGTATTTTATTAGAATTGTTGTAGTTCGTGGCGTTTTTTTTTTCTCTTTCGCTCTGCCAAGTTTGGGTTAGGTTGCAAACAGTTGGTCTGCGGTTTTTTTTTATGTACGACCGTACCGATACATTGTAACTAGGCACACAGGCCGGCATCAGTGACTTCGCATGTTGCTGCCACGTGCGTCACGCTGAAGACACTCATCCCACCCATGAAACTGGTAGTCTGCGGTACGGTTTGTCTGCTAGGCCACGCCGTACAACTTAGACACGCCGCTACACAAAGCGGGCACAGTGCACGTCGAATATTTGCACGATTTCTGCGCTCAATCACGTCTGTCGCATAGTCCCGGGGCCGCTCGGGACTGACGCTCGACGTGTTGTTTGGCCTGCCGGCGTACAGCTCCGGGCTACCCACTGCGTCCAGCCACGGCGAGATTAACTTCGACGCGGGCCCGCGTGCCCATATCCACGGTATCATAAATCCCGCAACTCGGCGTAAGCAATGCGAGGGGAAGATTTTGTCGACGAACAAAGAAAACAACGTGTGGGTGGCGGTTGTCTTTTTTTTTCTCGTGCAACGCACGGGCGAGACGGAATCGCTGCAAAACAAATCCTCGCATCGCATCACACGTGGCGAGATGGACACGTGGGTCGCATGGGTATCCTGTAATGTAGGGCTTCCAATGCTACCACACATGTGCGTTGGGATGGCAAATGGTTGTACCATGACTCACCCCACTGTACCTTCCATGTTCACGTGCTGTATTATCGGATCGGTGGGAAAACAGGTGTTCCAACGACGATTATGGATGCTTTCTATCTACTGTGATGCAGAGATGCTTTCAGAATACAGGTACAGGTCGTCTAAGTATAAGCCTGTTTCTAGAAGCGTTCGGGAACTCTTCTCATTGAAGAGTCATTGAAGATGTGCAACAAGTTACAGCACCCAGCACCACTGCGGACAATTGCTGATGGCTACAACTCAAGGTGCAGTTAGCTCCCCATCCCATACATGACTGCCCGCCACCGTAACGACGTGGGAGTGTCGAGTTGGCCGCGTGGGCTCCATCATGTTTTGTACCCCGTGTGCGACGGGAAATACGGACCAACAGCAGACAGATGGAGCAGAAAGGAAAAGCGCAAACAGCGTACAGCCCTTTGCCGCGCTAAAGTGCATCGCACTCCTATTACACGTTCCCTCACGCAACCCATACCCGACGGTACTCGGTACGTTTTTGCTGGAACCCAAAGACCCAAACCCCACTCCGCCGACCACTCGACATCGGACGGACGCAAAGCGAAATGCAGAAGATGATGATACAATGGCAAAACCGGGAGTGCTCGGAGTGCAGCACTTTGCGGCCTGTCCAGAGCCATCTCTTCTGCGGTGTCTCCAAACCCGTGCGGGGTCTTGTTTGGTGTTTCCGCCTCCTGTCACCTTTTTACGCGCCCTTTATGTGTGTTTTTTTCTTCTTCCTTCTCTCTACGTCCTCTCTACGGTCGCAGTGCAGTCGCTTCGGTTTTGTTTGTTTGAATGGTTGCCCTACCGTTAAAGGTGGGTTTTACAATGAGCTGTTGTCTCATCTGCGGGCGTACCAACTGAGACATGCTCGACAATTATGCTACAAGTGTCAACTGGATGATTCAATATCCCGGAATACTATTACAACATAATGGTTTGTCGGCTGTTCTAAAAGTGTCTGCCTAAATGGCGGAAGGGCATACGATGCTCATTCTGAGAAAGATCAAACAGAATCGCTTTTGACGGGTAAGCGTGACGGGGTCGACGACCCTAGCACGCAGTTGAAGGGTATGGCTATCGATGGCCGTTACTGAAGTGTTCAATTTTGTGGTTATTTATTGTTATTTTCATTTTCTAACTAATAGACGAGATCTCTTTGCTGTTGCTGGAAGTAACTTCTTGGAAGGTACCTAGCGTTACTTCGAGAGCCATCGTACCAATCGGAAGAACTTGTCCGGGACATACATAGTGGGAAGCGCAAGTAAGGGGGCGCTTGAGCAAAAGAAAGAGTTGTAAATGGTACTTAGCGTCGAAGAAAGGGGGAAGGCGGATTGAGAGGAAGAGTAGCAACGAGACGCACCCCTGTTTAGACACTTGTTGGCCCGCCATATTCATATAATTATACACTTTGGGGTTTGGCAAAGTGGCTTCCTCTTCTCGACTAACTCCGCATGCACCTGTCAACCTCAGCGGTGAGCAAAACAATCTGATTATTACACCAACCTGAGAAAAGCGTTCACTGGATCTAGAGATGGAGCAAATCTTCAACGACGTCAACAGGTTGCACTGATAAAACCAAAACTCCAACTATATTGACAGTTGTGGGGGGGGTTGGGAAAACAAAAACCGAAACAAAACACGCTCGTTTGTCTCACATTTGGTCTCCATCTTTACGTTATGCGGTAACGCAACAAATGCACGGTTGAACAAACCCAAACAAACATACCGAGACACGGCAGAAGATCCACCTTTATCCGCTCATCGTACTCACCTAGAACGAAAACGAAGGAAAAAAGGAAGCGTGTTAATCGATGAAGCTGCAAACAGTGTGTGCAAACGGCCAGGGATGGTCAACCGTGTTATAACGGTATGGGAAGGGGGGATGAACCAAAAAAAAAGGGGTAAAAGTGGCGTCATGAACTGAAGGCTAATTAGCAGCTTCTTTTATGTCATGTTTGACATATATCGATTTGAAGTCTCTAAAAAAAATTTTGTTTTGCCATAATATTATGATATTTCTAGAAATAATAAAATATAAAATATAAACAACAGCAGTTGTTGCTGGAGAAGATGCTACACAATGTTAGAAGTAATATTATTGACTTTACGTTTTGCACATTAACAATGGGAAAAATACAAACGTTTGAATGCCGGTGAAACCCCATTTGTACCGAACACGCTGCAAACTTGGCAATAAAATTTTGGGTGCTTTACTGAGAAACAAATGTGTTAGGCATCCTTCCAAGAAGCGGCTAAGCCAAAGCTTGTGCGCTGCCCGTATGGCGATGGCCATAAATCATCGTACCGAACTGGAGCAGCTGAGGCTGCCGGTCGCAACGGACCAAAAACAACATGGTAGTAAAAATAGCCACCCAACCGCCAGGTTCCGTCAGCATCTGGTTGCCATTTGACGGCAAGCCCGGGATCCACTCCAGGCCTCCCCCGGGCTGACTAAGCGGATTACGCGGTTTGTCGTGCGGAGAACGCTTTTCGCTGGCCGGTTGGATGGCCGTTCCGGATGCCCAACACCCTCGGGCGTTGGATTGATTTGAGGGGGGGGGGGGGGGGGGAATCGGGGGGTGGGTGGTAGCAAAAAAAAAATAAATAAACCATCACATAAAAGCAGGAAAACCGGAAGCCGAAACAACACCTTCCCGAGCGGGTTTTCAAACGTCATTCGGTACGGGTCGACGTGTTCCCATTCTAGATACCCGACCTACCACCAACAGCCGTGGGCCAGTGGGGTTACGATTGTGCTGGTTAGGGTGTTAGGGCAGCCATTCAAAATCAGCCCTCCTCCGACCCAGTCCGAGCTGCGCAAGAAACAGCGACAACTGCAGCTGGGAAGCTGGGAAGGGCGAATGAAAACCGAACAAAATTAAGAAATGGAAAACAGCATTCAAACCCGGCTGCGGCTCCGATGGCGAAGCTGTGCGCGTGGTTCGCGCTGTGTTGCTGCATGCGTTTTTTTTTTGCGCTGGTTTTTCTTTTCTTTTTCGCGGGGATTAGTTCACGCGACGGCATGAATCACAAACCGGTTCTGGATGTAGGAACGATCGCGCGCGCGCGCGCGCACCCGTATACACTCTCCCGGTTCTGGTTCACGGTTTACGCGAGAAAGCTTCATCGAAATGAGAAAGCAACCGGTGGAAAGGAAGGTTACTGCAGGAAGCTGTGATTGTGGTGCAGAAACTAGAAGCACCACCGAAGCGAAAGAAAGGTAGTGATGGTGAGGAGAGCAAAAAAAAACCATAAGATGAGGAAAAAGAAAATAAATCTTTGCCAACTTTCACGAGCGGATCGGGTTGACAAACCCTGGAGTGATTGTTAGTGACGTTTACTTATTTACTAAAATGGTGCTATAAATGTCACTAACCTACGATTGTGTATCGTATGTTGCAAAATAAAGTGATTTGATATGGGAAAACTATCCATCCACACCGCCGAGAGTGATTTAACGATATGGATAATTATAATAATACAAATTATCGTCCAATAGCTGTCAATTCTTACTTTGATCTCAAGAAATCACCAGTCAATGCGATGGTCTTGCTGGAACTAATAACCCCACAAAGTGGTCGTTGAATTTTTATTTCATTTTAATGCTTTCGTAAATTGATTTTCAAACTCACGGCAGTAGGGTTTTCAATCAATCTTTCTGCTTTTCATTATTCTTTGCTCTCCAACGTACAACTTCCATTTTATCTCTCCCTTTCTCTCTCTCGCTCTCTCGTTGCGTTGTTCTCTTCCTTCATCTGCTTGTTTACGCTTATCGGTTAGTTTCTCTTTCGGCTAATTCCCTGCCTGGCCTCATTTATATTGGGTCACCTGCGATCCCGCCGCACAGGAGTGCCTCTTAGTGTTGTTGTTTATGTAGCAAAACTAGCGTATTCTTGGATAAGCGTCAACATGGCGGATTTCTTTTTTTTTACGTCACCACCATCACCATTCTTGGGAAAATCATTCGTCCTGCTGTATGAAGTTGTTCCTTTGCAAAACGTTACACACATACAGCGCGAGATGCGGCTGTCCCACGGAGAACCCAGTTCTGCCGAAGCTGGACCCATTCAGCTGAGGTAGCGGAGAGGTAGTGATCGAGGGGAACTGAACCAAAAATGGAATAAAAAACCGGTTCGGCCACATGGAGTGTCTCGGCTACGTTCGCTAGCCCTCTTCTCCACTGGCGAGGGTGCCAGTTCATTCCCGCGCTGGTCCAAAAGTGGATCAGGACTCGGTGCCTACCGTGTCTCGACGAGGGCGCGTACGGCGTTCGAGATGGAAAGAAGTGAGAAGCAAACCGAGAAAGCGCTAGCCGGAGAGCTAATTTTGTCCCAAAAACTAAGCTTGGTGCGCCCCGCTGACAGCTCTCGCTTCGTAGAACAAGCTTAGCTGGCAGGAGTTTATGTCAAAAGAAAGAAGAAAAAAAACACACACACTCCTAAATGTATCACAACGAACGAAGGGTTTCTGTTGCAGACCCATCTGGCAAAAACCGACTTTTTCATATTGACCTCTCGTTTTTTCATCGTTTCCTCTCGCTCTAATTGAGCGCTTTCGGCCGCTCGGGAGCCGCGGTGAGCACTTCTATATATGTGTTAGTGCAAAATTAGCAGGTCCGAACGATCCGAGCACATTCTCGAACATTTTTTTCCTTTTGTTCCACACGATCGTGTCATTTTAAGCAAAGAGCTAAAAAATGAAAGAAGAAGTTGTGTGTTGCATCGGAAACGAAGGATTGGTTTGTGGTATAAGTGCGGGAACGATTTTAACGCGATAGATTCAGACTAGAAGAACGACACTTACAACACGATTCGCATGCCGGTACGTTCAAGTGTTCCTAACAGTTTGGTGAAATATAGGTTTAAAAAGTGAGATATGTGCATGTCCGGGGTTTTAATTTATATTATAGTGATATTATTATTGTAGTGATTAGTGATCAAAATGGATCCGAATATGCCGAAAATGCCGAAAATGAATGGCTTTTTCTGTATGAAATATCGCCACGCAATGGAAGAGCTGGACCCCCCCCCCCCTTCCGCTAAAGAACGCTGCGAAAGAAACGGTAAAAGCGAAACCGAAATTGAACCGTATTGGTGCGGTTAAACGTGCGCGTACAATAGTGTGCAGCAGTGGCGAGCGTCGAACGATCGGGATCTCAATCATGCGAGCAATTTTCGGATCCCAATGGTTCGGGATCTAAATCATTCGAGCAATATTCGGATCGCGATCGGATCGACCATCGGATCGCGCGAGGTCAAACGTTCGGGTTGCTTCGGTTTTTTTCGGAAAAATCATGCGACTAACTTCGACTAGTCTCACGAACGTCGATGCTCTAGTCAAATGATTTTTTGAGCGTCGTGAGTTCCCTCTGCCAGATGGGGAGACAAGTTGGGATTTGTCGGCAATCGGGGGAGATCGATTGAGTGATATTTTTCTATCTCTCTCTCTCTCTCTTTAATGACGTTATCGCAAAATCAGATACATGATCGTACACAATCCAACTCAGCACGACGTGACACTCGATTAAAGCGTGTAAGCGTGTAGTTACTGGACGCACGGAAACAAATGCTCCAACATTAATCGTTCCCAGTAATCAATCAACAAAGGATTATTGATAGTTTCAACGATACTCCTACTGACAGGTACTGGCATGGCCTCTGATGGATGAGACCTCGCAGTTGTCTAAGCTTGAAGCGGCGCTTCCATCAATCGCAAGTGTCCAAACAATTTCGATAATTCGATTTGTACAGACGGATCAGCTCCAACACCAACAGAAAGTGCAATTCCACACAGCGTCTTCATTAATTTAACTTCACACACCGTGTGCATCTTCCGGTAATATAGGTTGCAGTACACTGTTTGTCTACACTCCCAAACAACACACGGTCATTGATTTGCGAGCTGCAGCAGATCGTCCAGCGTACCGAGTCGTGGCAATTGAACATTTGCACAATATCTTCAGCACCGACCGATATTACCCTAAGCACCCTACCGACGTGCTAATATATGCGACTGTCAACAAACATTCTTGCTTGTCTTTTGCAAGCGTTGCAAGCTGCAAAACGGGTTGCGTCTGGTGCTGTACAATATTGTCACTTCCAATGGACTGCTAAGGTGCGAAAATGCACGAGCAATAAAAAGGGTTTTTATGAGATCTTTATTGACTGTTGTCAGACGGTCGAACGCTTCCCTGCTTTCGGGGGGTGCTTTGCGACAAACAGACTCGTGTTGGTTTATCGATACTTGTGTGTTTACTCTCACATCTTTTGCGGAGATCACCGCACTAGGCCTTTCGACTGGTCTCGTCTGTTGCCAATAATTGTGTTATCTATTGGGTCTTATAGACAAATGTGTAGGAATTCTGGCAGTCTCGAAGCAGAGAATGTTTTTCTTAGCGTTAACTCAACCACCAGATGTGGACAACATGGTGCCGGTAGTTGTAGCGGCACTGTACAAGTCCACCAAAACCCTTATTACGTCGTCTCACACATCTGCCTCAAGTTGCAAATATTCCAAACATTATTAACTGAGAATAATGGATCTTGACTTGCAGATGCGGAATCAGTCTGTACTATTGCACTCCGTTACGATCTCCCTGTATGGAGACCTAGTTCATTATCACCTAACGAAGGATGCATCCCGTGTTGTAAAGGAGCGTCAATAAAAATGCATCATCGCCTCATTTTTCCACTTACCTCCACTCCACTCCATTTATCCACTTTACCTTCCATTTTCCATACGATTTCTTCCCTAGCATGCAACAGGAGTACTAACAGTCAGGTGCGCACATCACGACCCACGGTTCTGCAGACGGTTAGAAAACAAAAACTGTTCAACTAGCCCTTCCTCACACACGGTTTATATGTTCGTATCCGTGGATGACACATTGGGTCTATGCGACCATTTGTGACACCGGCACAGATGTGATTGTCGCCTATGGTGTTTCCCTTAATTTTTTCCGCGCGGGAGAAAAAAAACCGCTTCCTACTAAAGGACGTTTGTTTATGGTGCGGTTCAGAATCTGTCAAAAAAAAAAGAAACACTCACACACATACAAAAGTCCTGCTGTCAACAGGAACACACGGGAACCGCGTAAATGCCTCAATAAACGAGAATTATGATGATCTCTTGTGCAGCTTCATTAAGTCGTCATGCGTTCACGTTCCTGCTGCACTTGGTGCATCCCTTTGCCATTCCATTCCATCCACCCCTTCTCTCCCCCCCCCATACCACCCTCCCTCACCACCTATTGCCACTCCAGTCGGTCAGTGCAGTCGGCTTGCTGTGAAGCGAGTGAAACGGTGCGCGCATAAATAAATGCAATATTGGTATAATAAAACGATTTCGCATTTCGCGTGCATCCCCTCCGCCCTCGTTGCAGCTTCTGCACCCCTTTCCTCACCAGTGGCCAATATGCACATAGAACGAATTCTCCACCGTACCGGGGTTTTTTGGGGTGCGTATAGGATGGGTGAGATTTTTGTTTTTCCGCTTGCTTTTTTTTTTGATTGCGGTAAATGGATACTGCCGCTGAATTTTCCCACCATTCCCGCCTGCCGTATGTGCCCAGGTGCAGATGAGAATGTTAGTTCACGAGCAGGCACAGTAACGCGCGGGGAGGAAAATGTGCGGAAAAACAGATTGACCAACGCAGCGGTTGCCGGCACTGGGTGGTACGTTTTGGCTGGGGTCTGTTGCAACTGTTCTGGCGAGTCGCGCCCGTCGAGGATTTATCGGCAAGCCCGGCAAGGCCCAAGCCACACAAAGAAGGAGGCAAGGCAAATGCAGCAGCAAATATATCACTACCGGAATGAAATGTAATATATTTTCCGAAACCCAACTCGCTAGCGCTCGTTCACTCTTCTTGACTGCGTCCACTAACCCCTGCCCCGTACGACATGTTAATTAACAATTTTGTTTGCATTCCCGCCCGTGGAAAAGCGACTGGGAAAATGGGAGGATATTGGGAGCATTTCCAAACGGTAGCATCGAGCCTGCGATGATGGTTTTGTAACGCCGCTTTGGCTGATACATTTTCGCACACTGGCACCCAAAAACCCAAGCCACCAGAGACCGACTGCAAACTGGGTGGAAAATATGTTTCCGCCAAACAAGCAAAAAAAAAAACAATAACCAACACGCTACTGGTTCGTTGTTGCCGAATGTCGTTGGGTTCACCGTGTTTCGAGCATAAATCGCGTCCTTCTGCCTAAAGTGGGGGGTGAATTTAGGTCACATTTCTTGTCCATCTTGGGTTTGTTTTGTAACGAGAAAATTATCTACTAAAATGCATACTGTTCAATACTGAACATTTAAATTACAGGGTTTTCCAATGCTGTTTTTTGGGGGGTTAGAATATTAATTGTGTATTTAATAAAATAAATAGTATTATCCCTTTTTGATAATTAGCTTTTAATTATAATTCTTAAGGACCATTAAACCAAACAAAAAACTAATGTCATTTGTCTATCGATAGGACTATCGAATAATATTTTATTTGAAATAATGTTGTTTTGCAGGGTTTTCCCGTACATCCCGTGCTGGAAATGGTAAGACGGAAGGCACAGGAAGAGGGTCCACAGGGAGTGACGGAGGGTCGATTATGTTCTGGCTTTGAGTTGCATACCGATGCTCTGCCCTTGCAGCAGCATCACCGCAAAGGGGGCGACCGTATGCGGCAATGGGAATCGGTCGCTGCATACATGCTGGGTACATATTTTCGAGGTTGATATTTTTGGAATTCATTTATTATCTCTATATTTATCTACCTCCGCAGCGAATTGCAGGCCTCGATCGGACCTTCCCGAAACCCTCCACCCCGTGTCCCCTCGGTCACGCGGAGCACCGGGAACGGAAAAAGGGAGTGGAGTGAGAGTGTACGGGAGGGAGAATGCTAGGAGGCACCATTGCGTACCATTTTAGTCTGGATCGGTTCAGTTATTTCTTCCGTTATCAGTATTATTCTTTTCTTCTTCCCGCCCCTTTCCGCGGGTGTGTGTGCATGTGTGTGAAAGTATTTTTTTCGGGGCCTACCACGAAATTTTCCTCACTATGTTCCTGGACTGTGTGTGTGTGTGTGTTTTTTTATATTCGTTCCCAATTCTGGTCGCATGCTCCGCGGAAAACCCCCCAACCCCGGTCGGGAGTCGGTACCGAATTCCATTTATTTTATTTATTTTGTTCTGAGCAGCGTCTCGGCTCAACTCCGTCCGTGCCCTCCCTTTACCCCCTCATCAAACCCTGCCCGATTTTCCTCCATTCGCACAGGAATGCCCCCGGCATGTCCCTTTTCTCCGCTGTGCAACATAACTGTCTCATACGCTCTATTATTTACTTCTACGCTACCATTTTGGGCCCCTTTTCGGGGTACGGGATCCGTCGAAAATTGTTTCAGTAATTCTTTGTTTGCTTCATAGAAAAACGAAAAAATAAATGTAGCGAAACAAAACAGAAAGGAAAGAAGAGAACGGAACAATCTTGCTTGGGCGGTTTGCCCTCCCAAGCTCCTCTATAAAACGGTGTTTGATGCATGCTTTTGCTTGTGCATCGGGTTGATGCATCTAATCATAGAACGGTCGCACGCATTGTCCGGATCGTGTCTTTGTGTTACATCGATAAAAGATCGTCTGCCGGCAATAGATACCACCAAATAGACAGAATTAATTGTGTTTCCCTGTGGCCCTAGGATGATTTTTATCATACCGAACTGTATCACAACCAGCTTGCTCGATAAACGCCCCAAGTTATGCAATCAGCATGACAAAATGTTCTTTCTGTTCTATTCGAATGCTTTCTGGTCGCAACTGATTTTGTATTGTACTATTAACTATCTATTCGTCAACTGCAGTAGCTAACTCCCTTTTTTTGCAAAACGAAACCAACAAAAAACAAGCCATGGAAATGTCACGTTTTCGTAAGAAAATTGCCTTCACATTTGCCACTAATCCTTTTCCCAGCCGGGCGGAGAGCAAAAAAACCTTTTTAATGGCCACCAGCAGTCAGTTGAAATGGCAGGACATCCACAGCGCTACCACACGCATCGTTTGTCAGGATTTTGATTTGACAGTTTCCGTCCATTTCCACCGGGTGGGAGAGTGGGTGGATGGGGGATGGAAAGGAGAGGGAGGGTGGGGGGGGGGAAACAATGGAGGTGATCCGGTGTCGGTTGGATTTTCTGCACTTTGTTTGAGAAATTAATTATCGCTCGCATTCCCGTAACCTTCATCCCCTCATCCCACCCACCTCACATACCCCTCTCCGCCTCATCCTCCCCTTCCATACCCCTTTACCGTGTGGAAAATCTCTTCACCCATTCTCCTTCCCCGGCCCGCCCTTCCCCTTGCGCCTTCTCTTCATCAACTAGTCCGTCAGTGTAAAGCGGACGGTGGTGCGTGCGGGTTGCGGGCAGACAGGCGTAATCAAATAATTTTGCAGCGCAGCATAAATTAAATGCCGTATCCGTTGACTACACACCGTGGGGTTGCGGTGTGCAACGAATGCATCCCTTTCTGTATGTGTGTGTGTGTGTGTGTGTGCGAGTGAAGTAAATTATTTTATTATCCATCGCAACGGAAGATGTGTAGCGCCGAAGCGCACTGGATGGGTACGGGGCCGATGACAGAAACGGAACAAAAGGGGATGCGCTGGGTGCGTTTTATTAAATCTACCACCCTGCTTCCACCCACCCACACCCTTATTGCGGAAAGGCATAAAGGATGGCACACCATCCAGACCATGGGAGTGCTTGGGTGGGGGTAGCCGATGGGCGGAAGGTGAGAAGGATTACCAACCGACAAATAACGAGCTGCCGATTTTCACCCCCTCTCCCCCCCCCCCCCCCCTCTTCCACCACCATGCCAAAACCGCATAAATCGGATCTGCGTGTAGGGTGGTGGTGTTTTTTTTTTTTTTGGGGAGGGGATGAAATAAACGGAAAACTCCAAAATCGCATCATGTTGGATAATTTCTCAATTCGAATCTGTTTGCGAGTAGTGGACGAATGATCTACACAAGCGGACATCGTTGTGGTCGGTTTCGGCCTTTAACACCGAAACAACTTACCAGCGCCAATGGTAAGGTGGCATCGACCGGGGAAAGCATTTTGTCGAGTAAGATACGCAAATATCTCGGCCACTCGCTCCACACACGCTGTGTGTGGTATCAAAAGGATATCGCACTGGTGTATGACTCTCAGCCAAACAGACAAAGGTCCTTCTGGTGTTGCGGGTTGGACATCCAGCGTGAATTGTATTACACTTGCCCCAGGCTGCCAGCAAGACCCCGGTATCAATCTTGCTGCTTCCGAAAGCACTCCAGGCCCTTTCTCGGAAGACGGCGGAAGAAATGTGTATCCATGGCGCACAGCGTATATTCGATGATGATATTTGCAATAAGAGGATTTGCTGCATTGGCATGGCCCATCCTCGCACGCACCGAAACCGTCCAGACGGTCCTCTGTTGTCGGGTTTGTACGGTCGAAAGGAGTGCTCGTGCACCACTCAGATGAGGTATGCTCCTGATGTTGGTTTACGCATCTCATACATCTTCTTCTACCAATAAACTTTTGACCTTCTCCATGTGCCACCAACCATCCCCATCACCATCATTCCCCCAGATGTCTCGCTTCGTTTGCATACAACCCCAATTGTGCGCTGGGATGTAAAGCAGGATACCACGCGGCAAAGCGGAAGAAAATTAATTTTCATTTGTCTTACACATGTGAAAACTGGACCGTCCCCGACTGGTGTCCCGTGGCACAGGATTATGGGCACCGGCTGGACGTTTGGGAGGGTGGGGAGCAATTGAATGGAATTTTGCGCACGCCAGGATTGGTTCGATACGATCCTTGGGCAAGCATTCACGCCCTTTCAGGCAACGATACGGCGGGTTTGAATTGTGTCTGTGTGTGCGCTGCAGACAAAGCAAAGTCACTGGGCCTCGCCATCCCGCAGATGGCCCCCTAGATGCAGCTAGAAAATCTCTGTCTTTAGACCAGCGGCTGGGCAGTTGGAAAGGAACGGCCGTGTATAGGTAGGTACAGATATTTTGAAATAAATTTTGATTTATCTTCGCCGCTGCCGAACATTCCGGTGCGCTTGGAAGGGCTGTAGCGTTGGGCCGAAAAATGAAATTGTACTTCAAGATGCGAAACCGTACGGTGTCGATGCCGAACCGCGCGCATCGACGAGCGGCCGGTTTTCGTATGGTTTGGAATGTTTTGTTGGTCTTTCTTGGGCGAACCCTTCGCAACAAGACGGTCTGGGTGGGAGGGATGCCAGTATCCATCGTTACGGGGCACACTGGAACCGGGACATTCCAGGACGTTCCACCGGGCGCAAGACTCCCGCGGGGCGTGTGGGTATCTTCATCCCATTACGGGACCGTATTTAGTGCAGCAGCGGGAAGACGTAATTATACGGCCCTGTACCCTTTTTGGCCGCAGCACGAATCGATCGGGGAATGCAGCAGCAGAGCTGAGAATTTTCCTGAAAGTACGTATCGATACCAGCCGTGTTCGGGAATCGTCCTGCGAAGAGTGTTCGGCTTTTGCAAAGAAATAGTTCTACCGCTCCACCCAAAAAACCTCCCCCTCCCCACCCCAGTGCCCCAGTGGGACAATACGGGGTCGCTTCCGAGTCGGGATCTTATAACCACCCGGAGCGATTATCTCTCGGATGCCTTGATCTCGGCAAAACGTCCGGGAACGTACATGGTCCAGGACGCTACGGGCAGCATTCAAAAGTAGTGCGCAATTTCCTGGTGCAACTCTGTGCAGCTGCACCCAGGGATTTTCAACACACACACACACCCATTAATCCTAGCACTCTCACCCCTTGTGATGCTATATATATGCTTCTTTCAAGTGCAAGTGAACTTGGAAGGATGGACTGGCCAACAGCAAAAAAAAAAATCACTTTTCCGACGGTTGCGTTACGGAAGATGCTCTATTGTTTCGCCAACCGTTCATGGCCAACCGAAAAATGTGCTCGATTTAATTAAACATTAGAATTATTACTTCCTTCCCCTTTTTTTCCCCCGCGCACCCTGTTGCTGTTAATATTCGGCACAATCGAACGGGGTTGCTGCCAGAACCGGCCATGATACACAGAAACGCGCACTCACCCTATCCGAAGGGTGCATCTTTTTTCGGTATCAGCCCACTAGTACGAGGGTGCTTCTCTTTTGCACGTGATGCTGCTAATGAAATCCGGAGAGGCTTTAATAATGTGACCAGAAGCAAATGGATTATTTTCATCATACGAATAGTGTCGGACGGGTGTTTACACGCTTGATGTAAATCGCCGTAACGAATGGGGGAGACAGGGGTTTGGCGATTAAATTGTCAATAATTGTGCGAAGCATGATAATATCGAGTGCTGCTAGAAGGTTTAGCCATTTTTAATTAACTAGTAAAGCTGGTAGAATACTTGGAATATACTTTTGTTTGGTCTTTGATGAATTTCGATAGCTATGAACGCAATAGATCTTGGATCGTAGCAATGTGCTTACGAGCGAAGGCAAAGCGATGTCTTTAAAAAAACTTAATGAATTAAGAAAAGACTTGTAGCACTCTGTAAATATTATTTTTATATCGAATAACACTTCTGACATAAAAAAAAACATGGAATTAACTCTTTATCCCGTAATATACTATCAATTGAAATGGAAATTCAAAATATGCTTTCTAATGGAAACGTTCAATACGTCGCGGCTAGTGTTGGAAGAATCTGATTCAGGTGCATGAATTTAAATGAATCTTAAAAACTGGCGTTATGAATTTGAATCTAAATTGCAAAGATTCGAGAATCATTACATCCTCAAAGTATTTTCCATGATTGATTAATTTTTGAATCTTCAAGAACTCATGAATCACAAAAAAGAACTGTTTTTTAGAGCTGTCGCATGATTCAAATGACTCTTCACAGAATATGATTCTATTTATCAACTCTTTTCAAAAGGTTAAAGAACCTCATAAGTTTTAACAGTTCTAAAGATTCAAAAATTTCGAAATAAAAAAAAACGGCTCAAAAGAGTTCAAAAAATCAAAAAGAAGTAAAATTATTCACAAAATTCAATGGATTCATAAAGTGTGAAAGATTCACTCGATGCATAAGATTCAAAAGAACCACAAGATTCAAGTTTCAGTAAATTTAAATGATTTTGCATGTTTTAGAAAAAAAAACTTAAAAAATCCCAAAAAATGTAAAAATTTTGCAAGAAGTTTCCTACGTTAGGTCCTCGCATATGATGAGAAAGGATGAAAATTACTGCTAAAAAAACAATCGATCAATGTATTAATGTAATAATTACAACCCCCCCTGTACAGCAATTGATAGCCCATTAAACAATTGTGAGAACTTTTCCACACACCCAAGCGTAATTTTACGTCGCAAAACCCTGTTTCACTGGTCGTGAGACACTCGAAATCGTGCCGTTTTCTATCATACTCAGTTGTTTTTTTTTGTTGCCGCTGCCTGCCGTCTTCTTCTTAACCTTCCACTGCGCTCGCTTTTCCCCCACTCCGGCTTGCACAGCTTTACCGGTTCCTGCGAGATAGCCTCAACAACCCTTTCAGCTCTATCAACATTTTCCAACCCTTGAATGGCGTAACGTTGTCCCCGGTCGTTCGTTAAAGGGTTGCCCCCTTTTTTTTTTACTGCTGCTGTTCTTGTTACACTCACAAAACCCGTGAAAGGGACATGGGGATCCAGTTCAGTGTTTGGTGTTGTGTTTTTGTTGCAGTTTTCGCTGTTACTATTCTTATCGTTATTGTGTCGACAGCCTCGACCTCACACCAGCCCCTCACACCGCGCGATCGCACTTGGTTGATGGCTGTTCGGGCGTTGATCGCGCGTTTGCAGGGTCTACGCGAACTTTGCGTGCGTTCGCGGCGTAGAAATTCCATATCCGGCCGGTGGAATGTTTCTTCCATGTTTTTTGTTTTTGTGAGAATATTTCCCCCCCTCCTGTCACCCCTTTCCCGTCGCCCCTCGTATCATACCCACCTCTACCAACTCCTCCCGGTTCCCCAACCCCCCCCCCCCCCCCTCCCTAGCCTCCAGCCATCAGAGAAGTTCCATTCCGGGCCACAAACCTTCCCACCACCACTAAGCAGCTCCTTTCGCTTTCGCATCCACCATTAAGCAGCGTACAGGCGGTGGCTGTCTTTTTCATTCGCTTGTACACTTCCACACCGCGTCACGTCCACAAAATGCGAGCCGCAAGTGCAAGCTGCACCGTGATCGCGTTGTGGGTGTGTAACTGGTAGGGGTTGCGCTGGAGGGTGGCTTTTACTTTTCGCAACTTTACGCAAGTGCTTGTAATGATTTACATTTTATGTTTAAACCACTTGTTAGGTAAGTAATGAAATTAAGTAAAACAAGATCGCCCTTCCCCATTACTGAGATAATAGTGCACATTTATATTTGAAGGTTATGTTTAATACTGCATGTGCCGTTACAACCCTTATAAGACGCACCCCCTAGAGCGGTAGCTGATTCGTGCGCTTTGCGCTGTCTACCCGAGATCTCCGATCTTAGTCATACGGTGATTGGGGGCAACAAGGAAGGGAAGCGAACCCCGAGACGCAACTGTCCGGTTGACCTAACTGTCACTCGGGGCTTTACCGAATTCTTAAGGGAAACCCCCAGAGCGCAATGGGAAAATGGGTGACAGGGTTGAGAGCAGAGTGTGAGGGAGGTGGAATGGGTTGAAGCAAACGCGTCGTATGGCTGTTGGTCGACCGACATCAAATCAACCCTAGGCAACTCCGAAACCCCGCCGAGACGGTCGAAAGAACAGGGTGGGGAAGGGTAGTATAACCTCCAGCGCATAGAGAGAAATATTTAAATTTGCATAAATTTTTATGTTAATATATGTATGAGCTGAGCAGTTGATTCCAACGCAACGGATAGAGAAACAGAGAGAGAGAGAGAGGGAAAGAAATATTGTCGGTGACAATAGGGGTGGGTGCTGGTCCATACCGTCCAACGGCCGGACAGGTGGGGAGGGCGAGGGTCGGGCGGATATTTTTTTGTCGCTGTCGTTGTTTTGGACTTTTCATTTCTTCTACCGTTTTCAGATGAAATGCGGGGCCAATATGCGAAACGTACTGTTTTTTTCGGGCAGGATCACAACGAAGGCATGGTAGTTCACCGAGCACCGAGTAGCTGCAGCAGTAGGGCATGATGGATGGAACGCACCCTTTTTCCCAACGAGTGGGCTGGAAATTCTTTCGAATTCCTGAATTCTACGAAAAGCGACAAAAAAAAAGCAGAAACCCCATCCAGCAATGGAGGTTTTCCATCGTTTTTTTTTTCTCTCCTCTCCCTCTTTCTCTCTCTCTCTCTTTCCTCCTCTCTCTACGTTACGTGCGGTGCTCAGTGTCTGTCTAATGTAGCCCTTTATTATTGTTGTTGGTGCTGTTGTAGCACACATTCGGACATTCGGATCGGGTCACCCTGTCCCTGGCGCCCGCTTCACTCTCACCCGAACCCCAGACGGCGAAAGACATTCCAGCCGATGCTTATGAATAGTCGATTAGCTTCAGTGACCGGCGAAGGACTCGAGGGCAGCGATGCGATGCGATGCACAGTGCTTTGCGGCCGACGATGTGGAGCTGATATATATTGGTTAAATTCTTGGCGGGCGCCGTTAGTCGTTCAAGTCAGCTGGCACTAACCAAATAGGGGACCCTGGCTCTTAAACAACGGGGACCATCCCGTGCTGATGGGTCAAATGAATGAATCCGCAAGCAAAGCCGGTAGGGAACCGAGCAATGTGACGGGTTTTGTGTGTTGTGTAGCGGTACAGCTGTCAAACAGCTACTTATGGCAGGTGTACCTAGGTGTACAATAAGGGTTAAGAACTCACGACTCGAGTGGATGTAAACAGCATGCCACGCAAGATGGCAAATCTGAGCAAAGCGCGATGTCTCCGGCCAAAATAACGCTCAATAATCAAATTCCAAAGCGCACTGTTTATAAAGGAATGTTAACTATCGAACGCAACATAAACACAGTGCTTCGTAAACATCTACCGCTTTGTAGCAACGACTGTGTTTATTTTATCGCGACTGCTCACAGGTTTCAAATGATAATCATTGCTTCGAATAAAATCGCAACTTCAAGCAACAATTCCCTTCATTTCGCTCAGCCACAGCGTTTGTTTTGGTAGGCGCCAACATCCACAGAACAAAGTATTCAATGATGGTGAAGGACAAACAATTCATGAGGAATAGTGGCAAATACACCTTGCACAGCTGTTTTTTATGTTAGAAACTGTTGATTTGGTCGAAGCACGTCGAATAATTGATGACAAAGCCGTTTAAGTGTGTTTATACAGCGGAACGTCGTTTATTTTCGGAATGTTCTAACAGGGTGTCTCATAATCTGTCCTACTTGGAACTCCAAAACTAAAATCGCATGTAGTGATGCAATTGCCTTCAGAAATCGAGAATTAGATTTGATTTAAATAATGTGTCACATAGTTGAATTCAAAAGAGGTATATCTCTTATTATTGTCTTTCCAATTATTGGAGACCTGATCAACTCAAATATTAGGTCTCCCAATTTATTAGCTCCACTAGTTATTTAAGGTGCCAGATCTCTCTCTGATAGACTGCCAAATAGCTGGCTTTGACCTTCAAGACAAAGCGGCTCTACATCTAATGCAATTCAAAAAGGCTGGAACTTTAACCAAACAATGAGTCACGAGGCGACTCATAAGTCGAGGCATCTCTAGAACGTACAAGTGTCCGCCGCGCCGTAACACATACGGCTTTTTTTGTTAGCATCTTCACAGTATCGTAACGTATGATGCGAACGAGGGAACATAAGGAGAGCCACAAAAACAACGCCAAAACTTGCCGTCGAGCGTTTGCGTAAAGGTAACTGTCCGTCCGTTGTGCATGAGCGACTCCATCTGGGTATTTCCGATGTTGCACTCCTGCTGAAAGGAATAAATGCAGTCTGTGTTGAATGATTGATTTAATAGCCATATCGATTAGAATGGTCACGCGGTGGTGGTAAGCTCACCCTATATACTAGCCAACCTCCATTCACCTTCACCAGTGATACTGTACGAGAAAACAAAGCGCCTTGACAAGCGTGTTTGCTGTGAGTGAAAGCGTCGGGCGATTGGAGGTGGTAGAAATCGAAACCTTACATACGGACACGCTAGAATAGGCGAGAACAGGAAGGATAATGCAAAAATCATCCCTTCCCAACGCATGCATCGATATATACGTGCTAACAAAAGCGCCCATCTCCATCTTCGTCTGTCTTCTTTAACCGCTTTATAAAGCCAAAGGTGCCGGGATAACGGCGCGTGGGAGTCGGAGGTGCACTGTTGGGAAATCAATAAAATTGATTGATCTGTTTGTCCGGCACTGGCCGACTGAATGGTTTCTTGGTGATTGGTAATGGAGTGAAGAAGCCCGTCAAACCTGGCCAGAAATGCGACACAGAGAAAGGAATGTAGAAATTCAATTGAACGAGTACGGTGACTTAGATTTTATAAGAATGGAATTTAGACCGGTACCGTCCAGGTGCCTCGCCAGCCAGGTGAGTGGCGTTGGACAAAAGTTATGGCGATCGATTGGGGGCTGGGAAGGTAATGTTGAACAGAAAAGCATCTCCTTAGGTTTTGATCGAAATGATTGAATCGTACTATCTCAAAGTGAGTCCTTTACAACTTCAAACAGTGAGAGAGAGAAAAGAGATGGAGAGATAGGCGTCTTGGAACCTTCAAATGGAAGGTATCCAGGAACGCTACTCATCCCCAGTACCTAATATTACTCCACAGGAAACTCATCCTTCCAAGCGCCCCTCGTTAGTGATTTTATTCGATGAATAAACGGACCCCCGAACGGAAGCGAGCAACCAATAGGAGGAACCGAAGATGGTAAATGAGTGACGACATTATAGCAAGATAACGAACACGGCTCAAATATCGAGTTAAACTTCTTCCGACACGGTGTCGGATACACTCACTGAGTATACACCCCCGGTGTCTTCGCAGGTGCTTACCAATTCAGCAAAGAAAAGCTCCCTAACCCTGTGTTAATATCTTCACCCAACAAACCTTAACCTGGACGTGATTCTACCACTTATTCAAATAGAGTAGCCACTTGGCCACACACGTGGCAACAACAAACAGGGAATATCTCACAGCGTAAAGGAAAGAGTTCCCACCGGGGGACCATTTTGTGAGGTAGAAACAGAAAATACATACACACACAAGGTGGCAAAAATGGCCATCACCACAAAGGAAAACCTCCTACCCCTACACCCAACCACCCACCCACAAAAAAAACAATAATAATAATGTAAAACAGGTGCTCAGTAGCAACAAGTTGGCAATTTGTACTTTTCATTCATTCCCGAAAGGAACGAGACTTGTTCTGCGTGAACTATCCGGACGTAGAGTGTGTGAGCGGGAGGGAAGCTACGTTACGGGAAAAAGGGAAAATGGTTCACACATACACATACACACACACACACAAGTATGCACCTGCACGGCGCACCTACGCGACCGTGTGTTTGCACGTGCGCGTTTCGCACCAAAACAAACCTCCGAATGTATGAGTCACTCACCGGGCACTCACGGTGCGGTGGCACTCTAACGTCCGTGTGTGTGGACAATGTCCACTGCAAGGGGGTGGGAGCTATTTCGTTCGCACAAGCGCTTTCGGGGTTGTGGGTTTCCTTCCCGCGGGCCGTTGAATTGTTGGCGAGGGTCACACCGTCAATCGTGGCCGCACGGGATGATGTCACTGCCGGGAACTGCCGTCGCACCAGCCGTCAACCGTGATCGATCCCGGGGCGGACACGGAGTTTCTTGGAACGCATCGCTTGGAACGTCAAGCTAGCCGTACCTTTAACCCCTTTCCGCAGCCGGCAGGGTTGTTGTGCAGAGTGCCGAAGAAGCAGAGGGGTTGTTGGGCAGCGATGGAGGCCCCGATTACCGTAGGCAGAAACGGCAGAAATTCTGGAGCACCGGAATGCGGGCGCTTCTTTGAGAATTCCGCTTTCTGTTGTGCCTGTTCCTTGTTTTGTGTTTTCCCCCCTCGGGGCTCTTTTGCGCGGGAAGCGGGTTTATTTTCCCGGGCGATGAACGGGGCAGATGGGGCGGCAGGATGAGCGTCGTTTCGCGTTTGCTTTCGTGCTTTCGGGTGAAGCTTGCTCCTAATGTCGGTATTGTTAATTGTTTTCTTATACGTTTCATGATCGGCATGAAATATTTTATCAGCCCGGTCGACCCTTTTTTTTCCCGCGCCTTGTTTACGCCACCGGGCTACGGTCGGCGGTTCTAAAAGGAAACGGCATCACCTTACCTTACCGGCACAACCGAAGGGGAACGGAATGGAAGGAATGTTTGAATAGGAGCATGCACCAGCAACGGAGAAGCGGGAGGACAGCGTTTGGCAGGAAGCGTGCAATGGAGCGTGCAAATGAAGGTGAATATTTCGGTTTTTCTCAACCGTTTTGTGCAACCATTGTGCTAAAAGCGAAGGGCGAGCAAGGGCGGACAACAGCGGTGCCCGTGGCCGCCGTCATGAGAAACAAAAAGGGGGGCTGGAGCGATACAGAACCAAGGCAAATAAATACAACCGGCCGGATACAGCGGAGTGGTAGGCAATACTGTTACTTGGGCAAACTGTCAATGTCTGGGCAGTGATGGTTTACGACTGGTGTTGCGCTCTACCTGTTCCGTCAATTTAGCTTCTCAGCTCGTTCCCTTCCCCCGTCCAAGCTAATGCGGAACTCCACCAATGCAAGCGACATTCGCATGGCGGAATCGCTACTCCACTGGCGGCGCTATTTCTGAGGCTCTAAATCTGCGCCTAATTTTGTCAATCTCTTTGCATGAGATTTATTGGAGCAGTTTTTGAGCAACATTGAAGAAGATTTCGGCACCGGTGACGGTCGTGTTACAACCTCGAATGATAGTCGATCGAAGTCTGCACGCAGGGCAAACATCGGGAGTTTACGACGAGTCAAATATCAGCAAGTGAGTTACCGCCGCCGCTCGCCCCGACCGCGAACGCACCTTCAAGACCATCCTAACATGGGAAGGAATCCATCTCCCCCGCACCCTAAACACCCGCCCGTTGCCGCTGTCAAAACTTCCGCATCTTCAACGAACGCGGCAACGGTACGCTTGCCGGGGTTGTCCCACACTCCGACCGAAGATGATGGTTCCATCTAGGGATCTTTAACCATAGCATACTGCAGGAATTGATGATCCAAGAAGAGGAGTAGCGAGGAGGGGGGGGGGGGGTTGGAAGAAAGATGGTAAAGAACCCTTCTCTCCTTGGGAAGCGGGGTGTAGCGGAGCAACGTAGCGAGTCGCATACTGTAGGTAAGAAAATATTTTCGGTATTTTAACAAAGAAATATCAAAAGCAAGAGCAACAACAGTAACCTCCTGGGGGGACTCCCCAACCGTAATGGTACGGGGACGGTTTCGCCCGCTTCAGAGTTCTTTGGCTTTTGTGCTGCGCGGCAACCGACAGTACTGGGGCCGGCACGCGGGATAGTGGGAAGGCGTGGATCCGGACCGGGGTTGGATTGGAATGGAATGTTTGGGAAGCGAGTTTGTTAGTGCGAGCAAGGGAACTCGCGGGTGCGGAACGGACTGCGGACTTCGAATTAAAATATACGTGCAATCTTATATCATTTATTTAATTTTATCCTCACATTTCGTGCACCGCCACTCCGCCGCCCCGCCACTGCCGTCTCCCAGACGGCATTCCTCCCCCCAGGGCCACGGTACGCCCGTGGTTGTGCTGTTGCTGTGGCCGTGATGCTATCTGCCGGCTCCCCATCTGCTGCTCCCTGGGAGCGTCAATTCTTTTGGGCTCGTTGCTCGTTACAGGAATGCCACGGGTTGTTACATTTTCTTGCCAGACATTCTCGAACCATTCCCCACCTGTTTCCCCCTTTCCCTCTCCCCCCATCTCCACCTTATTGGTTCCACACCGCACAGCAGAGTGACGCGAGGTTTCACGTAGAAATCTTCCCGTTCAACATTCTCGGTGTAAAGTCTCAGTCAAGGATCCCGCACTCTTGCTGCTCGCTGCCCACCCCTGTGGAGGAGCTGTACAATCAATAAAATCAACCAGATAGAGGAGCAAACAAAAAAATCTTGGAAGCGCAACAAGATCAAAAGCCGCATCAGCGTTTTGCAAAAGGTACCGACAGAACCTAACCGCGAAGATCCGCTACAAAACGGTTCGAGCTGCAGGAATTCTTCAACGGGTATTCGAGTGTGCGCACATTTCTGGTGGTATCTCGCACCGGACAGGATACCCGATCGGTATTCGGCACGGATCAGACGCGATCGAAACCCGGTTCGAGCCATCAGCGGCCTCTCCATCGACCAGCCGCTGGATGCAATAGGCTCGGTACAACCCCACCAGAACTCGCACTCGCACGGCGAGATCGGGTTTTTGCTCCGCCTTCACAGTGGGCTGCTCCATCAACGAAGCCCATCCCCATTTCGGCTCCACAGAAACGGTACCGCGCCGTCTCGCTTGTCGCGATTGTCCGTTTCACCGGACCGGGCGACACAATTTAAGGACACCGGACGGTGTTTCCACCTGTTCATCGGTCACTCACGCTCGCCGCGGCGTTTCGTGTCACTCACCGGTGTGCAGGCTCCATCGGGTGCGCGCGCATTCACTCCCCCGAGTCAGAGCGAGAACGCTGCTGCGTTGTGTTGCAACACTTTTGCAACCCGTGAGTGGTGAGTGGAGCTCTTTTTCATTTACTAAGTGATGGGCATTAGCATGTGCTGATGTCCTGGCGGTCAATTTGGTTGGAGATCCTCGCCAGGATGCTCCGCTTGGTCTTATTACAACCTATCAAGAATTCATTAAAGGAAGCACACGGAATCATCTATTCTATCGACGTTCTTTTTCAAAAGTCTACTTACAACTCCACCTCCTTCCCTCGCCTTCCTGACACCCTCATCCCTCTTCCCCCTCTAACTCATCACTCATTCCAATTGAATATGATGAATTTTGATGCCGTCTGTGCAGCTGAAGTGCACCGTGCCGGAAGCGCTGGCTGGTAGCTGCATTTGCCAGAAATGGGCAAACAGTTGCGCGATGGCATGTACACCGTTCTGCACCTGTGCACATGCTTCCCCAACAACCCCCCCACCATCCGCACCCCACAGCCGGAGATGGCAAGATGGACGACGTCACTGGCGACGACTTCGGACGTGGTTTCTGCTATTGCGGTACACCCTATCACGCCGCACATAATTAACATTGTTTTATCTAGCAGGGCCGTAGCCGTCCGACTGAGCGCATCACCAATTAGCGCATTTTGTAGAAACGTAACATACGCCGCCTCCCTCCTACCGACTCTTTGAGCCTGAATGCGGCGGCGAGGCGGCCATCTTTCCAAACGTACGCAAAGGCCGCGACCAGGGTCTCTGTACGCAGCGCGGATTCTCGCGTACAGACATTCCTGCCCACCTCGGATCGGTGCCGCTGCCAATCCGGGACGGGAATGGACGGGCCAACTATGCCGTTGGGGAGCGTCCTTCAGCTTCAGGCAATGGGTGAGATTTTCAGCGTGGCTGCGTGTAGACACCGGACAGCGAGAACATTAGCTGTGCTTCGTGATACTTGTTTTTTTTGTGTTTGCGCCATGCTTTAATGCACTTTCATAAAGCTTATTTAGGTGATCGTTCGTTATAAGAGGGATACGTCAAATACTCCCTGTTGGTTTTAGAGTGAGCTGAAGCTATTTTATGCACAAGTTTAGCTGCATTTGATTTTAACTTTAAAACGTCATTTGAAACCGTGACAATACTATAATGCACTGAGTATCCAATGACAGCTGTCACTTTTGACAGCACATACATATGACGTTTCTAAGCTGTCACTAGACTATTTGTTGTTGTTTTATTCAAAAAAGTCTTCAATAACAGAATGTTTTAAAGACATTTTCAAAGCAGAAATTATGTTACGAAATAAAAAAAGGAATAAAATGCAGGGAAAGTTAAATTTAATACGGAAGTGCGGAAATAAAAATCGGCAGAAAACAACCACAGGTGATGGCGATAAAGGACAACAAGATAGGAGATTCGTGGCCACCGAGGTCCAGAGCAGTAGGAATCGTTTCTCTTTCTTTGTTTTCTGCACATTCTTCCTTCCTTTTTCGTCTTTTAGCTTTCCCCATGCCGCTTCCTGCCCTCTAACATTATGGTCCTGTGTTGGTCTGAAAAAGGAACTTCACCATTTTCGACACAGTCCAGGTTTCACTGTCGGTCGAGAATCGAGCCTGAAACTATGCAAGAAATGTTCCTTCGCCGAAGGAATCTTTGTTACCCCTTTCATCCATTCCCATTCCCTTTCCTTTTTCCCACTCACACTTAGTTCTCCTCTGCTGACCCGTGGAGAATGCAAGGCAGAGATCCAAACCTTTGGCAGGATTTGCACGTTCGGCTGCTGCACTGTGGTGGCTTCATATCTGCTTCCCACTCTATCTCTCTTTCCCGCTTGCTTGCGGGGTTATTCCGTACCCGGCAACGGAAGCGCACATGTGAACGTGTGGGAACGCGAAGGATGCAGAAGGTCCTGCATCGGGTCCACTCCACCGCACATGCTGACGCTCCGTGGACATGCAAACGCGAAACAATGCAAGCAATGCAGCGTGCCCCCCCCCGCACAAACCGCGCGTACTCCAATCCTTGCCCGGATCCTTGCCGGGTGTGGCCGGTTTTGCGCTTCACGGCGTTGTGCGTCCGGACAGGGCACCGGACCTCAGAGGAGACGGGCGCGCGGCAAGAATGTTTGTCCGTTTGCCCAAGAAGTGTTTCCCTTTTCATACTCTTACCAGTACCCGGTGTCCTCCACTGCTTACCGTTGCACCACCATTTGCACGTACCGCGTAGGCCAATTTCCAGATTCCACACGTAAACGACCCGAAACACACCATTCCCGAATGGATGGAAAGGACGGAGATGGCGGAGATGGTGGAGAAATAGGCATTCCGTATCGCGTTTCGTAGGAATTGTGGAATAAAGGGGTTGTTGTTGTGTGCAAGATGCAGTCTGCAATCGGTGCATCCCACTTGGGCAGAAGCTAGTTGGTGTCTCTCCAGAAATCCTTCCTACATTTTAGACATCATATATTCTATATATTCTCCACCTGCATGGGGTAGTTGTTCATCACATGCATACAGCAGTTCAGCAAAATCTTACACGGTTCGCAGCTTCTTAAGAGCCGATAATTTCATTACAATAACTCTCTCCGCCTTTCCTCCATAATTCCATCATCACCATGGAGGTGCAGCGGGAGAGAAAAGTGGGCAGATAAATTACTTCCCATCGGTTTGTGTGTGTGCGTGCGACAAATATGTCCTGCTAATGGCAGTACGCTTTATTTCCTACGCCGGACAATACCCGGGCAGAGAACAAGGCTAGTTCAAGCTGAAGCCAAAAGATATGCAACGCAACGGCAAACTACTAAATGGGATGAATTATTTGTGAAATTAGAATATTTACGATGAGCCCGGGCGAAAACGGGGAAAGGCGCATCGGTACTCCTCCTTCCTTTCTCACTCTTCTACACCCAGCTGCCTGCCTGGTGTCGAAGGAGAAATAATTAATTTGAATAAGTGATTTAATTTGCAGCGAATAATTAGGGTAATTTATACACCCTCAAACCCACCCTCCCCAGTCACACCCCCTTTAACCCCTTTCCACCCTTCAGCAGAATATTGTTGATAAGGGTGAGCAGAAAAAGGGGGGGGTGAACCACCCCATTAGTGGGAGGGAGTTGAACTAAAGTTTTAGCGCCATTACTTTCTTGTCCAAAATTCCACAACCGGGCAAATTGGGGCCTGTTCGACTGTTTCGGCGGTGTGCTCCGGAAATCGGATTTCGTGGGGGAGAAAAAAAAACAAATGGACGCTTATTTATCAACGCGGCCAAACGTATATCGTATCGATACCGCCGGGGGGGGGGGGGGGGCGGCGGCACGAACCTAATCGCAGCCGTTTCGCTGGATAATTGATGAAGAAATCTTTCATCGGGCGTAAATGAAAGCGAAACAGGCAATATCTTAACGTCCGGCCGGCACCGGTGAGCAGGCAGCCCAATAATAAAAAAAAACACAAAGAAAAAGAAAATGGCCATGATTTCGGTTCCCGCCATTCGTGTCATTTCGTCTCTGTTTGTGTCACCGTGTGAAACGCGCGTTTCGGCTCCAATCGGGTTGCCGGTTGGGTGCGAAACACAGCGACGAAGCACAGGGGACAAACAGGCAGGAAAAAAAGGACAACTGCCTATTAACTCTTCGCGGAACACTCCAACCCCTATCACGCTGTCGCACACACACTTGTTTTCCGTTTCTTTCATATTTCTTTTTTTTCTCTCTCGCTAGGATCGATTTAAATGGTGTGTGGAAACAAAAAATTAGCACAGCAAAAAGGTGACTAACCGATGGTTAAAAAAACAACCATGAGAAAGGGTGTAGAACGGGGCAGTTTGTAAGGTGCAGGGGAAGGATACTCGCGTTTTATTTGCATCGGCGGCATCTCGGTGCGCGTATACATAAGCTTCTCTCGCTTTTTGTGTTTTTTCGTCTTCTTGTTGTTGCTGAGTGAGAGTTTACGCTGGGCTGGGATGAACAGAGTGAGGGAAGGAAGGCGAAGCGAGAACCGGGTGGGTAGAAATGGAACGAAAAAAGGGCCGGCTAAGGAGCGCGCTGGGAAATGCCGGAGCACTCGGTATGAAACGATGTGGAATGTGAAGTATTTTTGTGCTGTGCTGATCAAGCGAACTCGCGACGCTAGTTTTGATGAAACATGAGGCACAGGGGGAGGGAGGGGGATGAGGAGAGCTGGAAGGGGGGGAGGGGGAGGGGAGTGAGGTTGGGAATGAAAAACTTGTTACTGGAAAAGGAAAAATAATTTTTCGAGTGTACCGCACTCTGTCGCCATGGTTGTTTTTCTTTTATATGTATGTGTGTGTGTGTGTGTGTGTGTGTGTTTATTTTTTTATTTTTACTTTTACCTCCCTCTCCTCTCCACCCTACTACCCCACAATGTATCCGGCACCTTCTCCAAACTCCGTCCTCCAACGCTGGCTGCGTTCTTGTTTGCTTTCCTCCCTAACGCTCTTTCCCCCCCCCCCCCCTCCTCCCCCTTTTCCCCTCCTCTTCATCCACCATTGGTCCTCCCGTGCCGTTGGAATCACCGGATGCCTTTACCGGTCGCCATTACACCGCGCTTTCGATGGTATTTAAAAATGAGCTACATTTTTATGCTTTTGCAGTTGTGCGCCAAACCGGCACGGGTTGGTGAGAACGCGGCGATAAAAGCGGGTATGGGCGGTTTGTTGCCCCTAACCATCTCCACCAAGACACAGCCCCTTCCCCTCGCTTGCTCACCCCTTTGCAAGGGTGAGCATTATTATGTTGAACCGCGTCGGGCAAGGAAATGAAATCATAAAAAAATATATGCATAAAACATGGCCGACCAGTAGTAGATGAACCGATTGCTAAAAGAAGGTGATTTATATCGCAAAAGGTTCGTTAAGAAACGGCACACATGGATGGAGAGGGAAGGAGAATTGTAAATGAATTAGTAAATCAAAAAACGAACTCTTCGCGCATGTTCAGCTAAGCGTTAAGTCTAACACACCCCATGCCGTGGGATTGAAACACCAAAAGTCTTCTTTTTTCCTCTCTACCAGCGATCCTTTGCAGCCAAACTACGCTGATAGCTCTATTTGGCGACGATAAACTTCGCGACAGGTTTTTTTGGGGAAAAAATTGCGCCTTTTTGTGTGTACCCTTGAGTGGCGGGAACCGCAGCGAACTGGCTGAGTGACCCGCACGATTCGTGGGCACTCACCACCATGAACACGCATTCGAATGAACCCATCGATTCGGTTTGGTTGGTTTAAATAATTCAAACAAAAACAAACGTTTATCAAAACCAACTGACCTCTAAAGGATGCGAGCGAGAAAAAGAGATAGATAGAGCGAGAGAGAGAGAGAGAGAAGAGAAAATAGAAATAAATATACGGAAAAACGGCTCATAAGGCGTAATTTTTCCCCCTGGCACTGTTGTGGTGGGTGGTCCACTCCAAACACCTACTGCTCAATGAGACATGGGCAAATAAACAAACAAATGCATCTGAAAACACACACACACACACGCGCGCGCGGGCACGTACCACACATGACCGACAGTTGATTACCCTTGAATGATTTGTTTATAGCTTTTTGGGGTGGAAAATTGGGCGGGTTGTGAATAAAAACAACAAAAAAAAAACGCACACACACACACCACTCGACGCACCCACATATCATGATCATCATCATCAAATTTAATCCTCTCAGGTCCATAAGCCAGAATACAGCCTCCCTGCTCCCCACCAACCAACTTCACGCCTTCGCCATCTTCGATCAAACAGCATGAACGGCAATGAAGCGGTCAACAACATCATTTCATTTTCACGCTTTCCCAATGATGAAAGTTTCGCCGATAAAAAGAACCAGTGGGGAGGGGGGCAGTGTGGGGCAGTGATGATCTTGTCAGCTACCGGGGTTGAATGTTTCTTTCTCAAGTGCGGCTTGGCGGTTGGAGCAAGAAATATATGAGCAGGATTAAGCTATTCCGCAACAAGTGGATCAGCATTTGAGTGTGCTTAGTACGTTGCGTATTTTTGCTTACCTTTCATAAGAGTTTATAACAGAAGAAGCTATTTTTTATAGGAAGTTCATTATAGAGAATTTTTGCTACAGTCCCACTGATATTAGAAACAGGTCTGTTATGGCTCTTGGTACATGTTTTTCTATTATACGTAGAAAAACATTTTTTTTAAATTGTGGTAATTTTTACTTAAAATGTTTTAAAACCCTTTTTGTGATCGATTTTCAACCATGTTATTGCTCCTTTCAGTGAGCTTCTTAGCATATTCCTAGAGCATTAAGTGTTTATTATTTGAAAGTTTTAAGCTAATTGCTGTGAAAAATTACGCATTATTGGCGTAACTCGGGAAAATCCAGTATTGGGAAAGATCATGTTTTAAGTAAGAAAACCTTAAGCTTTAAGGTGACATCTGTCAAAGCTTTAAGATGACATCTGTCAAATAATCCCGGCAACAGATACCATTTTAACGGAACCACAATATCAAGCAAGGGTTAACCTTTAATTTATTTCAGTAAACTCTATTTGCAGACTATTGTCTGCATTTTGCACATGTTTTGTAAAATTCTTAAGCATTATAAAATGTTATGTTATAAAAAAACTCACAATAGAGAATTTTTTATATGTCCCACCAATATTAGAAGCAAATTTGTCTCCTAGATCATTTATTACAGTTTCTTGGTTCAAATATTAAAATTTCACTAGATTTACAGTAGTGTTATTGAATGTAGATCACAAAACAAATTAAATCTAGCAGACTGCAACGCAATTTTCCAAAAGCTACCTCCGTAGAACAGGCTGGCACAATAAAAATATGTAACATTGTGGGTGTCTTCTCCACCCTTTTTTTTATTTGTTTCACCCACTTCCAGTACCACCATTTCCTAATGATCCCGTGTTGCACCCAAAGGAATTACCCTTCTATTCAGGCCGGACGTTTACTCAAGTGTTGTTCCGTGCAGTGTTTTGTTTTCCAATCCCTCGCTGCTTCTTACTACTTCCCGGCACTGTTTACTGCTTACTGCACACGTTTACCATCAACCCTTACCCTCTCTTTCTCTCCCTTTTTTTCCCCTTTTTCACCCACCGCCGCCTTCGGTAGCAGACTTTATCTAGCGGTTGGGATAGAATGTGCAAAAAAAACGGGCAACATGTGGGCACGTGCATCTATCACCGTTCGATGAAGTGGCTGCCCGTCTTTGGACGCTGTGTTTGCGTTAAAGTGACGACTCCCTGCACCTCCAGCAAGCCCTAATCACTAATCCCACGCCACTTTTCCGCTATCGACGAGCAGGAAGGTTGCGGTTGCGGGATTAGACACCATCGACAAGACGACGTTTGAGACAATGTTACACGGTGCTCAAACCAGAACTCGAGCACCATCGAAAACGATCAAAGTTGGTTGCTTTTATTTACGTAGCGTTTTGTTTCGTTCTAATATTTTCCTGCTTTGCCTTTGCCGGTTGCACACACAGTGCCGCGTTTCAGTACCGCGTTCGAGTGTGGGTTTTGTAGTTTTCCTCTCCCGGTGTACTTAAATAGTCTCAAGGGCCGTCGTATAGCAAATGCGTTTTCTTTTTGTTGCGCGCCCCCTCCCAACCCCCCTCGCGATCGTTGGGCAACGTCGCTTGGCTCCTAGCAAGTTGCGAGTTTTGCACATTTACTACCATTTCTGTTTGCTTACCATCATTACGCATACTTAAATCGTTTACAAACAGTGACACACACACACATGTGTGTGTGCATTTGTACAAGCATTCATCATAATTCTGTGGTCACCGTGGTGGGCGCACTAGACGTGAAAATGAAAATCAACCGCCGGGAAAAACCAGAAACTTGAAATGGTACATAAATAGCAACAGTTTAGCAGGAACAACACACCACCGCCATTCCGCTTTTCCCACCTGACCGAACAACCCCAATGGAGGGGGAAGAAGGGACAAGGGGGATGTGAAGGATATGGAAGGGGCAGGATGGAGCGAGGCGCAGTAAGAGTGAAAACCCCCTGAGCGTAAAGCAAGCACTTCGTTTAGTTTTTCTTTTTTCTTAAATCTATTTTTCGGTCACACGGTGGAAAGTTTTTGGTCGGGGGTAGGAAGCGATGAGTTTTTTGGTCGCCTTCGAGCACCGGTCCGAGCAAATTTCCTTCCCAACATGCACACCAAAACACGGCGGCCCAAACCGGGATGGGGAGGGAAGGATGTACGCCCCGATCGTTTTCCCGCTTTCCCGCATTTATTCTTTCCCGGAAAAATCATCTGGAAGCTGGGCAGGGCAGTGCAGGGGTGCTGTGTGTTTCGGTGTGGGTCGGTGGGTAAACGCGCGTTTCAAACCACACGGTTACGGGGTGTGATTTGCGTGCGAGAAACGCTAAAAATAGCGATTTTTCACTTCCAACGCTAGGCGCACGTTTTTGGCAAAACGGCCGCTGTGTGTGTCTCGGTGTGAAGCGGCGAAGATGTACCGTGCATCGGACAAGATGCAGTGCGAATGCTGTAGAATACGGCCGGGGAGCAATGGACAGGACGAGCAAATAAAAAAAAGGCAAGGATGTTTCTAATTTCTATTTACCCGCCACACACGAACAATGAAACTCAATTGCTCGTGCTCTGTAAGCACTTATTAATGTGCGCAAGGCGGGGCAAACATAAACAGCACGAAGTGGATGGAGCGGTAATGTTAGCCATTTAATTTTATTTGTTTATAAGCTTTCAAAACGATTTAAACAAAAAATGTGCCTTGAAATGTGTCTAAACAAAAGCAATAAAATATAATTAATTTATTACCAGCATGTGCTCTGCAAGAACCGTCTGATTAAAACATGTGTCAAAATGTTTTTTGTTTTATGCGCATTATAATTCGCAACGCATCGGCAATGTTTAGCAATGATTAACATTTAAATATTTTCCTTTCATCGATCAACAACGTATGCCATTAATTGTAAAGTACAGTCTTCTGTTGTGTGGACGACATGGTGAAATTGAATGGCTTCTGGATTGTCACACCTTTTACATCATTAGCTCGTGATATAATACGGTTATGTCGAATCCAGAAGCAAAATCGTTTATATTTACATAGTTGACTTACTGCACATAATTTATTCTGCAATTCAGGAGACTTTAGGAAATAAAACGTTAACATAAATTAAAAAAATAAATGTTTTATATGAAAAACGAAAGGGATTTTCGACCAATTTAGGGATTAGATTTTTAACTATGATCTAATGCAGCTGTCAAATTTACAAAAACCTCCTATAAGAGGAACCGCGTGTCTTGGGAACAGTCTGTTTATACTATTATGAGTTGCTATAATTGAGTGGAACTATTGCTGAAGAACTCTACCGATGAATTCCACCACATAATCTTCAATAATTTGAGGATGTCCAAAAATAATCAGAGTCTTGAAAATGTTTTAGAAGAAGGGGTAATTTTTTGGTCTACGAATACAGGAGTTGGCAGAACTGAGTACAATAACATTTCCATAAACATAATGACTTGAAAGAAAAAACATGGCCATTACAGGTTCTTTTGAATATTTGTACAATAAACTTATGGAAATGTAAACATTACTTAATAAACTCATTTAATTAAATTTGAATACTTGTTTATCTCGCTAAACCTCACTACATCTTTAATTGTACTAAGAACCGAGAGGCGTATTAAAAATTCTCTTATCAAATTTTTACGGCTGTTATAGTTTTGTGAAAGATATCTTGTTCTTCCGAATGCAAACCTTGCGCCGAGTAATTTATGAACGCCGATAACGGTGACGTGATTACCAAGTTTCATTAAGTGCATAGCAAGTTTAAGTGCACGAAGAGTACATGCCATAAAAGTTATAACCACTTGTAAAATTATAGCTGCCAATGCAGAAGTCTACGTTTCAAGATAGTTTTATAGTTATGAGCTGCCTGGAGGGGTTTAATTTTTATTAACATTTCATTCAACACTTCATATTATGTTGACAGCGATGCATATCATTTTGTTATATCTTTTTTAAAACAGTTTGTTATGAAATATTTATCGATGTAAGAAATAGCTATAAAATTCAATATTATAGTAAAATGGGTTTAAAATACTATTTTTCAATGGAGGCGCCCTGTTTCCCGTAAAATAATGTATTCTATATGTTATGGATATGAATGTAATGCGAAAATAAGGCAGTAATTCAATAAATTTTGTAATTTCCATATATGAGTCGTCATTAGTCTAAACAAAAAGCCGATACTGAACCATAATGATACGCTCATTAAAAAATACTAAGGCGATGGAATTTGAAGTGAGCGCAAAGAAAAAAAAATCAGGAAAATCAAAACTCCAAACAAACAATAAAATCCAATACATCAAGCAATGCGCGAGAATAGTTTCACTCGTGTGTATCCAATTGCTGCTCCCTGCAGCAAACCATGGGCAACCGGCCAAACGCTAAACACTCCGACCAAAATCGGACCAACGGATTGCGGGCAATAAACGTGCCCACGCAAAACAGCCATTGCCTGGCCAGTAACTTCCCGACCGATGTGAATGTTCGACCGTAAATTCCCACGCGTTCGACGAAGATGCGCACACCTTCATCTACTCCCAGGCAGGTTGCTCTCGTGGACGACTAACCATGGCAGTCGTAAGTGCATGATAGACCGCATCAAACTTCCGCGTGCAGCTCCACATTCACTAATGACGTGCAGGTGCAACTTGGTCGTCTAACTTGGGGAGAATAACATACCTAAATTTGCATTAGATTCCACTCTCACGTGAAGTCTCTGTGCCGTTTGGTAGTGTGTTAATCAACAGTGGAACATTGGAAAAATTGGACAAATTCCCGGGCCAAGACGGCCAATCGGTTGTCCAACCGTCCACCGAGCGATGTAATTGCAGCGTGGGAGACGCCACGTTCGGTTGTTCCGTCACAATCGATGCGCATGAAAGGACACAGGCGTAATGGTTTGTTTGGTTGGCACGGTTCGTTTAAGACGCCGCGATCGGGCGCGAGTGTGGCGCGTGTTTCATTCATGAACAGAGTAACGCAAACCGTGGGGAACCGTGTTTTCCGGTGCACCAAACCGTTGTTGCGATGGAAACCATATTCAAACTGCAACTTCTTTATTGCAGTTCCATATTAATGTCACGTGACAGCTGTTTATGGCACCGTTTACTACAAATATTGCATTGCGACAATTTTTGCTGTTTAATAGCGAACCGAGCTTGTCATCATCGCAATAAAATGAAGCTATCCCTCTGAGCAGCTTCCAATTCCGCTCTCGTTCTGTGTCATCCCTTATTCTAACGTAACCAAGGTTTCCGTGTGTCCGTGTGTCTTCGGTTTCAAAATATGCTACCCTTTGTTTACATTGACATGACCAACATCAACCAGTACCGATACCAACTGCACCCCGGAGAAAGAATGTTGCACACTAAACAACAAAGGCAAACAAATAAACTATAAAAACCCCACGGTTGACAGATTGGCCAGCGAGTGCGGAAACACTAGCGAGCGTTTTGAAATATCTTGCGACTGTTGCGACCGGCGACAAACCGAAGTGTTTTAGTTTTTTCTTTCGGCAGCATCAGCATTACCGGCCTGGGATGGTGTTCCGATTGCGAACGAGACAGGAAAGGGGAAGATAGAATCCAAACAATGTGCCTCAGGTAGGCGACCATCTAGCAGGAACAGGAAGGTTGATGAGTGTGATCTTTGTACGGTGTGGGAAGTGTTCACAACCCGTACCGGGGTGTTGCAACCGATCGGGGGATCGTAAAGGCAAACGGAAATGGAGCAAGCGAGCGTTGTTGTTTGCTGCCACCGGACACTACAGCCTGTGCAGTCAGCACATATTTCCGGCTTGTGAAGATTTCGTACCAGAATTAGGGTGTGTTTTGGTGTGTGAGCCGCATGGCACCGGCGTGTGGACTGTAGGGCAGAATCTCCAATAAACACATAACTTAACAACAATTAGTCCACAAACTATACAGACAGAAACAAAACAAACATGCTGTTAAAATAGAGCAATAACAACACTGAAAAGTCAGAGCCTAAAGGTATGCAATTTAAAGACAACCATCGATTATTTGTGAGACACTTTTGCTTTAAATATTTTTCCTGTCCCAAAAATCACTAACATACTCTTGCAGGAAGTTTACGCAAAGTTTTAACAGTACGAGATTTCCAAAAATACAAACCGCACCACCGAAGCCATGACAGCGATGGCCACTAAATGTTTTCCATGTGTAAATACTCTTTTATGTCTTTAGCTTGCCTTTACTATTTTACAGCCCGCGCGTCGCATGCAAAAAGCGGTGCTGCTGAGAATAAATATACACACTCCGATGCCGACACAATGGTACAGGTCAGGCTCAATGGATGGACCTTACTTGAACAGTTGCTTATTAGTGTTGATATAATTAAATATTTTCCAAGAGAATGTTTTTTAAATTATCGAATATTTTAATGTTTGTGCTACGTCTAGATGGCGCCACTGTAATAAATTTTGTGGTAATAGTAATTGCTATAATATATTTCATATCGAATTCTGGTAGTAATTGTTGGAGGTTTGCCATAAAATATATTCATGGAATATACATAATTTAAAATGTTTGCTATAAAAACATTAAAATCAATAATATTTTTTTCTATATAAACTCGGTTAAAACATTTAACGTAGCCATTTTTTAACACTCACAGAAACACTCATCAAAGCAGCATGTTTTTATAGCAAAAAAAACAGTAGCTTTTAAGCAGCAGCATAAAAGCAAATATGATGTATTATACCCTTCCAATGACTTCTACTTCAATCGGCACAACATCGTGGTCTAGGCCTGCCAATTCTGGAAGGCTTAAAGTGGAAGTGCTTGGAAGTTCTTAAAGGAATTCAATGAGAAAAAATAAGTGCAATCAAGCGCATCATTTTCCAAATGCCTGCAAACTTGAGCAGGGTAGTCGGAAACATAAATGCATAAAATAGGGGTAAAATGTAATGTAATGTAATGTAATGCAACAATAAATGTAATAATCAACTCCACTGTTGGAATGAAACATTTGATAAATATCTCTTTATATTAAACATTAAATTATGGTAAGTGGTGCTCTATGATAAATTGATGTAATATTCAGTGGAGCGTTATTTGAATTCATCAAATTTAAAGATGCATCTACCTAACTCAGATCAACCCAACCATATCCATTGGAATTTTACGTCCATTTTCAATTCCAAACGTAATATCAACGAAAGGTGAAGGATAAAAACAAGGCAAATTTGGAACATTTGCTGGTTTACAAAGCGCATGACGCATAAGACTTCCAAAGCCACCCCACAATAAAATGTCCGCGCACCGGGAACCGTTATGCAGCGCATGCAAAATTTAATCGCTTTACAGCTGCAATCAAAACAAAAGAAAACACAACCCCACCAAAGCCGCGCAATTAACGCGACCATTAAACGGGCCGATCATCATCCTTGGCGGTCTGGATCACGATCGTTTGCCCATGCCGGCCGTACCGCGATCACAGCTAGCGGGCCCTTGTGATCCTCTCATCACCCATGTTTCCACATTTAGCCCCGTCCATCCCTCCCCGCCATTGCATCCATGACCTACACGCAACGATGAGGTGGTCCGGGGGGGGAAAACGGCATAAAAACGGCGCTTTAAAAATAGAGAATCGCTCGGTGCAGCTGAGAAAGTGTTGTGTTGCGGAAGTGGTTCTCTTGTGTACTCTGATGTACTTGAGCAGTGCGTCACATTTCCCCGGGCACCTTAGCTTGCACCGAGGGGTTTGGGATAGGGTGCGAGCTTCCGGGAACGTCGGCCATCTTTATTTGACGTTTCCTCTCAGTGTGTATTATGTAGCGCATCAGGGGGGGGGGATTGTTACTTACGTTTCGCGTAGAACAGCTTCGAGTAGTCGCAGTCCATCCTGAGACCGGGTATACCCCCTCCGGCGCCGCCTCCGACCCCCACGCCGCCACTGATACCGGGACCGCCGCCTACCCCACCAACGCTACCGGCACCGAGGCCGCCGCCCGTCCCCCCGATACCGACCCCCGGTCCACCGATCGAACCGCCCGTATCCGCCCCGCCCGCCAACGGTCCAAAGTGGGGATGGTGGTGCGGGTGATGGTGCGGATGATGGTGCGGATGGTGATGGTGGTGGTGGTGGTGATGGTGCGGATGGGGATGGTGCGGGTGGTGCGGATGGCTGTTGCCGCCGCTGACTGCCGCCGCTGCCGCTGCTGCCGCCGCCGCCGCCGCCGCTGCCGCTGCAGCCGCCGTACTAGTGCCGCCGCCTACCGGCCCCCCACCACCAACGCTACCGCCGCCGGTCCCGACCGCTCCCGCACCGGTTGCTGTACCGCCCAACCCGGCAAGGGTTCCGGTTCCGATCGACCCGCCGCTACCACTTCCGCTGCCACTTCCGGCGCTGCCAACCGCTCCCCCACCGCTGCCCACCGGTCCACCGTTCGCTGCTGCCGCTGCTGCTGCTGCCGCTGCCGCCGCCGCTGCTGCCGCGCTTGCCGCCGTCGGATAAGCGAGCGGGTTCAAAAAGTTGAAGTTTCCTTTGTCAATCTTGACGGCCGTACCAGTTGCTTCCGGCACACCACTCGCAAAAGTGGTCTCGCGGAAACGCGCTTAGAAGGGGTGCAAACCGAAAATACCGCTAGAAAAGGGGTGGGAAAACCGATAAGACGGACAAAAACAGGACCTTTCACCCCCTGCCTGGCGCGGTTTTCCCCCTTTCCGCACGCACGTTATGTGTGGGAATGTTGAGGGGGTGTTGGGGGGGGGGGGGGGGGGGGGTTTGGTGGAAAATGCAAATTTGGAGGATTTATTTCCCCCGTTTGTTGTCCCCCTTGTTGTAGACGCCCCAAGACGTCTGGTTGGAAAAGTGGGGGGGGAGGGGGTAGTGATGGGTGCGTGAAAGTTGGGGGAGGGTTGTTGTTCCTGGTGAAGGTGGCAAGGAGCACGGTGCGGTGGCAAGGCAGCACCGATAAGATGGGCGCGCGACTGGCACCACGGCGAAACGATTGATGGCGGACAGATGCAAGGTGATCAGGACGCAAGATGGCGATCGTGTGACGGTTATGACGTTAGGCCCGTTTTGATTGTTGCGGAGAAGTTGTTGTTGATTGCCAGTTGGTTGCTTAGATCCCTTATCGGGAACCTTTTTCTTTTCCTCTTCTATTCGTGTGTCACTGACACCTGCACACTAACACGCAACCACTCGCACATATACACACACACACACACACACGGACAAACCCAATTATAGCACACGGATCGCTAGCACACAAAACGGACGCACAAACACAACCGTACCGGTACACTGTGTGTGTTTTTTATTTATTTTATTTCTTTTACTTTCAGAATGGGGGTTTGGGAATGAAAATTTGCCAACCGAACGGCTATGTCCGGAGCGTGTGCGATACGATCACGACAAGCGATAGAACCGCACTGAAGTAGTCGAACGTTCGATAACGGCGTACAACACGATAGCACACGAATTGCGATCTTTGCGATAGCGAAATAGCGTTTGTTGCTGGCCGTGCTTTAGTGTGTTTTGCTTTCCCAATCACTTTTGTTTTGTGCGGTGTTGCAATAATACACTGGTCCTAATATTGCCCACCACTATTACACTTTCCTTTTTTACATTAAAAACGCACTGCCACACCATCAGCACCGCACCGGTTTTTTGTTTTGTGTGTTTTTATGTGGCTTTGTTAGCACGTGTTTGCACCCAAACGATCTTTCGGATCTTTCACGCGGACGATGTGTTTGCTTCCAATACTTCGTGAATGTCCTGCGACTGGTGAAGATCGGCTGCAAACGGCACCCGCTGCCCACCGACTGTCGGTTGCCAAAAATCCGTGGCCTGCGCGTGGCAGCAAATGGGAGCGCTGTCGTTTTTTGTTTTCTGATGTTCCTTATTGTTGAACAGGAGGGGAGGTGCGTAACGCGCCGTGACACGCCGACGCGGGTGTAACAACTGTGCGTATATGTGTGTGCGGGGCGACCGAGAGTAGTCCCCTTTTTGCTGTGGGCCCGTTTTGTACCGTCTGCTAGCGTGCGAACGAATGAAGAGGGCGCCACGCTCCGGACGGTGTGACAGCTCGCAGCCACTCGCGCGCAAGCAACTGTTTTGCCCACCCCGCGCGGCGCGACACTCAACCACAGCCGAGCGAGAGCGGGAAGTGCGTAACCGTTGTGCTCTCGCTCGCGCGCGCACCACGCTGAGTGACTGAGTGGCCGGTACCGAAAGCGGAAAAGTCCGAACCGAACCGATGGGCCAAAATAAATGGCACTGTGTGTTTGCGGAACGATTGATTGTTTTTTTTCTCCCTCATCCAACCCCCCCTCCCCCCCCCCCCGCCTCCTCCCACTCCCCAAAATCTGGCAATCGCTCATGGTGCGTGAATGAAGCGCTGTCAGGAAAGCGACCGGGCGGCTCCATCGTGCGATGAGTTACCCGTTCGTGGTGTTCATTCGCTTGTTCATTCATGAGTTGAATAGTTCGCGGTTTTGGATGGAATCTTTTTTCTTCTTTCCGCCACGAAGGCGTATGTTGCTAAGTGTCATTTAATTGTGCTTCATTAATTATGGGGAGCTATAATCCTAAATGGCCGATCGACTTGATCTGATCAAGTTCTTTGAAGCTTATGGATGCAGTTTAGAAACTAAATAGATGTTTGTACATGTGTTTATTTGATTTTTTTTATTTCTGTGTGTATTAATGTATTTTTTATTTTATTTCTCTGCTTTATTTATTCATGTTGGAATGAACATGAATAATTTCCTATTAATATACTATTATGCTAACGTTTACTTTTAAAACCATCGTAAATTTTTTATTTGTAACACTAAAACATTACACATTACATCGTTTTCGGATGCGCCACGCGATAATGTTTTAATCAAATAAACAAAAGAAGGAAACCGTAAAGAATTAACGTAATATTAAAAGCAGGCAAAGTATTTTTTTTTTACTTTAGTTCTTTATTTGTTTTTCCACCACCTTCGCTTTCTTAGTGTTTCCGCGGTCGGTTGCCGCGATTAATTTTAGGAGCCTGGAGATGCCCCGGATCATTTAATCTGCCTCTAGTTGCTGCTGCGCGTGTGAGAGTGGATTTATTTATTTTGTCGTTATCTTTTTCTTTTATTTCCCCTATCTGTCTGTGTGTTTGGTTCCGTTTTGTAGCAATGATGTTTCTTTTTATTTTCTCCCTATGTTTGGTTTTGTTTGCGTCGACTGCGAGTATCATGTATTATTATGCTACTATATTATTTCTCTCCTTCTCTCTCTTTCTCTCTCTCTCTTTCTTTCTCTTTCTCTCTCGCTTATGCCTCGCTATTTTAATTGTTATCTTACTCTGCTTCGTTACCGTTCCCGCACCGATCATTCGTAATTGCTCCGTTCCAGTTTGTTCGCCGATTTTGCAATTTTGGGACTGCCACCCAAAATAACAAAAGAAAAAAAAACCACTGCTCTCCTTTTGCCAAAACGTTTCCTTATGCTATTTTTAATAATCTTTGTTTTGTGGTTGTTTTTTTTTTGTTGTTTTGTTTGTTTAGTTTTTTCGAAGAAAACTGCCGCCACGGTAAAGGGCAAAGATGCAGTGGAAAGTTTGGTTAGGAAAAATTACTACAGCACAACACATTGCAAACCGCAACCGGCATGTTCGCTTTCCGCTATCATAAACCCCACCCCCTCTTTCCTTATCCTCCACCCCTCCTCCCCCTATCCCACAAGGATTGCGACAGTCTCGGTAACCAGTTTTCAGGAGAAGCGATAGGGATACGGGAAGCAAGGCAAAGTCTTTCGTTTGCTTTTGCTTTTTGTAACACATCTTACTTCTGCTTTCGACAGGACAGGACTCCGAGCAAACCAATGCCCAAATTTCCACCCTCTTTACTAAGCGCATCAGTACTCGCTAAACATTGCTCTTTCGCTCTTGCACATAATTTGCGATGCGCCTAAATCGCTGCAATTTGCTGAACACTCACTGTTATACCCACTGCCCCACTGTACTTTGTTTGTATCCTTTGTGAGTGTGCTCGCGCGAGTGTGAAACAGTTCCATTCGCGTTGGTGTGTCCATATAAATACGTGTGGATGTGTGTGTGGTTGTTTATGTGGAAAGGAGTTTGGGAGTAGTAAGAAAAGTTCCGAAAAAACAGTGCCTATTATAACTACAGTTAAACGTTTTTTTTTGTGTTTTCCTCGTTTGTTCGTTCTTTTTCAATGCTTTTTTGTATGTGTTGTTTGTTGTGACTGTTATTGAGTTTGCTGATGTTTTACACCTGCTGTTCGCAATGTTTTTATTTTGTTTTCGTTTTTGTTTCCATTTCCTTTTTTTCAGAGTCTTCCTTTATTTGTTTTTAACTGCTGTATACCGTTCTTACACATATAGCGATAATTGTTCTACGCGCTCAAATTAATTTACTGTTCACCTGTTCCGCTTTATTCTTCCCTTTTCCTACGTGGGTATCGCATTTCGTTTAATATTTTGTTTGTTTGTTTAGTTGTTGTTTTTTTTCACTTCTCCTGTCTGTTTCCCCCTAGTGTAAGTGTGTGTGTGTGTGTTTTACTTACAGTTGCTAACAGGTAACCTTTTTAATCATTTTTCCTCATTTGGTTTATTTGTATAATTGTCGCTCGATCGCTTTTGCTGTTCGCTTTGCCTAGGGTTTCCTTTGCAAATGTTTCGTTACGACTTAGACTTTGATAGAGTTTATAAATAAAACTTAAAAATCATTATACTATCTCTCGTTGCCTTTAGTTTACGCCACCCCAAAAGTACACAGTTTACAGGGTTGTAATAGTAAAGTGGAGCACAATACTAGCGCACACGGCTAAGCGTCTCTATAAATCTTTCAAACACACACGCCCCACAAAAACCGTGTTTACAGCCGTTAAGGGTTCGCGAAAAGGTTCTTTATAATGCTTTTTTCTGACGCTTGCTGCTGGTGGTAAAAACAGGCAATGCAACAACGGATGGCCGATAGACACCAGGTTAAGCTTATTGTACTCCAACAATCCACCATCGGTAATGGCGTCAAATGTGGGATGTGGGAGAGCGAAAACAAAAATGCTCCGACATAACTCCGGTGGGGTAATGTAATGCATCTCGTCAAGTGCTAAACAAAAGGATGTTACAACATTAAGAAAATACATCATGTAATCGTTGTTTCGTTTTGCATACCATGCAGGCGTACTACTTGTGCTAGGATCTAATCGCTGCTAGTGCACCAACCAGCACTACTGTATTCATTTTAAACATTAAAATTTCAAATTAGTTTTTTTTAAAATAAACAAACAATTAATATTCAAAAATATTAAGTTGATTAATTGTATATTTGAAATTGTTAATTTTAATTTTTTTAAAGTAATTTTTATCCGTTTTATTTGATTAAGAAAATATGATTCCTATCTTTTTACTCCAAATGTATCAATCATAACAACAATAAGAAGCATATTGCGGTTTCAATGTTCGTTTAAAATTTACTTTCATTATTAAACATTCAAATTTAACTAAATTATTACACGATCGGTCCACGTTTTTTTCCAAACAGCGATTTGACCCTATCACGATTTAAACGCCTACATATATGCAATCCGAAAACACGACCACGTGATGGGCAGAAACGAAACGAATTTCTATGGATATCTGCTTGATGGTCGAGATGCAAAATTATAAACGTGCTTTTTTGGCAGAAAAGGGCACGAAAAGCCGAACAAAAAGGGCATACATCCAACGGCAGGACTCCACACCAGGGGATCCGGCACCAAAAAAAAAAAACTAGCAAAATTGTTTGCGTTTTCCATCACCACGTCCTGGCAGGGAAGCATCATGCATGAATTGTGCGTTGCATTACGTATCGAGTAAGTGTAGATTTTTTCCACTTTCTTCCACATTCTAGCTCAGTTTTTTTGTTTACTCTTTCTTATGGGGATAAAGTCGCATTTTGTTTGTTTGGTTTGGTTAGGTACTTCTCGTATATGGGAGCAGATGGTTGAAGTATTGCGGATCTCCTTTCGCTTCGTACCTTCGTATCATTGCGCCGATTAAATTGATATGTGTGTGTTTACGCTTGTTTTTATTTTGCTCTTTTCGTTTTTGCAACCTCTGTTGTACGTATCAGTGTAGGAGGAAGAGTATGAGGGTGTGTTTTGGTGCATGTGATGCATACACATCTGCATGGGCCCAAGAGCGTTCTTACTAACTGAGCGTCTGGCGGTATGCGTGTGTGTGTGCGTGTATGTGTGTGTGAGAGCCAAAAGGAGATAGGGTGGAGAGGGGGGGGGGGGGAATTGTTTTCATTCAGGACATCGTGGCGTGTTTGGTGACTAACTGCACTATCTAACGTGATTCTGACTACAGGTTTTGTCTTTCCATTAATATGGTACTAGGTGTAGCTGATGTCCTCCCACTGGAGAGGTGTAATTGCGAGATGGGAAAGGAGGGTACCCGTGTCCGGTACGATACGGGCCATTATTTATATATAATGTGTGCTATCAGCTATTGCATCGTCGCCTAACCTAGAGGAGCTCATCAGACTAAAAAAAAAAAACCTCCCCAAACTACCTGTTGATCTTCGGCTACCTTGAAGGACGCAGAACGATATTATACTCTATACGCACACCCTGCCTACACGCAGAGCCGCCGATGTTTTTTTTTTTTGTTTGTTTGTTTTGTTTTTGTTTGAATGAAGTATCGATTTAAACAGCATCTAGTAGTTGTAGCTGATCACCTTAAAAACATCATTTTGTTATACGCTTTCCCATACGCCCAAGGTTGTCACATCCGTTTTCTTGTTCGACATTTCAAAAACGGTGACTTCCCCTAGTAGCAACCCTTCCATCTTGCCATATACAATTATATATAATGTATATATATATAAATAGGTATCAATCGTTAATTTATCTGTTAATTTGAGTTATATGTATATATATACACATAAATTTGTTTTATGCAACATGTGGTTGAATGAGGGGTGTCTAAATAATTATTTTTGTTCTCGTCCGCGCGCGCGTGTGTGTGTGTGTGAGTGTTAATGTTTATTTTGTCGCTTCGTTCACCCCTTTTAATCGCTCGATGTAATAATAAACAATACAACAATATATTTTTATATACATATATATCTATACGCAGGTTTGTGGTGTTAATAATATATGCATACAAATATATAAATTTATATTATATTATTAAATCGATTCCTATATACGTGCTGCTTTTGCACTAAAAACGAGTTCGCTGTGGAATTTTGCTGACACACACATACGCACACGCGAGCGCGCGCGCTTGTACACCCACACACACAAAAACGATGCGCATCGCTTTCGAGGCTACGGTTGACTAGGTTTTAATAGGGGGTAAGTATGAATTGGGACCGAACGGAAGGTAATTCAAATATGGCTGCCGTCTGTGTTAGTACGTTAGGGCCTGCCTAAACCAACACGCCAATAACAATCGAGTGAAATCAATATCCAAAAGCAAAACAAAATAACACAACATTTAACCACTGCCTTGCTTGTGTACACCTTGGGTTGGATATCCTCGTACGCCCTGGTACGCCGCTCAGTCAATCTTCCAGCCGAGCGATGTCTGCTGCTTCTTGTACTGCTTCGCATTTTTGGCAATCAGAAAGTGCTCGGTCGGAAAATCCAGCATGGTGGTGCAGTGAAAGCCCATGTTGGCGGACGCCACGATGTACTCGCACAGTGCGAACCAGCTGAATGCTGCGGGTAATATACACCGATCGAGATGCTTAGACTAATAGGAATATTCCAACGCCACCACGACGTAGCCTTACCGAGATCCTGACAGAGGAAACGATGCTTCAGGAAAAACAGTATCAACCCAACCGTGCTCGCGATCGAGAGGGCAAAGAACGCTTGCTTGTAGCGCAACGATGACTCCTCGTTCGGCGTTTGCGGCCCGTCCGGCTGCAGGAGCTTTAGCAGCTTCAGCGTCGCCAGCATGTACGACAGTGAGGTCGTCATGAAGATGATAAACACCTTCTCGTGCAGTGCTGCAATGGAAGATAAAAGGGCAAACTGATAACACGAAGAGTTCCCGATCGAAGTTTGCTAGCACTTACGATAGTTTTCCTTGTTGGAGATGTAGGTAACACCGCAGAGGGCGCTGATTTCGACCAAGTTCAGCCAATAGACGATGTTGATCATCCGGCAGGCTTTCGACATGCGCTGTTGTTCGCGTTGGAAAACCGAAAAGTAATAGCGGAATGATTAGTTGGTTTGCAATATTTACCCAGCGAGATGCTACTTACGGCCGGATCGTTGAGTCCGGCTACCATGGCACGGTACCAGTTCCGGTAGACGAAGGCAATGATGAAGCGGGGTCCGATGTGCAGTGCAATCGACACCCGCCACAGGTACCGCTGCGGACTAACGCCGGTAATGGCGCTGATTGACGGTATAATATTGTACACCTGCGCACCGAAAAGGAGCAAAGCGTTAATTAATAGCGACAAAACACAATAAAAGCGAACCTGCATAACACATTTAAGTAACTACAAACGTACGCGTATTGCTTTTGATGTGAGAGATATGTTACCTAGTACTTAGGGCGTAAGCGGTTTGCTTTGCGGCGCCTAAAAGTATGCAATTCGTTAATCGTTTTAACGCTTGAACGGCTGGTTGCTGTATGGAGCGCTTTTATCCAATTTAATTACTTTAGAGAGAAAACAATTCTGTCCGTTATCGATTCATGGCTTTTAATTACCTATGCTGTGGTACGAATCCAACTAAAAGTGTTAAAATGTTAAAAATCACCATCAACGTGGTCATAATTTAGGATTGCATACATCTAGGCGAACCAAATTTGCTAAGATCAAATCGCTGTCCGAAGCGTATATGGAATAAAAAATCAATTTTAGTTATTAAATAACTTTGGGTTAATGAAAAGAAAATAATGAAATTTGGCTGAAAAAGACAAATCAACAAAATTAATTAATAAATTACCACTAAAATAGAGAGTTGGCCTCAGCAGCATTCGAACGCCTGCATCGTATGCAACCGCTTGCACGATCACAAATTGTAATGTTTGGACCAATATAGAACTTTTTATATTCAATATTAACGTTTGCACTTTTGACAAGTGGTTACATTTGTTTTCATTTATCGTTGTGTTTGATTTGAGTCCTTACACACGTTAAGATTGGATGTAAATTAGGATAAGCCTAGTTAGGGCGTTAATATTCCCTAAACGCCTAAAGGTATGCAATTAGACAATCGTTTTTGATCGAGCTCTTTTAAATATCGTTCTTTGGAGCTACTCAAGCATTTTTACTCATCTAGTATTGGGTAGTTGTTACAAACGAATACCTCCCATTTTGCACACCAAGTAGAACCTATCTCTCACATCGGCCATAACGCAAGCAGGGGTAACATTGCGCACGTGTACGCTAGTGCCGAAACGAATAATTTAGTCTATGAAAACATCATACCCGACAGTGCGTCTCGTGAATTTCCTCTGGCTGGAAGACGTAAGCGGAGACGAAACAAACGAACAAGGTACCGAGCGGTAGCACTAGTGTAAACACACAGATATCACGGAAGCCAATGATGAGGTGCACCACAAGCTACCGACGCCACGAACGGAAGATACGTAAGCAAGTAAACAGAGAGAAGGAAAAACAGTTACGGTACAGTGATAGCTGGTAGAAGGGTTCTGGTGGAGGTAAAGTATCAAAACGAAACGAGCTTACACTCCCGGAAGCATATTCTACGCGGTAGCTACGGTAAGCACCAACACGTACTACGCAACCATGGCGTGACGTGCGTTGGAATACGTTGTAAGAGAAACGTTTTTGTTTTGTTGTTTATATAGATAAATATATCTTGTGGTTCATTTTAAGGAGAGCTAGTGGATAACACAGGGTGATTACAAAATCGTAACATATGGTTAGAATGGTCCCATCGCCGAGGTAGATTACACGTGTTTGTGGGCGATCGTTTGCAGCAAACAAAAATCCCACCATCCGGTAGGTCATTACACACGCCGAGCGCTTCGCGGGTTTTCTATAAATAATCTTTAGGCGGCCGCCGAAAATGTGCTCACAAAACCGACCCGAGCCGGGAACTCCGGGACCAGTGACAGCAGTCTAGACCAGAGGCGTAAATGAAGTACCCTCTAGAGATAAACACAAAACGCTACGCAGAGCCGTGAGTCACGGCGGACACGAAATAACCATGCAATCTACCTCTGGATGTACCGGGAGATGTGCACACACCGCACACAGTGCCCAGCCCGCCCGAAGTTACCTTATCGGATGGACTTTTGCCACCTTTGGGTCCTCCACCGTCGTCGCCGTAGTGTCCGGTGTCCAGTTCCAGCGGTTCGGTCGGTGATTCCCTGTGCCCCGACCGGTCTTTACTTCGGTCGTTGGTGCGTGACTTTCGCTGGATGGCACCGGGGAGACTGGCGTGTGCGTTGTCCATCAAATTCCACTGCTGTTGCTGTTGGTGCGGTTGGTGATGTTGGTGTAGGTCCTGCTGCGGCATATGTGGACAGTTCTGGCTGTGCTGCTGCTGTGCGGGCTGTGAGTTCCCGAACGTACCAGCGTTCGCTCTGACCGGTGTCGGTTCGTCTGGCGGCACACGCCCATCCACCGTCGCGTCCATCGTCGTCCGGCTGGAGCTGACGGCTCGCGTCGACCGGTTTCGTCCTCGCTGCGGCACGTGGGCTGTGTTTGGGGCGACGGGCGCCTAGCAGAGACTCGAACCTTTACAGAAGTAACACCGGAAAAGGAAAGAACTTCAGTGCTCTGTTTCAAATACAAACTATACTTTAGCTTTGTTTTAAGTCAATTAGATCAACTAGAAATTATCTGTCATAGTGACAGATTGACATAAACTAGTTGACATGGGTGACAGTTGACATTCACCTTGACATTTGACAGTCTTAGAATCTAATATCAATGTTGTCGTATTTTCTTGAAGTGTTCTTAGAAAACATAATGTTTTTTTTCTATTTAAATTTGAATTAATCAAAAACGGTTTAGTAAAGTATTGTTTACAATCTTAGAACATGTGATTTTCGATCTAATCTTGTCAAATAAATTTGAAACTTGGTTCATGTTGATATTTTTTATCAGTTGATTGAGATGTTTTGATTTCGCTTTCGGAGAAAAAGAATATCATCGTTAAAGCTCAGGCTAACTTAAACAACTCACAGAGTTTAAGCATCCAAACGTCAAAACGCATACAAAACAAAAACTAGCTCAAGGTATCACAGACCTCATTGATCGCCTCCCCATTCGCCAGTAACCCTGTGTGTGGGTTTTCTTTTTTTCAATATTCTATATCTGTACACAAGAATGAAATGAAAAATCCAAACCCGATAGGCAAAATGTCCGGGCCAATGTATGGAGGGATGCCAAAAACAAATCAGGGATGCCAGGAACGTGCACAAGTTGCCACGATTGATCAAAATGTTGACACCTCTTTGGGGGAAAGGTATTTAGGGGTGACAGTATCTAGCGTATATAACCTCACTTTATGCAAAACTGTTCCAGATGGGCACTGATGTTTACGGGTTGGGTTTTTTCCGCTTGATGTTACACTACTATTGCTGATATTCTTGAAGTTACTAAGAAGAAGAGATTGTTAAGAGGTCATCTACCTGGCACTGTTTACACGGGATACCATTAGATAATATCCCTACCGTCAACACTATTCACCTGACCGTATTGCGTATCCTCCACACAACTACCTGAAATACTTACCACCGTTCACGAAGTAGACTAAAGGAAGGAAAAAAACTGGAAGTCTCCTACTAGTGGTGCAGTTTTGCTGATGTCCCTGCCTCTTCACAGGTACTCCGGGGTGTCCAGGTGTCTACGCTTGCTACGGCGCCGAAAGAATGTATTCGGCTGATCGGTTGGAGTAGGTTGGTTGACGTTTTGATTGTGCGTTTCTTGTGTAGCGGTGTGGAATGGTTTGAAACGAGTCGTTTGATGGCCGACCACCGGTGGAGACGCGTGGTGCCTGACTGTGTACCACACGTCACGCCGTACACCGTTCTGCTATTCTGCTGCACCCCGTCAACTGGATCGAAACAATGCCAAGAAAAGATGCACAAACCGTAAGTCATACGTTTTTCTCTATACCACCCTTGATTGTTTCTTTTTTTTTTGCTCTTTCTCTCTCCCTCTCTCTATCTGATGGCCCTATTTTCTTTAATATGTGAATGGGGATGGTTTTAGTTCACTCGTCAGGGCAAGGATATGCTGGATATGCAAAGTTTTCATCCCGCACGTACCGCAACACCGGAACAAACACACGCAACGGGGTGCGACAACAAAACTGCGTGTGCAAAAGGCACGTACACACATACACACACACACAAACACATACAACAGGGTAGGAGATACTACAACCAGCTAGACGCATCGTTGTGCGCACCCTGGCAAGGATACAGTTCACCTTAGCCCTCTACTCCCCCTCCCTTCCCCACCCCACCGGATGCCTCCGTTCCTTCCGGACCGCCATATTATTCTACAGCAAAACAAGCATCCGTTTCCTGTCGTGCCACAGTGCGCGCTTACAGCCACTGCCTGTGTTGCGGGTGTATGCGCGCGCGTGTACTTTGAAACAGCGATGTGTGTGTGTGTGTGTGAGTGCATGTGTGTGTATGCGTTCTTGCGAAGGATTTTCCAGGCCACATTCTGGCCGAAAGCTAAGCAACCTTTTACTTCCAACTTTTATGCACCTCCGAAACGTACCGATACTTCAATTACCCTTTCCTAGCTGAATACCACAATGCAAACTTCGATGCCCTAGGCCTGTAGATGGCAGGATAGCACTACAGCAAGCAAGCTGCTGCTCTACACCATATTTTACCATCCACCGTACCGTATTGACTAACAAATGTCCCTGTGGTTTACCTGCGACTCAGATGCGTTCGTCTTAAGCACACACTCCTACACCAGCAAAAACACAGACCCACATACACGGTGGCTATCCTGGTATCCGCTGTCTTAGCGCCACATCACCACACACAAGTACGCATTGGAACTAAAAAAAACACACACACAAATTGCGAAGACCCGTAACAAATCCAACAGCGGAATTTCTCCAATAAATAGTCTCAGCACCCGCACGCACAGGATTGTAATAAATTCGATGTTACGGACAGCGTAATGGGTGCTGGCCTAGTGCTTTCCCACTGCACCATTTAACGCACCAACGCAACGTGTGCTCGATATTTTCGCCGAAATTTTTTTTCCAAAAAACTGCTGCCCCTGCTTTCCACTAGGTGCCGTCGGTTCCGACTGTGCCAGGCGTTAGGGAGAAATGAAAAATAATAAGCGTACAGCTCGCGGAGAGAGCCGAAGCGTGAGCGGAAAATTCACTTGCGCGCTGGCGCCCAGTACTAGAGTTGTGGGTGTGGGGTTTTGCGTGCGGTGGGAAAGTGGAAGGGTGAGAAAAACCTGTGTGAGTGTCCTGCGAGATGTTCTCTTCCAGAAAGCAGAGAGAAAGTCATGGAAAAATCACACTCACACATCAGGCGAGGGAAAATATGTTGCCGATTGCCTGTAGCTTCTCATCGTCGCATTCCCCTCCTTCCGTAGGTTTGGAAGGGTAAGGTACAGGTTTTTCGCGATGTCTTCAGGAAACGTCAGGAAAAACGCTCTCGCGCGTGTTCTGCGCGCGCTCTCGCTCTCCGTTTTTAAAAAGACCGAAGCAAATTTCACAAGGACTCGCGAGTGGCGGTTGATGACATTTAGAAACAGTGTTGCCAACGTCGCGTAAGTAAAAACCAATTCGGTCGGAAAATGTTGTTGCTAATTCAATTAATTCATTTTTTTATGATGCAAACAGAAGCTTGCTGCAATTATTTTATGAACAAAAATCACAAACGCTGGGTTTTTTTAACACCAAAACTAAACAATCACGAAATAAAAGTGCTTTTTATTTTGTAAAAATGCACTTTCGAGCAGTGCGCAGCTGATCGACTGCTCGAAACTGCGAGCCGTCACAATGACTGACGTTTAAGGCTATTGTGTATGCATAACACAGCGCCTTGTGTTTTTTCCACAAACCGGGTGTTGGTAGGATAAGGAAAACCCCACAAACCTTTACATTTTCATCATATTTTTGTTTGTAGGGATTCTAGTGGACCATCATAAAGAGTTCCTGTAATGGCCACATATTTGTTGCACGCATTTAAACGACTTGCCGTATCGGATCGTGGCCTTACCGGGGCTGCACTCCGTGTAATAGCGGCCGCCAATCTACATACGAGCAGCACACTCTCCAAAAACTGGAACGGTCACAACACGGGCCCGCAACGATGGTTACAGTACAACAAAGTTATCTACCCTCCACAGCAACCGGACGAACCGGCGCGCCCAGCGTACGTCTGCCACCAGAAGACCAGCATCAAGTACAGCCCAAAGAAGATGTGGTACGTTGCGTCATTCGTGCGCGGCATGTCGGTGGACGAAGCGCTCAAACAGCTGTCCTTCATCGACAAAAAGGGTGCTAGCTACGTGAAGGAAGCGATCCTCGAGGCGATCGATATGGCGGTCAAGCGGCACAACGTCGAGTACCGGACGAACCTTTGGGTGGCGGAATCGTTTTGTGGGAAGGGTCGTGTATTCAAGGGGTTGCGGCGACACGGCCGTGGGAGAACGGGTGAGGTTGAGTACAAGCACTGCCATTACTTTGTTCGGCTGGAAGAGGGATCACCACCCGCCCACTACTATCAACCGGCACCGAAAACGGGCGAACAGCAGCTGGCCGAGTGGGAAGAATCAATGCGAAAGCGTAAAGTGATTGGTTCGCTGTGAAGTGTAAGAAAATTGGTAATAAAACTATAGCAAGGTAATTCCAGTGTTGAGTGAATCTTTGAACTGAGCTAACGAACGAGAAACTCCATATTCTATGCTTCCTTATAGATTTGTGTACACTGAAAAATTTATGAATGCTTGTAGATTTATGAATCATTACGGAATCGGAATCGGAAATATGAATCATTAAGGTTTGACGACAGATTCCCCATGCTGCCGGCTTAGAAGCATATGTAGAGGATTTAAAAAGAGAACATTTAAGAAATATTGAGGATTTTTGAACCTTTTGAAATTTGGCTCCTGATTTGAACAACGTCTCGCTTCTCGAAAAAATCCTTAAGCACAACACTAGTCATTTGATTTAGTGTATATATAAATTCACTTTACTTTTCATTAGATTTAATACTAATAGATTTTATCACTGCTAAAGAAATCTTAAAAAAAAAAGAAATAATCCTGGCATGGCACAGCCTTCCACACTAACATTCCATAAATGTTAAGATAAATTGCAAAATTAATTTAACGTAGACAGAAACATTTTTGATATCTCTATCTAGTAATAACTTTAAAATGTTTTACTTACGATCCTTAACAACCTAACTTCCACGGTATGCTACGTATTCATAATTTGCAACACGTGTCATGTGTGCATGAATACTTTTTAGCAATAACTTAAAGCGGTTCCTAGCATTGACATTCTGTACAGATATTTCTATCTCAACAAAACTTCACAATTAGATATTATAAATTATTGCAAAATATATCAATGCGCATATAAGTGTGTGGAAAATGCTTACTAAATAAAACTAGATTAGAAATTATACATATAGGATATACAACTCCTAAACTCACTTCGTGAAATGCAAAATTCCTTTTAAAAAACTCTAACATGCAAAATTGGAACAAAGGACTTGAACCGAATATAATAACGTTTTAAATATAAGTAACTTTGGACGTGCGAATGATCTCAATACACTTTGACGAAATGCGCGTTAACGCAACTACACCGGAGCTAAATTCGATCGCAGAGTGTCGAGCTGTGTGCACAAACGTTGCATATGCGTTTCCAGCAAATCTTGCACCGTTTGGGTGTTCTCCACTTCCGAATCGGTGGTTACATCTAGCAGGTTCTTTTGGTCTGACGATACTACCGCGATGGACTCATCATTCGTGACTGATGTTTCCTCCGATTTGGAAGAACATGGCTGATCACTATCTGCCAGATCCTTGTTGCATCCCTCCAAGACCACCGCTTTCTTCGTTTTCTTTCCTCGGGCAGAGGTCTTTGACGCACGAAGATGCAACTTTCGATGCTGTTCCAGCTTCTGCCTGGTGGCCAACACTCTGCCACAATCGGCTACATTGCACGTGAGCTCCTCCCGTTTGCGGTTTTCGTGTTTTGCCCGTACGTGAGCGTACAGATTGCGCTCATGCTCGTAAAATCTCGGGCAGCCTTCGTGGGGACACTCGAACACCAACCGTTCGTCCTGCGCTCGATGGACACGACCGTGTAGATTGAGGTTGCGCTTCGTGTGAAACAGTTTGTCGCACTGGTCGCACCGGAACTCGCTCGGATGTTCGAGCTGCCGGTGAGCGACCAGCTCGGACCAGCGGAGAAACTCTTTTGGGCAGTCGGCGCACTTTTGCGCGTTTCGTTTGCACCGATGGCTACGCATCGACTTCAGGTTGACGAAACCCTGGCTGCAGTGTTCGCATCGATGCGGATACTGGCCGGTATGGCGTACCTTGTGCAGCTTCAGCTGTAGCTTGCGCCAGAACCGCTCGTTGCACACATCGCACGCGTACGGTTTGCCGAGGATGTGCTTCGTCTGATAGTGACGTTTCATGGCGTGCTTGCTGCTGAACTTCATCGTACAGTTAGGATGCTTGCAGTCCAGGTCGGGACGGAGTGCACTCGGACGCTCGAGATGGTTCGTACGCGTATGACGCAGCAGGTGCGATCGGTTAGAGTACGCTTTGCCGCAGTTTGGTTCAAGACAAGGGTACGCGTACTGGAAGTCAAAAAATAAACACCCCCATTACATATTACCACAAAAGTTAACATTTTTCAAAGCATTTCGCTTGAATAGCTTACCACTCCGGTGTGTGAAAAGCGGTGCCGATCGTGATCGTCGCGTCGCCTGAACGTTTGCTGGCAAAGTTCACACTTATAGCGATGGCTACTGTTGCTGGTACCCTGACCCGGCGCTGCGCTCAATGGCTGCTGGCTCAAAATGTCCGTGCCCTCCATCGTCTGCTCTGATTGCTGGACTGTTGCTTGATGATCGTCTTCCGATGTATAGGGAGCCATTTTTGCATTGCAAATACGACGATCGCACGAACGCTAGACGAGGTGGATGAAAGATGCAGCTTTTGTTATGGTTCCCACGCGCTCTGATTGCGGAAGGCCCGTCAGAAATGGATGACAGATTGTCAGGCGAATATCATTACGGGATATTGATTGTTCATGAATTATATTTATTGCTTTTAATATAATCTTCAACGTATGTTGCCTAATTCGATACAGAAAAAGAACAAAACTTGTTAATTCACATCACAAAACCAAGCATTGCCGAAAAACACCAAACAAATAACCCAAGTAGCAAATTCGCTTTCCTTGTTTTCAACACAATTGTTCGTGTGTGTGTGTTGTGGTGAATATACATAATTCACCACTATAGTATTGTACTTCAACGTATTTATTTATTGTTTCTTATTTTAAAGAAATAAGCGAAATGAAAATCCAATTTCAATTGGGTTCAAATATCTTTGATATTTGATATCTCCTTCTATCTTCTTGTTTCGTTTGGTTGTGTAATTAAGCTCCTGTTTACGGATAGAAAACGTGAAACGTAAAATGTAGGAAAGGATTGTCCATGAACCAACTGCAGAATAATGTATTTAATTTGATTTCGATCGTGCTGGGTGCTGGAATTACTCACCACAAGGCGATGTTTTTCCAGCTGAGGTGTAAAAATTTGCTACTTGGGTTATTTTATGTTTGCTCGAATTCGCTGATCACGTGCGCAATCAATGGTTACTTGAAAAAAAAAACGTCGTTACATCGTTCGTTCGTTACGAAATCTGAAGAGCGATAAAGTTCTTACAAATAACATAATTTCTCTCTTTCCCTGCGAGCAGTATTAAAGAACGAATAGCTGATGTTTCCTAATGTATTTAAACCAGACGAGTAAGTATATTCGGTAGCGGACAAAAATGTAACGTGCCTCAGCGCTTGGTTTTGCGCCACAGGAATAAATAACCGAGCACGTGAAAGCAGAAGTACAGCATCACCATCGCCCACAGGTTTAGCGCCAGGTGGCTTTCGTCGAAGCTGTAGTGCTCGAGAACCTCGTTGCCGGTACGGAGACATGGCAGTTTGTCATCAACGGCAGGGCAAGCTGTAATTAAACGTAATGTTACACACATTAAACATCTCGCAAAGCAGCAGAGTAGGGTTTATGCTGTGCTCACTAATATTAGTGACACCTTCCCACTGGGCGATGGACATGGCCTCGTTGGCGTACATCAGCCAGGAGAGGTATGGCAGCCAGCGGGTCGCGGCCGGCATCGTATTCAGATGGATGAACACGCCAGACGTGATCATGAGGATGTAGTCGAACGGCACCAGGTAGGCCATCGCTAGTGGCAGCGAGTTGAACGCGGCCGAGAAGAAACACCCGCACGCGGTCGACACGTTCATGACGAGCATGGCCGCCGCTGCCGTCACGAGAAAGGCGTAGAACGTTGGGCGCAGCTCCGCCAGCCAGTACGCGATCAGCACGAACACGAGCGGTTCGACGACGAGCCCGGGCAGCATCGCAACCACGTTCGCTACGTAATACTGTGAGGTGCGATAGAGACCGTTCTTCGTTTCCCGCATGAAGAGTGGGAAGGTTTCGGGAAACACGGACAGTACCGCGTACATCGGCGTGAAGGTGTTTTCCGAGATGAGGATGAAGAGGATGCCCTGGGTCGCCTGTATCCCGAGCTGCGTCGGCTCAATCGCACCGGTAAAGCACAGGCCCGCCATCAGTGCGATTGCCTGCCAGTAGGACGAGGAGTAGTTGCGTGAGGAAGCCGTTCAAGGTTGGAATCAAGAGTTACCTGGTGGGACTTACAATCTTCTGCAACAGGCGTAGATATTGCACGGTCGGGTCCCGCACGACGGTCAGCAGTGCCCGGTAGGTGAGCCACAGGGTCGCGTGGAACCAGTGCGGCCGTCCGGACAGATGTTGCTCCTCCGTCACCCGGTAGTCACCACTCTCCGCCATATGTACCTCCAGGTTGATCAGTACGTCGCGCTGGCCGGCCGTCTCGCTCACCGCGAACAGATCGCACAGCCGATGGGCGGCCCGCTGGGACGCCTTCTCGAACCCGGGTGCGGTCGCGAGCGCACCGATCAGATACTCGGCCGGGTTGTAGTTCGGTGGGCAGGCGTGACCGTGCTGTGCAAAGAAGGCAAGCGCGTCCAGTGGGCGGCCCGCATACGCGACCCGGCCCTCCGCCAGCAGCATCACCTGGTCGAACATCGAGAACAGCTGGGACGATGGTTGATGGATGGTGCAGATGATCGCAGTACCGCGGCGCGCCAGCTGCTGCAACGTCGACACCAGCGCCTGTGCACTGTACGAATCCAGCCCGGTCGTCGGTTCGTCGCAGAACAGTAGCGTCGGCTTCGTCAGCAGCTCCGTGGCGAAGGCGAGCCGTTTCTTCTCACCACCGGACAGCATCTTCCCGTCGCCCGCCTCACCGATCCGTGTGCTGGCGCACCGTGCCAGGCCGGTCCGTTCCAGCAGGTCGCGAATCGTCTGGTCTATTGCCCGGTGGCCAACACGTCGTTCAAGCCGCAACTTCGCCATAAAGTACATGTGCTCGTGCACGGTCAGCGAACCGACAAACAAATCATCCTGGTGCACAAATCCGCTCAGCCGGTACATGTAAGGGCCCACCGGTTGCCCATTGACGAGTATGTCACCCTGTACAACTGTTCCCGCTTGGTGGTGGACGATGGTTATGGAATGAAAAAAACATTGTTCATACATTGAGTTGGGTTTAGAAAAAAAAAAAACAAACAGGAAATGATAGAGGGGGTTTCCTAGTCTTGGGGACACAACACCAGGAAGGATTATGGTGTCAACCAACATTATGCGAAGTCCGAAGGACTGAAACCTTTTAATGTTTGAAGATGTCTAACTTATACTTTTTGAGGTTATATTATCCCTTCACCTTTTTCTTCTTTGAAGCTTACAACTGATTCATTGGAGACTAAAACACTATTGAGTGTCATGTATATATTCTTCTGGTTATTGAGAAAAATGGCTATTTCCTCTTTGGGTTTTAAATTGAGGTAGGTAGAGTTGAGATTTGAACCCATATGCAAGAACACCGCGCGTGTTTAACGCGTTTACCTGCTCGACTATTTGTCCCACTCCTAGCAGTGGCGGTAATTGTCGATAAAATGAAACCACTACACACTTGAATGAGCTGTTGATGTTAGTTAATAGCGTCATAGTTGACGCTTTCTTGCGGTATTGATAGACGGTGCGGTATAGCCAACTACCTAGCGCACCTTTTAGACGAATCCACCCTAACGTACGCTACGTTAAATCGTACCGTTTCCGAAGAAATACATATGTAAACCGGTTAAGAAGCCGCCACGTGAAGCCTTGTTAATGCAGCAGGACTATTCCAATACATTTAGCGCGGAGGTTTGGGTTGAGGGGGTATAGTCACGCATTATGGCATTATTAAGCAGAACTAAGACGGTACATAATAGTGCTGAATGGTTGTCTATAATGGTGGTTTATAATTGTGTAAAAATGGAGGATTTTTTGTTAGGCGCCTGCAGATGTTGCCTCTGTCGTCTGTGGGAGTTTTTTCAGTAACGCTCTAATTTGTAAAGTAACTCTTCCCTCTTGTCTATGCTTTCATGAGTATCGGAGTATCTTGTAACTAGATAGCTGATTCATGGGATATGAAGATATCTCTGGAGGAATTCGATCGTACTATTTCCTGGGAATGCTCGTCAGATGCTTTTGAAACTCCACAACTCCACTGGAAGGTTCCACTTGCAGGTAGACCCGTCAACTTACGCGGTGTACGGTAGGCCAAGGCAGACATAAGCGTACTCTTGCCGGCACCGCTCGAACCCATCAGGGCGATCAGTGTTCCGGGTGTTACGGCACCGCTCACATTGTTGATGATGCGTTTGATCGAGGGACGATGGCTACCGGAGACGCCGTTGCGGTCACCGTTCGGTGAGCTGGCCGTAGCGTACACGCAGAGATCCCGCCACACCAGGGTCGCACCCTGCTCGGTCGGTGACCACTTGCTGTAGCTGCGGAGCGACGATTGATAGCAGCGGCTGGAACCGCCCGGCGTTGGTGACGAGAGGCAACTTCCGGGCGGCTCCAACGGTACCAGCTGCTGCTCATTGATCGACGAGTGTCTCTTCCGTCCGTTCGCTACCATGTTGAGCAGTTTGATAGCGGATTGCTTGGTCATGGAACTGGCAGTGACCACTGGTGGCATGCACACGGTGTTCGGCAACTCTTCTAGAACCATTAAAATCACTCACTCGCCACACACTTATATACACAGGAACACATTCGCCCACGCACACGGTGGCTTCTTCACATGGGACAAGGTGCTTAAATTAGACTCTAATATGGAGCAAACTCCCGGCTCAGTTTCCTTGGGGCAGGATACCAAAGGTAGACGACACCGCACACTACCACTCTAGCAAACACACTCGATACGTCTGGTGCGGTGATGACAATTCTCAATTCCGGTGTGTACTGCTACACGATTCAGCTGGAACTGACCTGAACTTCAGGTTGTTGAAACTGCCAATTGGTTTCCTCATCAAACAGAAAAAATATAACACCCACATACAAACGCAACCCAACTGATGGATTTGAAGCTGGCGTTAAAATGTCGACAGACGTAAAAGGGAGAAGAAATGTAACCGAGACTCACCCCGCACTAGAGCACGGTACACGCCGGTGGATGGAAATCAATATCGGCACGATGGGTTGGCAGTGCTGCGGTTTCCTTCGCATGAAATGTTTTCTATCCTCCGGTCACACCGGTGACGGGAGTGAATGATCGGGGTATCGTGGTGATGGCGTTAGGAGGTGTAAGGATTCATTCACGACAAAACCCGACGGCCGAGGTGAGAACCTGCATGAATCCGGTTCTGGCCGTAACCCGTAACACTATACAGCGCGAGCTTGGCGACACGTTGGCGTTGGCTGCACGTCCTATATAGGTAGGATGTGTAGTAATTTTCCCTTAAGTGAATCCCTACTAGTGTTCCGGAGCGAGCATTGGCGTTGGCATGAAACTGCCAGCAATGGTGATGGTGTTGGGGTGAATAAGGGAGAGGAAGGGACGGGAGGGGGGGGAAGGCAGTAATGATTCGCGGGGTAGGACGGGAGGGAGTTCTTCACTGTCAGCTGAAAAAGATGCACCTGTATTGGGTGTCTTTTGATGTAGTCCGGGTGTTCCGGTCTTCATAACTGCAAGCGTTCGAACCTCGTCAGCAAACAAACTAGTGCGCCTAACGTACCGGTCTATATGCACGTGTACGGGCTAGGAATGAATAATTATATTTTCACTTTGGTTAGCGAAATTGATAAATGCCTTTTTTATACTGTTTCCGTTCGGTTCCCTCAGAATCTTACTTGGAACATACAGTGCGACGTATTTTAAGATACAGAAATATCATTTATATCTTATTTCTATTCCATCTCTTAGATAACTTATGTTACACGCACAGGTTAATAAATGTAGAATAAACAATTTGATGTAAAATATAATGAGAGCGGTTTGTGTTTATCTGATCTGAAATTTCGTTTCTACATTTAAATTTAAAATGTCAACCTTGCGTGAAAAATTGTTTCCACGTGGTAACTTTCTTTACATCGCAATTCGAGTAGTTCGAGCATTTTCCTACAGCAGTTTTGCGATGTTTTTTTGTTGGTTTAAAAATATTTTTTGGAAAACACGTTATTCCTATTCCGTATTTCCCATCACGTGACTTCTTCATACATGTTTATCGTTGTATAATGTTATAGGTAATGCTTTTATTAACATTTCGACCTTAACATTGAATTTATTCATCGTTAAAATGAAAAATTTGTCTGCATGTAACGTTCTTTTTTGAGGGAAATATATAAATTTTAATTATTGTTTTGTGTTAGGAAATGTTCACATTCTGGTACAATAAAAAGAAAAAAACAATTTTTGCTTTGTAGAAATTTTTACAAACGAATAATTTAATACCAAAAAATATTAACCACCCGTTGATCCGCGCTCGCTGTCAGAAAAATGGTGAATTGAATACGGTTTATCCGTGGCATTCGGAAACGATACAGCACGGATAAACGAGATTGCAGACACTTCCCAAGAATACGTCGCAGCGTACGGACGTGTACGCGTGTGGTTTCATTCGGTGTGTGACGGTGCGTTGTTACGGTAAAAAAATGCGTGTGAAATTTAGATTTGCTTTCATTATTTGAAGTAAAAAGGTTTATTCGATTGCGAGCAATCGTAAACGTAGTGAAAACTTGTCAGGAAACGGTTCAGCTTGACTGCGCTTGGTAGGCAAACGGCACACGGGATGCTACTTTAAAATGGATGTTGCGTGCCGGGTACCGTTCTGCGTTCCTCCCAAAGCCTGCAGGTCGTGGAAATTAATCGAACCATTATTTTATTAGACTGTGCCTGTACTGTATGTTTTTGGTGCGCGTGAAGTGTTTTTTTTTTAATGATAATCTCAACATTAATACAAATACAAAAAAAAACAATCGTAAGTAATGAAAAGTTTTAAACAAGAAATAGAACAAAAAAACCGCAACCGCTTCGTATAATATCAACTCTAGTAAATGTTAAATGCAACATTGATTATGGAAAACAAAAACATAAAATATCTCCACTATAACACTCGACAATCAACCGTCTAGTAGACGCCTAACGATGGTTTGCATAAAATTCTTCCCCGCTTTGCCTGGTGTGGTTTACCGCTCTGTGTGGATCTAAACCAGATGGGCACGAACTAGGCAAGGCCGTACGTTTCGCGAAATGAAAATTCCCCGCCACTGTCAGCTGTCCCTATATCTCAACCCAGCTGCTGCTGCTGGGTGCATCGCGATGCGTCTTCTGCATCGTCCCACCTTGATGGCAATATGTGGAGCCGCATGGTACCGACGGTGGAGCCGCGATCGTAACCGAGGGCGATAAGCGCCCTCTTTTACATAGCGCGCGCATTCATTTCTGTGTGGGTGTGTATTTGTTATCAGATATGATAAAGAAAATATCCCCTCGCATCATACTGCTTGGATGATGCTTCCGACCCGCATTAAAGTTCTCCAATGCCTTCATCTCGCGTTTTTCATGTGACCCGAAGGTGTGCGTGCATCGCTGTACACGCTGATCACCAATACACAGCACCATCTGTGCGATGGTGGAAGGTGGGTAATAACAATACCATAAACAACAGAAGCGAGCAAGAGAAGCCTAAATGATCAAAATGGTCCATTATCTTAAAAGCAATGCCCTGATGTCGGTTGTTGGTCCAGCAGGCGCTAGTAGCTTCAACATTCCAAACCACAGGAACTGCCAAAAATGTCCGCAAATTACGGGATAGCTCGAGCGATGTACCTGTCAAATCTGATCTGATCTGCCGTGACAAATGTGCGAAATCTAAAGCCTCCAAGATCAGCGTACGTCATCGTTCGGCAGCTTCCACAAATCACCAGCATCCACACTGTAGTCACTCATCTACAGCTGTCAAACGGTTACGGCCGGGTCGAGCGCTCCGTCACGATTGAAGGGCAACGGGAAAGTGAAGGGATGGAACTCATCGTGCAGACAGGTAGAGATCCCCTTTGCATCCCCTACCCTCACAGAGCGGGCTTTGTTTCGACGTTTAGATGACAAAGTTTCAAAGCAACTTCCCCCACCCCAAACAATTGTTTGTTGTTGATGAGACGGGGATGAGAATGATCTAATCGTAATTAAGTTTCATCTCACTGGTTTGTGGTGCGCTGGAACTTAAGGGCTCTCTCCCGCTTCCCTTGATCGTGCACACACGCACGAAAAGTTGTCAGTTTTCGGGACTTGCCGAAAGGAGAAAGAATAGAGTGTGTGAAAGAGCACGAAATGGGAAAAATAATTTTTAACAACAAAAAAAATAATACCCGCGATCGTACAGCGAAACTCTGTTACCGTGCGCGTATGCATGCGCATGTGTACGTGTAAGCTACGCGCTTGCAAGCGGATGATCGTATGTACGCGTGTGTTTGATTAATCAAAAAAAAAATTGTTGACCACAGCACGGTCGCCTTTTTTATTCCTCTCTATCGCGTACCAATGCTGTACGGTATGTGTGTACCGCACACTCTCTTTTTATATCAAAATATCTTTGCTGTCTCTCTCTCGCTCGCTCGCTCGTGCTCTTTTCTGTGCTGGTTAAACGAAACCTTCCCTCCTGTATGCACGCACTTTCACCACGTGCAGTTCCGTGCATCGAATCGGAACACACACACACACACGCACACATCACCTGCCCACGTCATCGGGCGCTCTTTGCGCTGTGCCGATGTGTCGCAATGTTGTGCGGTTTTTCGCGCAGTTTTCTGCCCGGTGTCGCGTCCACCCACTCGACAAAATAAGGGATGAAAAAAAATACACACAAAAATCATGCGACGGATTGATCATCATCCCCTTGTGACTGTGTAGATGCGCACACAAACACACACACACACACGCATGGAGACAACGTGCACGATCTCTTTTCCTCTCAGGGACGATAAAATCGCACCTTTTTTTTTTTCTTCCCTTATTCAAGTCATCAAGTTCCACTCTATTTCTTTCTCCCTTCCCGCGGTTTTGTGCTCCTTCGCTCTATCTCACTCTCACTCTCTTACACATCAAAGCGCTACGTGATCATACATCAAGAGCCCGTTCACTTTGCTTGTTTTTCGCCTTCCCTTTATTTTAAATTCTTTTTTTTTCCTTATAATATTAAAGTTCCTCCCTTACAACCGATCCGTTTTCTTCTCCAACTCCCAGTCCGGAGGTTTGTTATTCCTGTGTCCCGGCTTTTCTTCACCATTTTACATTCACCCATTCGCTTTTCTCTTGGTTTCCTTTTTCATCAATGTTCCAATGCTTTTGGTCTTATTTCTACCCCGTTTGCGTTTCCACCCCTTCCAACGGATCTCCCGTTTTGTTTGGTACATTGAAGAAACTCAGGATGTGCAACGTTTTTTTCTTCTTCCCTTCACTCTCTCTCTCTCTCTTTTATTGTGTCGTCTTCCTTCATCTTCGACATCATCATCACCATCGTCATCGGCAGTGAGTAGCCGTTTTTCCTATGCTTTTATGCTGCTATTTGCTATTTACTGCCTTGCTGTGTGATGCTTCTGCTTCTGGTGTTTATGTTCGGCGGGAAGGAACAAAAGTAAAAAAGAGAGACAAGAGCAACAACAAAAAAAAAACCCTACAGTCGATAGATACCAGCGAAGATGTGTGATGCGGCAAAAGCATCACCCACCCCCTGAAACGGAGCCGAAATGTGTGAAGTATGTGAGCGCGGGACGGGCGGTGTAGCATAATAAGGGAGCCGTATGCATCACCAGCCGTCCGAAACGGGAACGCGGTACGATCGAACAAACTGGACAGCAGCAGGCAACGAGGCGCTGGTGATTCCATTTCCAGCCCCCGGGGGTACATTAAGCGAAAGAGTAGAATATAAAGCCTTTTATTGTAGGAAGTAGCAAACGCCGATACCGTAGAGACATGGACCACCGGTTCGAAGGAACGCAGACAACCACACATGCAATGGTGGAAATGCACAGACAGGAGGAGGAAGTCATGGCAAAAGGAAGAAGAACGGTGTGGAGATGCCCGAGAACGCTGGAGAACCTAACGTCTCGACAAAGGTCTTCTTTAAACGCGTCGTGTCCGGCGGCACCGCGATGACCGTCCTTCACGACGGTTGTCATTAAGCGTCGCAGTCGAGATTTGAATGAATGCTGGCTGCTCCATTAACAGCGAAGTGAAGCTGCACGGTTCAATGGCTCTGTAGAGGGAAAAGCAAAGCAAAGGAAAAAAAAAGATCACAACTCCCCCCCCGAAGCACAACAACACCAACATTCAGCACAACTTCATTCCATCAGCCGCTCGTCAGAACCTTGGTGCCCTTGGGTTGGGTGCACTAAAACTGCTGAAAAGTAGGTATTTAGAGGCATTGCAAGTGGTGGTCTGTGTACTTGAACAACTTTATGGCGATGCGAATGCTCCCCTGGCCGGATCTGCAGATCCAGCTCGATAAGCGGCACGTTTGCACAGATGGAATCGTTTAAGTATTGCCTGGAACATCGTCAAGCACAATGGCATTGATGGAAGGCTAGCGTCAAAACAGAGGGCAATAGTGGCGAATTGAAGTTTAGCATTCATCTGATGATGTGTCTTGCCCCATAGTCAATCGAACTTATACCGCTCTTAACGATGTCTAGTTCGACGGTTCCAATGGTGTGATTGGTAACAGCTCGGCTAGCAACACGCTCCTATCAGCGTTCAAATCTAGAAAGATATCTTTCTATTGCCTTAGATTTTAATGAGGTGTAGATCAAGAAAAACTTTTCCCCTGATGATATTATACAACAATTAGCAACAAATGATTGACAAAACTTTACAATAATTGTAAAACAAAATATCAAATGCTATAAAAAACCGGTCTTTTGACAACGTACTTCAAATATTCACACAATAGTTAAGAACTTCTTTCATATCTTAATTCTTAAATCTCCTTCAATTGGACAACAATTGGAACTTTAATTGGAGTTTGTTTTTGTACTCATTGTCATCTTTGCCATCTTGTCAAAACCCATAAAATCCCTGAAGATAATTGTTCAAGAAATTACTGAGATACGGTAAATTCAAGAAAGTTTCGTTTCGAGTAGAGCAAAACAAATCCTTGAGGATAATACAACTTCCCACTCGATACTACCATGATTGATAACAAAAGATGTCATTTGTTACCTCTAGTCATCATAGACTCATCACTCGCTACATTTCAAACAAACTCTTTCTAAAAGAGATACTAAATACTGATAAGTAAAAAGTCAGACATCTGATTAGGGTTAGTAAAACCTTTAAATTGAAGTTAACTCAAAGTGAGCGTGTTGCATAGCCTTTTATTACCTTTTATTCTTATTGGAGCAGCATTTATGAACATTACTAAGAATCCTTTTAGACATATTGATACTTGTATTCTAGAACTCCTCAGATTTCACCTTCCCTGTACTTATATGTGACCTTTGGGAAGTCTTCTAAAAGATTGCCTGTTTGATCTATCATGCTTTGCGACAAAACATGTGTTGTGGGCCCTTAGCAGGCCGTGTTCTAAGAAGAATACATTATTAAAATTTAAATTTAAATTTAAAATCCCTTTGCACGACTGTATAATGAGGTGATTTTTGACCTCCACGCCCATATATTCAAAGAAGAAAAAAAACAATCTGCACATTTATGTAAAGAAAGTTTTAAAATGGCATAGCAAAAACGCTACAAAGCGCTGGCCGAATGTGCACATATGCTCCGTCCCTTTCGGCTTTCGTTTCCTCTTTTGCTCATCAGCGAAACACGAAGGAAGCACACACTTCCCGGAACACCCGGGGAATGCAAACAAAAAAAACCCCTGAAATACGGGGTCGTCACACAACATTCGCCATAAAGCACATGGAACGAATTGCGTAAAAAAAAGGCAAGAGTGTCCTGAAAGGCATCACTTTTCCGCGCAACATGATACGGTCGCTTTCCTTTCCTCTTTGGTGTGTGTATTTCCTGGTGTGCATGGGAAAATGAAGATGTATTTTTTTTTGTGTCATGGTGTTACGTTCACCGCTCAAAACCCTCCCCACTGCGGGGTGTCTCAGATTGGGTGGAAATGATTGTTCCCAGTAGCCGGAAGGTGTCGGTGAAGAAATAGGTTCGCAACCATTGTACACAACAGCCCCCGGTTTGCTGCCGATAGGAAACAGTGTGCCTGGCAGAGAGATCCTCGAAAACGCGGATCAAAATCGAAAAAATCCGTCGCACACATGTAGCACCCTCCTGACCCTCTCGGCACTGCTGGCGGCTCTGCAGCTGAGGAAGCTTCACGCACACCACTATCGGTGTGCGAAAGTGCAGTACGGTGACACTATGCTGTACGCAGTGTCTGTTTTTACTTCCCCGCCTGGCTTCAGTGCGGCCGCCGTGAGTAAAACCGGTGAGAAAAAGCCTGCCAAGACTGAATAGATTGTATATTTATTCGGTTGTTGTTTTGCGATATCTTCTGCAAAGCATTGAAGTCACTCAAAAACTGCAAAAAAAGTGCTATAAAAATTTTAAAGTTTATAGCAACTACTCAAAACAATGATCTCCAAAGATGCGAAGAACTGTAGAAAAAAATGTGTTGACGCGAGCTCAAGTCTAGACGAGATATCAGCACGGGTAGTCCTCGAGATTATGTTTATTTATAAAAACATAAAACATAAAAAAATTATGTTTATTTATATAAAAATGTAACGTATTTTTTGGGATTCAAATTTTCCCAAAAAAAAAATAATTAACAAACATAAAATGCAATTCCACATACAAAATGACACAAAAGTGTCAAAATGTTGAGATTCGCGTAACTCGGGCAATGACTGTAATTATGTTTTGTTGTGGTTAGCGTCTGTTTTCGACTGGTTTCCGTAGAAACGCCGTGCGAAAAATCCCACCGGAGAGTTCCAGCATTTGCGCCTGACACTAGTGGCATCTGCTAGCGACTTTGTTTACATTCAAACAATTTGCAGTGAGCGAGGTGCGATCCTTTTGTTCCGCGGTCCTGTAAATCGATTAGTATTCGTTTAGCTTCCCAATTTTCCATGGAAAGGTATTTCTACGGTCTACTCGGTAGGTTTTCATTCTCAGACTGCATCAAGCTTCAGTGTCACTTGTTAGGCAGCATCTTAGCAAAGCAAAATATTCGGGCTGTCGTTGCCAAATGTCGTTAGGACATTTGTGTGACGCCGCGTATGATACATTTCGATGTTGCATATTTTCCACCCTTTCAATTGAAATCTCCTTCCGCCCATTCGTCCACAATCGCAGGCGCTTCCTTAAGCTCGGCCCAACGAACGCGTGCGCCCGTGCACCGTATCGCGCACTAGTGTGCGTGCACCTTTTTACCGTAAAATGCTTACCACCCTTTCCGTTTGCCGCCGTTTTTCACCCTCAACATAAACACACATACACACACACACACACCCACCACAGGAACATTCGTAGCGGAGGAAAAACAAAAATGCTATGCGCGCGCAATGGTGGTGAGTTTTTCCTGCCACCACCGTAGTTGTAGTCTAATGAACGGTTCTGTACCGTGTTTCGTTTCCCTGCTTGTGCGACGCAGCATTCAGCGGTGTTTGTGTTGCGGTACCGGCACGCGCGTATCCCTCGCGGTACCCACAACACCGGTTGGTTGGGTGAAACATTGTGCGACTTTTAAGAAGGCTGTCGGGCGGCATTCTGGAGGGAAGAAAAAAACACATTTTTCGACCGTAAAAACTCTCCCATCACTGTGGAATTAATTGTGTCTTTTCCTGTTTAAAAAAGCGAAGCAAAAATCGAACCCCGCCTGGGGCCCGCGTACAACGTTCTGGCAAAGGGTGGCTGGCTGAAAGTGAAACTTGACCCGAACAAAACCCCAAAAACCATTCCCACACCAAGCACCCCGCACATCGTCCGTTGCTGGTGGATGCGCGTTGATTGATGGTTGGCGGGTGGCGCACCCGCACGGCAAGGGCAGTGGGACGAAGCATCACCAACCGGATATGCGATTTGGCGGTGTTTGCGCGCCCTGTAACGATTTTCGCGCCGCGTGCGTGTGCGGTGACGGTTGCGTCCACGCCAAAAATGCGTCCAAACAGTGCAATACACCGTGTGCGTGTGCGTTAGTGCGTGTAACGAGCCTTCATTGCGTAACAGCCGCATCACCGTGCGGTGCACGTGCAGCACGCGACCATGCATAGCGCGTGTGTGACCCAGGTGGTGTGAGGCCTGTGGCCGTTGTGTCTTGCGGTTGCGTGTATGCGTGCGACTCCGTGGTGCGTAGTGGTTGTTGCCTAGTCTGACCCCCATTCGTTCGTAACCGCGTGGGGCCGGGTCCACCGTTTGTCAACAAATCGTCACTCAAAAGTGCACAACGCGCTGGTTTTAACGCCAGCCGTACCGTTGGATCGATCAATCCGGTGGAATATCGAGCACGCACACACTATCAGTGGCAACAATCAACGCACGTACCAGCGCCTACAATCAGCAATCCCGGCCGGTATCGTGCGCCAGTGGGAACAGCGCCCGTCGAGCAGGAAAAGCAGAAAGGTATGTACCGCATTCGCAAAAAACATTTGCCCTAACCTTACGGAACTGTACACTATTGCAGGGTTTGTGGGAGTGTTTATTTGGTTACTTCAATATTTAAAAAATTATATATCCACCATGTTTGATTATGAAAGTATTAAATTTAATGCCTATCCAATAAAATTCACTATCGACTGTACAAGGAATGATCTTTTTTAATTTAATTTTAACACTAAATACTCTCATTATAAAATCTTTTTAAAGGATAACGCTATTTATCCAGTTGTCGAACTTTCCGTGCTATAGGGAACTTGCAGTTTTGCAACGAAACCTTTGCGAACAGATAAAATAAACAATCGTTAAAAATGAACTATCAACGTGAGCTCCTTTGCATCGGTAACGTGAACAAGTTGGGCAATCGTTAAATGGAACCCAACCAGCCAAATGTTGTAAATGTTACCTTTAATAACCCTCAATTAATCGGGTAAATTAAGGGTGTATTAAAGGGAACGTAAGCAGTCGTTAATTTACCCTCAGTTGTGCAGTGTCAAGATGAGTACATTGATACTTTGAGGTGTTGGTATTTATTGTACAATTTATTGATAAATTAAACAAAATATTATGAAAATACATCATTCATTATAAGTACACCACGGCAAGAACAAGTGTTGGAATAGGTCTTGAAATGAATAAATCAAAAGTTCAGTCACATAGATCAACATGTTGTCATAGACGACTACGACTTAATTAACCACGTAACCGAATAGTCAGTCATTGCTATAGGGGATTGTAATAAGTGATTTGAGATTGGCTAATTTTCACTTAATTTCATTTTATGTTCCTATAAATTAAAGGGGAAATCTTTTTTTTTGTAAACACCAAGGCATAAAAAAAATGTTTAAAAACGCTTTGAAGTTGACGTATCAACATGGAAAACATACCTTTTTGATTTTTCATTAAAACATCTTCTTGATTTTGCGCAATATTTCTCTCCAACCGCAACAGCCAAAATAAAGCAAGAATAAAATTTAAAAACCAAATCGTTAGTAACCAGACGACCCCTTTCCATGTTTGACTCACTTTCACTTCCACCCGCTTCTAAACGGTGGCACTTCTGGTAGCAAAACCGGTGGTGACTTTCACCACGATCGTCAGTTGCGGATGGATCGTAAAACACTAGCAGGCAAAAATAAGCGTGCAATGCAATTTTTCAACCCCTTCCGATGGGGTGGTATTGAGATATTGTGCATTAAATTGTTTCCTTCATTTATTTATATTTTAATTTTGTATTTCCTATAATTGTGCTCTAATGTGGCCGTAAACTAAAAGTGACTGGCTAAGTGACACGCTGCCAAGGATAAAGCCACCTTCACGGTGGCATAAGAGAAATAAATGAATGCGAACGATGAACATAAAACCACAGAACTGAAGGTGGTTGTTTTTTTATTTCTTTGCTGCCGTTTTATATGTAAATCGCCCTTCGAATTTTACTCCACGAAAAAACGGAAGCTGTACCATTTGAACACACACATACCAACGTATGCACTTGCAACACAGTGCTGCGGAGTAGGAGACAAAGCCGAGTGAAGGGCAAAAACGGATAAAACCGCCATCCGGCTTTCGAGAGGGCACTCCAGCATCCATTTCTAATCCGGTTTGGGATGGATTTCGAATCGGGCTGAGACCCATGGGCATACATAATGAGCAGCACCATGAGCTGTAGGTGGGAAGGAGGAAAGGGAGCGGAAGGAGACCAGGAAGCAGGGGTTCGTGAATAAATTCACCCCCCTTTTACACCCTCTTACCCCCTTTTTTTCCCCCGACCAGCGACGAAAACATTCATTCGCGCGCTGATAATGCTGCCGCTGCTGCTCGTGCTTCCAACAGTCGGATCCGTTTCGGATTCTTTGCACTATTATGCATTCATATTTGGGCAAGCAGGCCCAAGAATTGGACGAGGGGATGTGCGGGACTTACTTTGCGAAAAAAAAAGCGCGTGGATGGTGCTTCTGGGGGGGGTTATAGGGCAGCGAAGGGACGGTAGCGAGGTGTCGGAATTAATTCCGGAGTTCACCCCATCCTGCTCTAGGTGCCCGCTCGATTTCACGCTCCCCATTCTCCGGTAGCACCGTGTTCGGAGGTAGACTCCATTCCCTCCCCTTACAGCCACCTCCTACCCCCACCCCTTTCACAATGCGTCCATCTAGCGGTGGCTTTCTCTTTCTCTTCTTCTTCGGGGTGCACTTTTTGTATTTGCTACCTTTTTCCGCATCTCGATCACATTTGCCCCCCCCCCCCCCTATCCCCCCCTCCACTCACCCCAACGTTTTAACAACCACCCCTTTTTTTTGCTGCGCCTGGCCAACAGGGCCCTCTCGTTTGTTGTAAATTTGTGTCACTTTGTTTATCCCAGCCCCGTTGTTCCCTTTTGCACTGGTTTACTTTTTGTCTCGCTTTGTTTTGTTCTGCTTTTCTTGCTACCCCCTTTACCGTATTGGGGGTTGGCCTTGCCTTTGAGTGTTGCGAGCATGGAGTTTGGTGCGCACAAGGGATGATTTTGTCTCTTTTTTTTCTCTTCTATTGCTTCCTACTGTTTGGCGTAATGCTCCACACCACCGTTGCTTGTTTGTCGTTATGTTTTGATTTTTGTTTTTGAGAATGATGTTATACAGCCGCGAGTCGAGAAACTCCTTTTAAACATCTTTTCGTGGAGTTAATTTTCATTTAACTTCATTCTGTTTTTTCATCATATTTTTTAATTTTTATTTACTTTCTACAAACACTAACTTACATTCACACTTGCGTGACGTTAAGAAGTTAACCAAATTATACCACAACCGTAGCCGTAAAGCTAGAGAGCGAAAGAGAATGAAAAACAGCAGCAGAAAAGGAAAGGAGAAAAGGCAGCCCCACGAATGGAAAAGTGACGCCGAAACGAAATGCAACAAAACAAAAAAATAAAACAAGAAAAGAAACAGAAGTAAAAGAATGAACGAAATCAGAGGAGAAGACAAAACTGGCGCATAGGGTTTTAACAAAGAGAAAGGGTCCGGATCGTCTGGATCGCTCCCGGTCAATCGATTTTTATGCTAACTTTCTCTATCAAAAGCAACCGATTGTTTTGTTTTGCTCTTCGCATTTCTTTTTTTTCTAAATTTTGTTTTGTTCTTTTTGAAATAGTTTTGTTACATTTCAAAGATCTTCTATTTTTCCTCCATTCTTACCGATAGATCATTTAAAAATCAATCAATTTTATTTTATTCTACCGGAACAGGGAAATTCCATATGGCTGTTCCATTTTGCAATAAAAACTTATATTTGCTTGCATATTGCAATACAGCTGAGCAACTGAGCGATAGAATTGCTGATGAAATTCACCTTGAATGGTACTTCTAGCGACGGACCCCGGACTGATAAGCACGATAAACACAGAAACTCGCCGTTCACATCGACGGCCAACCTATTCCATGGTTGGGACCGCTAGAATTAAGCTCAATTGGCAGAAATGAAGCGATCGTAACAGGCGCCATGACCTCCGCCGGCATGCTCCGTCACCGTGACTGGTTTGCCATTGGTGAAGATGTTTACAGTAATGCCAGACAATGGGTAATGCGGTGTGTTACTGGACCGACTACTACCATTAAATGGCTGTATACAGTCAGTCTCATAACTATCATTATCCACCATATCTTATATTTATTGTATCAACATTGTATAAATTTATTTGCAAAGGTGAGCTTAATAAGCCTTAATTATATTAAAATCAAAAAGTAAATTGAAGCGAATTTCAGCTTGTGGATAATAATATTTAAATACCTATACCTGCTGAGATTGTTGTGGCGATATGGAAAAAGCAGTTTATGTCTTAAAATTTAATAATTTAATTTCAAATTAATTTTTCACATTTTTCACACATAGTTTTTGACATTTCAAAACATAATAAAATTAGTACAGTAATCAAAGTCACATATATATGACAAGCACTGTATTCACGTTTTTACTTACTGTTGTTCTTTATTTAAAAATATAGCTTATTGCAATATTTAAAAAATATTGCTTAGTTTTGTGTTACGTTGTTTCAAATCCAAAGTAAAATTTAAAGTATTTTTTTGCAGATTTTTAAACGTCCTTACCTTTTAAATTACTCACGGCATTTCGGGGCGCTTAGGTAAAGCTTTCAGCAGCGTTAAAAGAAATCCCATCGATCTGCACATTAATCCTCTCCCCGTAAACTTTACGTTTTTATTATCATTCGCATCCGTTCGCAACCTCGCAAGTAACAGAAAAAAAAACACACACAAGTTGCAAACTGATCCGCGTCGTTCAAATGTCGCCACCATTCGCTCCGCACCATCATCATCATCATCATCACCCCATCGCCCCAGCATCATTGCTTAAGGTCGTCCCGCCAGCAGATTGTGTCCCGCACCAAAAAAAAAACACCGAGGTCTCGCCTTGCCGTGCATGCTAATGTGTGCCGTTAATGGGGTCAGCTCACATCACCCTCGCGGCCCTCATCACATGCTGTCCATGCGCATGCACCCAGCAAACCACCGCGGGACATCCTTTAGCGACCGTACCCGTAAAACTTCCGGCGTCAAATTGCCACGACGACCCACCGACGGTACAGATTCCGTGCGCTGCTGCAACGTGGGGCGAGTACACGCCGCCCCAATCGGTACGCACCGATCAGAAGTGGTGGCGTCTTTCCTTCTCGGATCTGTTTTGACGATAGCTTTTACAGTAATGATGTCAGAAACCTCGCCGTCTCCGGGCGATACGTTGCCGTGCGCTGTTCGTTGGGTGTTTTGTGTACTTTTTTCTGTGTGTGTTCTTTTCCATTTCCTCCCATTCCCGGATGCCGGCCATGTATCTATGATACAGGGAAGATAATTAAAGGTAGCTATCATACTATTCGCTTTCGTGTGTGCGTTGCTCACTAACGATAAATAATGATACACCCTTCGGTGCGCTGCAACCCACGCTTGGAAGCAGTGATTCCATTCTTGTTGCTAGGGAACAAATAAACGATCGTGTACGGTAACGTAAACTTCAGCAGCAAAACAAAAATAATGATTACCAGTAACTTTATAGCAAACTAAATAACAATTCCACGATTTGTCGCTCGCCATACTGCAGTGTGTGTTTTTTTTTTTTGCACAGCACTGTTTGTTCAATTAAAATCATTTTGGGCACACCGAAAATTGCACCCAAACCGGTCAGAACAAAACTATCCCGTGGAAGTTTAATTCCTATTGCTACGAGAAGCGAATGTGACGCTAATGTAAAGGAACAGAGATAAAGAAAAGGGAGACAGTTGGTGAAATAAGAAAAAAACCAGGCGTCTGAATGCTGATGCTACGAGCCTTCAATATTACCTTTTAAGGAATGCTGGCTTGGTTTGCACGTTGACAGTTGTAACGTCGTTGGAATTTAAACTGAACTGGTTCACTATTATTTTGTAGCAAGTTTTTTTTTAAAACAGTATGTCTGATTTTCTTATTAAAAAAAAACGTATCTCTAACGCATACATTTTCTCGTAGTGACCAATTTTTGACAGTACGCATCAATTTTTGTCTCGTATAGAATATTTGATAATTATAATAAAACATCAAAAACAATTACCGTTGATATTATGTTTAATACAGCATAAATGAATTAACTTAAACTGATTTTTACCTGCTAAATTGAAAAAAAGGGGTTGCAAGGCTATTTCGGTAAAGTTGCATGTTTTTACATAGATTCATAAAGTTATTTACTTTATTAACAATAAATTTTATTTTATTTATCACTAAAATAATAACGCAATACATTTCGCTAGATATTGTGTACACACACAAATGTATGAATGAGACAGAGACAAAGACAAAATTGACAGCCACTGACAAATTGACTAAGAGACAAAATTGACAGTCACTGTCAAAAATTGGTGATCACGGGACAAAAGTTGATACCTTCTGTCAAAAATTAGTGAATACGAGACAACATTTAGCGGCAACGACTGTAATACGATATTATAGAATTCCTTTAAAGCAATAGAAAAACTATTTTATTAATTAAATTATGTGGTAAAATTCCATACTCCCTTATTCCAGTTGCCCTTGCTTTCTCAATCTGTCTAACAAATAAACAATCCTGTCATGGCGCGAAAGTACATTGTTTGGAGGTCTATCCCCAACAAAATCCTATTCGGATTCAAGCCCTATAGAATCCCAATCGGGTCGAATCCTTTTAGAATCCGTCATTTGGGATCCGATCCGATCGAATCCTTCAAGGAATCGGATCTTCGTATCTTAGGCATCTTAAGAACCACAAAGAAGGATGCTTTGTGGTGTTGTTTGTGACGAAATGATCACAAATTTCTTCACAAAGATCGAATATGTTCGTAATTAGCCAGAAACTCGGCCATATCTGGAAGCAACTAATTTAAAGCAAGCGTTAAAATATGCTCCCTTTCAATATATGCCGCATTACTCTGCCCGACCTCCACAATCAATCCGTTTGTTCTCTTAATTGCTTTGTTAGGCAAAAGTTTTCCAGCGTGAAACATGGTTTAATGTCAGATTTTTCGTTGCTTTCCGAGCGTACCCTAAACACACTTATCGCTCAATCGGCTGAACCCCCTTCCTTGGGCGTTTTTCGACCCATAACACCAGCACCGGCCGTATAAGCAGCGCGAAGACATTCGTTTGGTGCACACTTATGTGGCGTGAAGTGTGAAAAATTCTCCTTCTAAACTCCATGCTTGCCGGGGCCCTTGGCTTTTGCTCGGCGCCATTCTTAAGGAAAAAAAAACACACACACACACAAAAAGGGCGCGAAAGGTCTCGTACACGCCGGGCGTGTATCGATTTACCCCGCGGCGGGTTGTGCACCGGTGGTGTTGTGCTCGTGAGTAGCTGCAATTTCGGACGAGCTATAGGAGGCATATGCAATGGGAACAATGAAATTGATTTTTTTTTCCGTATGACTCGGGGTGTGAGCTGGCAGAAGTGGTTCATTTGAATATGTTTTATGGATTGCTGTCGAGATGAAGGAATTTGGTGTGTGAATTAAATCCATTCATAACCGCTATGTAGGCTGGGACTGGTGATGTATATTCAGCTGAACATACTTAAAATCTCAGTAAACTATAAATCATCCATATTATTGTCTCGTCTAAGTTCCAATTTGTAACATCGTCCAAGCTTCCAACGAACCTCATCAAAAAGACGACAAATGCTAAATGATTCTCAAAACTCTCTAAGCTCAAAACACTGCAGAAATTTATAGCTGGGTTGGTTGAACTACTTCACATTTATTCTAATACAGAACAAAACTCAACTCCCCAATCGCTCAAGACTCGGCAAACAAAGACGACCCATACACACTGATGAGAGTCCCACGATACTTGAATGCTAATAATTTAATAGCTTGGTTAATTCTGTTGTCAATGTGTAAAGCAACTCACATACCTCCAGGCGATGAGCTCGAAAACATTCGCACTGCGACAGAGTGTCGTTAAAAGTTAAAGATTTCTGAACGCTGTTAAACACCACACGATAACACAAACGTGAATCGTCAAGCTCTTGGACAGGTACTGAATTTCACTCGTTGTAGTCACACCACCATGACAGGCAACAATGCTGCATCCCAGCATGACTCTTGACAGGTGTATAAATAGCTTTGCATCGTCAGAATGCATGACAAACTAACAATTAAATCGTTTATCGGTTTTAAAAGCCAGCAGGGCAACACAGGTGTTATTTTATCCCTTGGAAGAGGAAGACAACCCCCCGGAAGTGTTGATTAACTCTCCTCTCTTTCAGAAGAAATATTTTTCAATTGCTTCTTTGCATCGAAAATTAGTTCCTCCAATAAACGCGTGTCATATATGCGGGGCGACTTTGAGATTAGAACCCGTGTCGGTGACGTTGTCTCTTTTTCGCCTCCCGGCACTTACCATATCGGCCACGGTAGCTGATAAGGTGATTGGCGCTTAAACCGCTACAAGAGCAAAATCAATCCTGCAACTGAGGAGCTTATGAGTAGGTAGATTTAGAGTAATAATTGATTGTGATTCCGTCCACGAATTAATAAACCTTTATTCGATATGTCACCGAGCCGAGAGATCTGTCTCTCTCTCTCTCTCTCACACACATTTACGAGATTGTAATCTCGCCAATAGTGCACCTTAACACATACACCCAGATAGCTGGCCAATCAAAAAGGTTAAATCGACCTCTCAACAAGCAAAACATATAGCGGAACATTCCACCCAACCGAAGGTGTTGCATTTTCGCGTGCCATCCGGCTATCCTTTGCGTGCAAGACGACTATTTTTTGTTGTGTGTTTGTTTTGTTTTTGCACCGATCGAATCTGTTACGGACCGGTTGCACAACAACCATAACGTACTCGTTTTCCGCCCCATTGTGTGCCCCCTTCCTTCCTTCAACCCCCCCTCCCCCGCCCCTCATTCCACTCTCTCAAAAAAAAAAAGGAAAACAATTTCCACAACCGTGTCGAAGCGTGTAAAAATCATTTTTCCGGGTGCGAACCATGTCGGCGGCGATGGGGCGATGTGTGCGCATTGCTGTTTACGTTCCGTTCCGCACGTACTCGTGTGCGAAACCTCGTAACCCGAAAGTCTTGTCTGAGTCACGGCACGTGTCACGAATCATTTGTGCCTAAAGGTTACTGTTTTTCTTTTTCCTTGCTTCGTTTTTCTAATGCCTCATAACCCAAAGGTGATGGTCGATTGTTGTACCATTTGCTCTTGTTTTGTGGATTGATAGTTTTTTTTTTCTCTCTTTTGCTGCCAACTGTTAGCCAATACACTGAAGCTTTCTGGAAGCTAAACATTTCCTCCGCACGCCAAACATTGAAGCTAAATGTTATCCTTCAATCTTTCCGTTTTGTTTTTCCTCTTCACTTTCCAATCATCCTTGCATCACATACCGTGGAAAACCATTTTCAGCATGCTTTCGTTTTCCATTACGATTTTTCAAATGCTTTTTACCCCACCGCTCGTGCTCCGTGCTCTCGTGCTGGGGGGCGCAGATCTATTTTTATTTTGGCACTGACATTATTTTTCATCACAAAAAATACGACCTTTGTATATGTGGAACAGAGCGAGAGAGAGAGAGAGAGAGAGAGAGAGAGAGAGAGAGAGAGAGAGAGAGAGAGGAAAGAAAAGGAGAAAAATATGTGTGTTTCAGGTTGTCGTTTCAAGTTTTACCGACTTTGCTACATGTGCATAAGCCCGATTTGGAGGCCTTTCGTTTAGAGAAGCATTTTTTTAAAAACCCACTCAATACAGAAGAAATAACAGGCGAAATGGAAGCACATTAAAGAGAGAAAGACAATGTCCTGTCATTTGACATGTAAAATGTCTTTATTGTTTTTGTTTTCTTCTCTCTTCTTCTCTTTCTCTCTCTCTGTCTCTTTCGTCCTCGTCCGTTCCAAACTGTTTGATTCCCATGAAGGTGCACACGGTTTCAAGCCACGACACCCAAAATTGTCACACCTTTCTCTCCTTCCCCCCCCACCCAAAACCACCCTCCCCTACTTCTGCCCTTAGCTCGCACACCTACTTCCGGTGAAAAGGTAGGTCAGAACGGTCACCATCTCTTTTTTGGCGACCACACAACAGTCGAAAATCATGCGTTGGAAACGGCGCGGAGGTTTGATTTTCAAGATGGAAATTGCAGGTGGGAAAAAGGGGGGGTTGTCACCCCATACTCGGGCACCACCCCACGACGTTGGTCTGATGTTTTGCAACACACGGTCACTCGTGACGTAAGTTCATCAGCGGCTTGTTTGTTGATCGGTTTGCTTTTTACCTCAACCACCCCCCCCCCCCCCCCTTCCCCCTTCCCTCTTCTCCTTCAACCCCCACGCTCCCTGCACCCTCAAGGATGATGGCATGGTCTGGACTCTCTCCCTCTGTCTGCTTTTCATTCCGCACATTAAAATTTGCTTCATTTTTCACCCACCCAATTACTGCACTCCCGTTTTAGCATTAGGAGGGATGGGAGGAGAGAAAAAGAGGGTGGTATGGGGGTGGGATTTTGGGTGGTTGATGGTAGAACATTTTCGCGGTCAGCAAAGTAGCAAACAGAAAAGCAGGAGAAATGGAATGACCCGGGATGGTGTGGTGGGGTGAGGGAAGGGAACGGCGGGATGTGAGTGGGATGGGGAGTGTGTTCCGATTTGGGTTGGAAAATATTTTGGCATCACCGCACATCTGCCATGGGACGACGTTTGTCTCCGAGCATAACCGAGGTAATCCATCCCTCAGCTTGTGGGGTGTAAAAGGTGGTTTGTGGATGTGTTGTTTTTTTTTGTTACTTTAATTTTCTCCGTGTGACTCTCATCTTCTTCTCTTCTCAGTGTGTCGTTGGTTTTTTTTTTGTTGTAAGCATCGCGTTTCCCGCGTATCGGCGCGTGTGAAGTGTGAAAAATTCTTCTGCAAACAAAAACAAAATCCGGCAAAAAGAAAAGGCCCAAGAAAAGCGCCACGAACCCTTACGGGATGACTAAAGGAGTGATGGTTTATTTCCTCCCTTGTCGTCCTACCCCTTTTTTCCCCCACTCTCTCGCACCGTCTCCAATGTCCAATATCGGTTCGATCCGTGCATGATGGATTTGATGTCGTTAGTGGTCATCGCCCTCGTTGAGGTACGACGGGCGGGTGAACGGACAGGGCAGAGAATCAAATGAAAATAGAATAAAATACGGAAAAAAACCCTTTGCACGCGTTTATTTCGCTTTCCCTTCCATCGATAAAATGTATCGTAAAAGCTAGCCGGGGAGACTGAGGGCGACAGATAGACAGACGACAACGACGACAACGACGACGACGACGACGACGACGACAACGGTCGTTATCTCCGCCAGCTACAGCTAGTTATTTGGAATTGAGGCGACCGTGCGTCGGTAAATATTACTTGCATCTTGATGATGGGATGTACGTGCCGGGATGTTGCAGGGAAGCGATAGGAAAGGCAGCGGTATTTGAACAAGATAGGGCTAGAAATTCCGGTACACCGAGGAACACCAGCCGGACGCAAATTGGATGACGTTCGGTCCGCCGTGGTTCACCTTTTTAGGTGTGGCATAAAGTTTACTACTTCTTTAATGTCATGCCCAAGGCACTGAAGATGTATTATTACTGTTGCTATAACATCCCTCCACCCCCCAGATGGATTAAATTTTGGGACAAAAATGATACTTTACCGATGTTTAACTGTTGATCTAGCTTTAGTTGCTACAATTAAGATTTAAGAGCTTATTAGTAGTGTTATGATGTCTTTTTGCATAGGTTACTTTCATCATCTAACCAAGGAAATAGTTTAGGAAAAACAAAACAATTTGTTCTTCATAAGGTTGGACGTGGCTTCACAATTTGAATAGCCGAAATGCCGAAATGTGAAAAAATCGACAATTAAATTTTGCTGCATGATTGACAGATAGAGATTGACATTATGGAAAGGAAGCTAGACAACTGTGCAAACTGGCCATTCGAGGACATGTGCAAGGAGAATTGGAACGACAAACTATTTTAACGCATTTTGAGCGTGAAGATCCTGCCAACAGGTGTATTTTTATTCGTGTTATTTAATTTCCTTTCTCCACGGAGTGACAGCAAAGGCGAACCTGTTGCTGCTGCTGCTTGCCATGGAAACCGTGTTAGTAGCCTTGAACTCGATGAAACTGCTTTATCCTGCTTCCTGTCGTACGGGTGAAGATTTAATCGAGTCTGCCCTGCCAATCGATGATAAGACGTTCGCATACCGCTATGGTGTGATATTGGAACAGCGAGGGGTGTGACAAGAGCTCCGATACTAGAACGTACCGGAAACCTGAGCCAAGACTGCATAACTGGGGGCTGGAATTCTTTATTGGTTTGCGGTTGCGGTAACCATCCGGTACTTTTTTTAATAAATTCAATAACATGACTCAATAGTCCAATCCGATGGGTGATGGAAGTGCAAATTTGAGATATAAGACGCTATCAATCCCTAGTCGATAGAGATGTTAACGTTAAGATGCGTTTTATATAGATTTGTCTAAAAGGCCCTCATCATTCGTTTGAAATTTCTTAAGAGCTTATATGATAAGACCTTGAAAACCGTCTTCCAATTCAACAAGTAGCATCAGAATAGGGCTAGAATCGAAGTAAACCCACTGTGGAAGTTAAGATATTAGAATTATTGGAGAAATTTCTGAAGTTACTTTGTGTTCTACCACAGAAGTTATGGAGATACTTCCGTCACGATATAAGAGATACTGATGCGTACTTTGGTGATGTTTTCTACTCAATTTAAAAGTTGATGTCTACATCAACATCTTGAAACAACATCTTTGAATCCCTGTCTGCACTGTCAGGATAACGCATTAATGGAATCAAGACACCAAGATTCTATCAGATATTCGAAGAATAATACTTCGAATGTACTACGAAGATGGGATGTGATAGTTCTACAAGACTGTTCAGAATCTTGAAGCTCCGTGTCAGAATACCTTGAAGGTTACTAATGTCCCAAAGTACACAAGACATCTTTAATTTGTTTGCATTGCCGCTTATTGAAACGGAGACTGCGTTGTTAAAGAATGTCCAAGACGGGTCACTGATCGAGACGATACAGCGTCTTTATGTACGTCCAGTCACCCACATTCTTTCTTCGCCGCTCTTTGTACAGAAGGCTTATTATCTCTTGAGCTTCCCTGTTGGGAAAGCCCTTGCCGTTTGCGCATTCATTAGCAGGTGTGCACGGTAAACTATCAGTTTAATGTCCCGGGTCACCACGGCTCGGAAGCATCCGACGTGTCCCGGTCCCCCGGCCCTGGGCGGTTTGACTGATCCGGCACGGGTTTCCTGGTGCAGTTGCAAAACTGCACAAAGCACACACTCGCCCAACAATGAGCGAGGGGCCGCGGTTGTTTTGTTTAGCCAATGTCTGCCACGGACGACGGATGCTGATGAGTCATCCGCGGCGAAACGGGTCGTCGCACGTCACGTCACGGGCCGTTAGGGTAGCAAACCGTTCAATGCCCAGGCAACGCGATGTTATGTCGCGCATCATTTGCCGGGAAATAGCGCACCGACGTCGCCGCGAAACAGGCGTAGGTGGCGTAGAGAAAGAGGCGCAACAGCTTCGTGCGGTCCGTCGCTTTCATCTGCCGTCACCGCCGTCGGGCGGGATGATGCATCGTAAGGAGCGTGCGTACCGGTGATCGACGACACTGGACGCTGAGACAAGGCCAGTGATGGCACTCGCTGTTTGCGCGTTTGCTGATAGCACGCACAGCGCACTGTTTATCGAGCCCCGGGCCTGATTATGTGTGTGCTCTTGGTCATCGGTCATCGATTGGGTGCGAAGATATGTCCGGAACGATTACGCCCGTCCCGCGCGCCCGTCCGACGTGTGTGAACATTGGAAACAAACCCCTACACCAAGGCCAGGGTAAGGAGGGATAAATAGAAAACGGGGCGGGCGAAGCAAACGGTCTGCCTGACGGTCACCGCATGTCGCACGAGAAACAGCTCTTTTTCGGGCTGGGCCGCACGAGATGATGCGGCAACTAATTTTGGATATTTCATTCCGGCAAAACTGGGTGGGAAAATGCTGGGGAAAAAAAACAACAAGGGACCGAACATTCGGAAGGTGCAAAACGGTAGCACCAGATGGCAGGTGGCTGGCAGGGTGGAAGGGAGTGAAAAAGATGTTTGGTTAACTTGAGGAGTGAAAAGCAAAAAAGAAAAAGGAAGACTTTTAACGAGCTAGCAAAGAAAACGAGTGGAAAGTTACATCGTTATGCACGATATATTTGATATCGCGTTTGGAATGGAACTCATTCCCGCAAACATTCGAACGATACGGAAAGCAAATATGTTTCGACTTTGCCTGATTAGATTACATGCGTTTAGTATTTGTCAAATGCACTTTAGGCGAAAGCATCCAACAATTGTGACTTATTATTGATAATAAAGCACACACTGAACTAACTATAATACCAACATAAATATATTGGGATATGATGTTAACAACTAGATAATTAGTTCCTCTTTCACTGCAAGTCAATAAAATCGAGCCCATTAATTTCTTAATGTAATTTAAAAACAATCTTTTCATTCCCATAAGAACAGACATGCAATAAGATACTGGGACAGTAAATTTTTGTGTCATTTTTACTACGAAAACTGCTATAATTTTTTAAATGGAAGATTTTTATATAATAGGAAAACATGCATATTTAAATGTTGTCGTTTCTACATAAATTTATTTAGAGTGCTGTGATAACAATGTTTTTTCCCATTTCTTTGACGTTTCGACAAAAATCGTCAAATACTCTAAATTTTAGACGTTTTGTTTTGTTAGTAGATGCTATAATCCACTACTTCATATTATAGAATGCAATAGAGATGCTATAATTTTGAGCAAGTGATTAAGAATTTACAGCAAAATATGATATATAAAATAAAAGAAAGCGATTATAGCAGTTATGAAATATATGCTATAATGTATATCAAAAATCGATAAGGAAATGGCAGTTCTTGAAAAGTTTTAACAAAATAGTGTAAAAAAACACCTGATAAATGATTTTGGTTCAGAGGTTTTCAAGACATTATTTGAGACATCTTTTTTTTATTATTGCTTATAAGCATTAATTTGCAGAGGTGGAAAAGCTTTTTAAAGTCAACAAAAAAGTTTAAACAACTACAAATTAAGTCAATAATGATATGTGATGCAAATTGACCGTATCCCACTCATTTAGGGGATAGGATTTTGTTGTTTTGTCTGCATAGCCAGTATAAAATGTAGACAATAATTTCCATCACCAATCGCGATAGGTAAAACTTTCTTCTTTCTTTCCAAGAAAAACAAATCTTTTACCCAACAATTTTCCCATCCGTCATACGCGGTGGACACAGTGCGGACCCATCACACCGGTATTTTTAACCGTTTAATACATCATACACCATTTCGCACCTTTGTTGGCTATTTTTACATACCTGGTGTTGTCCGCACGCTGCTACCCAGAGCGAGCGCGCGTACACACTACTTGCGCCCGGTTTTTTGTCGAAGCTCATGGAAAAAGAATTTTTCCCCATCCTCCATCCCTAAAATTCAACCCCTCCTCCTCCTCCTTCTCTTCCTCTCACACCCTTTCCCCGTATGCAACCCCCTCTCCCCCGGTACCACCCAACGTAGAAAAACTGAACCCGAGAAGAAAACTTTCCGCGCTGGTGAGGCCGATTGGAAATAAACCTTCGCAAACCGTGCATGCGAGTGCGACATGCGATGCGACAAACAAAAAAAAATCACACACAAACTGAAAGACGCTAGAGCAGAACGGCAGAAAAAAAAAACGCACACTGTTGCTCGCATAGTTCAAACCCTACACCTGCTACAGCTGAACCCACCCAAATCCACGCGTTACGCTTCCGGGACCCCGGGTTGGGAGTTGGCCGGTTGGCGAAGCGGCTAAACGAAAAAGGGGTTAAAGTTTTCGCGGTGTGGGCGAAAACTTTTCCGCTGCCCGTGCGGACATTTTATGTGTGCCAGATTTCGTTCTTGGGTTTTTGTGTGTTTGGTTTCACTTTTTTTTATTTTTGCGTGTGTTTGCTTCATAGTTTTTCGGACAAATATCCTGATCCGCACTGTGAAAACACGGTGCCATTTCCTTTCGTTTGGGCCGTATTGTTGCAACAAGCGAGAGTCCACACGTGAAGGGTTTCCGCCCGGTGTGACGATAGAACGACAACGCTAAGACTGGAGAGAGAGAGAGAGAGAGAGAGAGAGAGAGAGAGAGAGAGAGAGAGAGGGAGAAGGGAGCAGAAATTACAATAGCTAGGCGTATGATGAACCAAATGATGAATTCCCCCTGCATCATCCCCCCCAACAACCCTCCCACCCTAGGGTAAGGTCGCCCTTAAGGTCCGGTCTGTTCGGTTTTTGATCCGCTTGCTCTACCGTGAGCCGTTGTTGTTCCGTTGGCTCTGCTATAAATATCCAGCACCACCGTTCCCTTTTATTTTTACATTTCCATCCATCCCGCGCACACGGGTGCGATCGGACGACGCTGCACGCGAGAATGAAATAGAAAGGGAAAGACATACGGAGCCGAGCCGGAGGGAAAATAACATATTGATGGTCCAGGGTTAGGTTAGTTGGGTTCCTGTTTATGTACGTGTGTATGTCTGTATGCGGTTGTTTTCACAATCTGCCGCCCAGCCGAGTGCGACCCGGCGTGGCAGCCGAGACGATGCAAGCGAAAATTGCATAAAAATCCACACACCGCAATGCCAACGACCGTTGTGCATCCGGCATGCCGGAACACCTTGGGTGGGAGGCAAGACTAGATCATCTAAACAAGTAACACTAAACCATTACGGGTTGCTCGGGTATGGAAACGAAACCTAAAAAAAAAAAGAAATGTGCTCTAAAACTACCCTCGAACAGCGAACTATTTTATGGCTACCTTATGGTTAGTACCTTGCGCTACATTCCGTAACCTTTTTCGTATGTTTCTAAACGAAGCAACACACTGGTGATATACATTCCTTAAGTTGATACTCAACAAACAATAGTTACAACACACGTGAAGAAATTAGATTTAATATGCCAAAAACCACATAGTAACACACCAGGTTGTAACTTTTATAGCGTTGCTACTGATGCTACTGACACGGAATGATTGTTTATGGCAAGTTTATTTCTAAATGTTATTCTGTTCTATTACGGGGAGACACTCAGAAGTTTGTAACTAAGACACCCGAATTCGAATGACGCGCTATGGAATTCACCTTGTGAATTTTGACCAGGCGTTAAAAGGGTTAAAGAATATTTAGCTCAAATATCGTATTTACATTATATTCGGTTCTCGGCACGGATTCGGCAGTCTGCTGGGATGTCAGATAAGTTAATAGCTCGAAAAAGATTCCAAACATTCATGAGATCTTTTAGAAAATGCGATTTAATATGAAGTCTTATACCTATACCCATTACGATCCGCTTTTATCCTTATTTTATTCACTTTTCCCCTCAACCACTTTTCTCACTCCTTTAATTTCAACCCGTCGCCAAGGTTTCTTCGTCTCCGTCTTCTATCATATAACCTTCCTTCCTAATCTTCTCTGTATGTATTCCTATTTCTGCATTAACTTTACAATAGTTTATAGTAATTAGTAATCATTTTTTAACCGAGAAGGCAGACGTTTGAGTAAATAAATGTTAAATGTCTCGATGAAGAAGACTGAAGTTGCCTTTTGAAATACTGTGAATATCGCAATTATTTTCTTCCTAATCGTCTTTATTCAGGAAAAATCTACAACTTTCGGATGCTTAGTATCACATTAACCCATTTGTCATTAACCCCAAATTTTGTTATTATATATTTTTCTGTTATTTGTTTTAATTTCCCATCCCTTTTATTTGTTAACATATCAAACTCCATATTAAACCATTAAAAATTATTGTACTCTTCTAACAAGAAATCAATCTTCAACTAATTATGTGTGTCAGGCCCTTGGCCTGCCTCAATATACGCTCCATTGGGTCATTCATATAGATTTGACGCCGGACGAGATTTGAACACCGTTGCGCAGTTAAAACGTGCGTGTATAGTGAGAACAACTATATGAAGCGGTTGATACACGGTTGGAAGAACGATTTGACACTTTTTGAACACGGTACGCTCGGCAGCATTGTACCAAGGTCGACAACATAATAAACAACCTTGACAAATGAAACAAACCCTTAACCGTTTGTTCTCCTACAGTGTGTGACATAACTGTACGGTCATTAAGTTTTGAGAAGTGATACAGACAGTCCCAGAGCTAGTTACGGATGATGTTTTATGATATAATTAGGGGTGAAATAAGCTTTTTGTATGTTTTTATTGTAATTTACAAAAAGTTAGATAAGTAATGGTAGTATAGTAGTATGTATAGTAGTTGACAGGTCGAAAAATAATTTACATATTCACTAAAACAATGAAGGCAACATGAATTTATACAGTTTTATCGATATTCTTCTACAGTTTTTCGCAAATGCTTTAATTATTGCTGCATTTCAAATTAAAATAATATAAAAAAAATAGTACATTGTTGTAGTTTAGAATGGATCTGTTAACTGAAAACAAATTCTTTGCATTTATAACAAAACAAGAACAAATCATTGTCTGTTTAATGATTCTATTCTTTATTATTGTTTAAGATAGTTATTGAAACCCTTTCACCCAGTGCATGAGTATGGTGCATACGTCGCTAATATGTCTGCTATTATTATATAAAACCGCACCGTAATCGATGCGCTCGGGACATTTTACAGACCGTGGCAGTTTGAAATTCTCGCTTTCCGCAAACGCCACCCCCCCCCCCCTCTCCCCTCCCCCCCCCCCCCTCATCTAGCCCCTCAGCTAGAAGAGAAACGATATTTGTTTGTTTATCCTTTTCCGTCTCACCGTCTTCTGCGCTGCACCGCGTGGTTTGGATGCACTCCAAGGCCGATCTTCGGTCGCTGCGTTGCGTGCTTGCTACGTCGATGGTAAACCTCCGGTCACAACAGCAGGCGCGGGGAGGGAGGGGGGGGGGGGGGGGTTTCTCCGCCCTCCACCATTTTTCCGATGCACTTTTCCGATGTTGTCACCCATCCCGTCCGAGCGCTTCTCGTGTACCCCTTTTTTGTCACGTGTTTATAATGTACTGCTTAAATTATCACCTATCGAAAGTCGCCTATTTCACACAACCTCCAACACCTCCGCTCCGCTCCCAACAACCACCCCCTCACCCCCTCACAAACCTGCTAAAAAAAGGGTTGGAGTGAGCAGTTTCGGTTACCCCTTACACAGTTACAGCGCGAGTTGTTGCTGTTTTTTTTTGTTTTTTTTGCTGAAGTGGTGCAAAATTTAACGACTGAAAGCCGTGACCTAAACGGCAGCAGCCAGTGGAAGCGTCGGAAGCGCTAGTTCGGCATATGTCGTGAAAATATGGCACTGCACTGCAGTGCCACTCGACCCACCAGCTCGCTAAGTTTGGAGGTGTGCTACAACCGAAAAACGAACAAAAAAAATTAAAAGAACACATGATGGACTGGTAAAAACAACAGAACATGGGACCGAAACGGCACGGTATATATGATTGCCACTTTTACGACTTTCCGGGCGTAAAATGCAACGCAGCAGTTAATATGCGGCCCCACCGGTCACCGCACACACTTTCACCCCTTTCCGGCTGGCTGCCGTGTGCATTCGGCGCCATTCGGCGGTAGGCTGGTGCATTGACGAGATGTGCTGATTGAGCTGAAAGATGATCTCATTAGTTTCTATTTGTTCCAAGGTACGATCCCCAGTGGTACGCCTCCAAACCGTACGGATTGGCGCAACCCATGGCGCGTTCGGCCGGGTGCAATTTTTATTACAGTCGATTTTATTATCATTTTTAGTGTGGTCGCCTGCACGCCAGCACAACTTCACGGCAGGAACCCCTGCGGGGGTGTTGTGGGGAGAGTGAGCACGCAGTCCCGGTTCTAATGGGTTGCACGCGCGCGCGTACGCAACGTACCGCTTGGGGTATCGCTGCACTTTTGCAAAACTACTTCAAACTGAGCGCTCGCGCGCTTACAGAGGCTGCTGCTAATTTTACGACTATTATTATGACCTCGGGGCCTGGGTTTGGGTGGTGGTGCGCACGGGTAAGGACCTACCGCGGCAAAACCGCTGCCGACAGAACAGTCAATCTATGTCCTTCCGTTGCAAATGCGTCATAAAAGCTATGGGAGCGAAATTTTTGGATGGTCGTAAAATTATGTAATTTATGCTTGCATTTTATTTGGCCACTCTTGCCGGTCCAGATGTTGCGGTTTACAGTTCCATGTTCTTCATCCATTGCACTTTTAAACGATCTTTAAATCATTACTTTTTAATGGCAAGAGCAAGAGTTTGAGCTAATTAAGTAAGAAGCGTCTTAATATCCCAAAATTTCTTCACATCCTGTGTAGAATGCTATATGCTAATATAATTGTCGCACTCTGTTATGAGAGTTGGTGGTAGAATTAATGTAAATAACTCAAGTTCTCAAGGGTAGGAGTATCCAGCGGCAAGTCAAGCTAGTTAAAATCGGTAATGCACCACTGAGCAACAATCCAATCCCTCGCAAGAAAGAGTCCAGATGCATATCCAACACAGAAGAATCTAGATGCAATCGAGATATCCAGATGCATCGATGACGTAAATGTCCTAACGGACCATCCGGCATAGGTGCTGAGGCTTGAGGAGTTGTTAGTCCATAGGCACTTCGACGAATCGGGCAGTTCCCTGAGCGGACTTCTGTGGCAAGAAGAGGATTCTCTATGAAGATTGAGATGAACAATCCCAAAGAAAAAAGATATCCAGATGCATTACCCAAACCAACAAAGTATTCACCCGATTCTTGATTTTTAAGAGTACTTGTTGCGGTTTGTAAGTTTATATAGAAATATTGGAACTAAGGCCTCAGATCACAAAGAGTGGTTATACGATTACCATGATTCTAGTAAGCAGGGTATATGACACCTAGCAACACAGATTATTTGCAGGAAATCTAAGTCTGCGGATCTAAGCAGGATGCATCAATTTTATAGCAGATTTAACTAACCTTATACCAGCAACTTAGCTGTCGCAAGTCATAATGTTACAGTAGACGGCCAACGAAGGAACGACGAAGGAGCTTGATATGTCTGATAAACATCGATAGACTAACATTAAATTCTTCAAATTTAATCTAAAGTACTTAATGTTCGTAATTCGTAAAGCTATCTAGACCTAGACGATCTAGACCTCAAGGATTCATACTGATCTAAAAAAAAGGCAAATTAGAATAGATATAATCAAGTTTTTTAGATTAGATATTATTATAGCAAAATTTAGTATATTGGTCCGTAAGGGTATATCTATTATATTACACTGTTTCGAACCACAACAAACAAAACAAAAGTATTCAACAGAATTGTTTATTTCCAAACAGTTTTTGACAACTTTCCCATTGACTTTTGTGCTATTTTTTTTAATTTTGCTGATTGTATACTTTTTGTATGTAAACAAAGCTTCACCTTCAAATATGCACCTGACGTACGCACTGGACCTTCGAAAGCGGAAATTTAAAAGCTACCCTTGCGTTGATGGCCTGGTAACAACCCTGGATGACTAATCTCCATCGGGTCACACGTTTCGCTCACTTGCTCCTGGGAAAAATAAATCAAACTTTACGTGCCCAAAACGTGAAAGTGTCGTGTCCATACACACGAGTTACTGTTTTGCTATAAACCGGGGCTAGTCCCCCCGCTCACTCGTTCGCTCCTTTCTCCAGTTTGCCACCACACCCTCACTACCCCACCCCCAGGAAGTGTGGACGGACTAATTAACGCAAATGTGCCGAAATGTGCCGATGATAGAGTGAAGCACTGTGGCAAAGCAGATGGGGTACAAACGCAGACATGACAGTGAAAAATTTATCGCTCGTAAAGTCAATTGCTAAATTACACAGCTGAGAGGCGGCACAAGGATATGACTGTCAAGCAGAGATTTTGTAAGTACTGGCGGTTTTTGATGGGTAGTAAAATGCGTTCTGCAGATAGTCAAGGCACCAGTCGAGTATTATCCCACGCCAAGTTCCGAATAATCTTGGCCGACGATCTTTTCACATGCGGTAGGAATATGCTTTATATACTAACGAATTTCATTTGTTTCCCATTATTTTATAATTGATGAGGAAGTTTATGGCGCATATGGCGTAGTCGATCATGCATTACCAATCACGTACATGCAACCTCGGCAAGCATTCCAGTGAATAAACATTTCTCCCTTTGGCGCGGAGAAGTATTTCGTAAAAGTATCGAAGCCATAGCACACGCAAAATAGCACGCCAATTAAGTACGCTACTGCGAGCGCTTTCCCGTGGTGTGATTACTATTTTCGGGTGTGAATTCCGTCACTCACGGCTCTGCTATCGGCGAGTATATTGGGTTTCATTGGGCCCGTACGCGTCCAAAGGTGTGCCGTGGATACGCGAACGGTCGCAGATTGAATGATCCTTCCATTAGACGAGCCAATTTCAGCCTCAAGACCGGCTGCAGTCGGTCCACCATTGTCACCACGGAGACGCACACGGTCGCGATCCGTGTGGTTCTGTGGAACCTTTTTACTTATTTTTTTTTTAATGTTACACGTTGCACAGTAGGCACATTTCATATAATTTGAGTACTTAATAAGAGGCTGTAAGGAAACATATATTTTACTGCTTTTGATAACATGCTAGTTTTTTTTTTAAATACACGCCATCTAGCCGTTGTCATTTAATTTAACTATATATAACAATATAATTTGAATAGAATTAATTTCGGAAAAAACAGAATAATCAATCTGTTAAACTGTTTTCCATTAAATCTCTAATTAATTATCGTTTTAAAAAGGCTTTTATTAGAGGTTTGTTTACATTTCAAGAATGTGGAAAATGTAAACTTACTTTATCCGGTAATTTTTCACTTTCTCCTTGAATTTAACGCCGTAAACGTCAAAACGCATACAAACAAACAAAACATATTTGAATAAATTAGTTTGTATCTGCTATGTTGTAATTCACAATTAGAAACAATAGCACCAGACCATTCAACACAAATTATCAAAAATAGTTAAAGATATTTATTATAAATACTTTACTCTACTGATTATAAATAAAAATAACTCTATATCAAATGTTATCGTTGTAAATTATTTGTTTTAAATTATTTTTATTGCTTTTTTTTTATTCGATCATTTCGCAAAATAATAAATAGTAAATATTTTATGTATCATAGTTTTTCAGTGAGTGTTCAAGGCAGTATTAAAAATCTCAATCGAAACATTACCTTTGCGATGGCCTTCATAATAATAATTTTACCTTAATAATAAATATGACCAAGCAAAACGCTTCCATTTTCCCATAGTAGGCGCACCCATACCGGGGTTTGACTTCCGTGAAGCGAGAAAATTTGCTCGTGGCATCCTATAATCAGCCATCCTTTTGCACCAACTCCTATTCCCGCCCTGTACAGACGCTGATCCGATGCAGCCTTCCGCGCTGGTGAGATGCAATGCGAGATTATAGGTTCGATAATCAGCTGCATCTGATGCCTTCCTCTTGGCGGGCGGTTGGTTTTTTTTCTCTCTCTCATCCCCGCCTCAGCACATTGCCACAACGTGACAATTTTGCCCGATGTCATGCAAGTTGCGCTAGTTAGTGTGCACCAACCCACCGACTGGCAATTTATTTACCGCGATAACCCAATGGTTGATCAACCCCACCCCCTCCCCTCATTTTGAGTGGAACAAAATGCACCGGCTGCATTCGTGAACGTGCCGGAATGTGCGGTAGAAATCGTTAGTCTACCAAACCGCGTAAACACACTATCACTGCACGGCCTTTCCATTGCGCGGGTCAAAACAAAATACACACCAACCAAGTGGGGTTACGAGAGGGGTTGGGGGTAGTGGGAGGTGGTGGTTATGGGGTGTGGAATGATTGGACACACACACACACAAAAGGCTACAACTCGTTTGATGGGTGTTATATAAGCAGACAGTTGGCACTAGTTTTGCACAAGCACAAGCCCATTTTCATGCTCGGCGTTTTTCTTCTGTTTTCCTTCCTTTTTGTTGCTTCTGCGCCCTTTTGGACCCCCTTCCCTCCAACTACTCCCTGTGTTGATCTGTTGATGTTTGTTTTGTTTCCATCACGGTACGGCAAGCTGTTGTTGCGGACATTAAACAAACTTCAGATAAGCAACAGCGAACGCGTGGATGGTTCTATTCGCTGTACGCCACATCTTATCGACCCGACCGAAAGGGATGAATTGGTTTGCGACAAAATTGTTGTCGTGCACGGTGTGGCGCTTGCATCTGCAACACACACACATGTGGAGCGCTAGCCAAGTCGGGCAAACAGTGCGGAACAGTGGCCCGGCGCAAGATAACAACCTTCGTCGTGCGTATAATTCTAGCACAATTTACAATACACTTAATGTGGCAGCCTGGTTGTGCTTTTATTTCTATTTACCTTTTACTGTTTCATTCTAGGGGTTTTTGTACCGAAACTGTAGGTGATTTTTTTCTTTGTTGCTTAATTCCCCTTCGGAAACGCAAGTTCGTCGGCTGTGGTGGCGTTTAAGTCATTTGTAAATAAAACACCTGTGGGTACATTATTCGAACCGAGCAATGTTATTTAACGACACAAACCATATTTAAATGCATTTACTGCGCAAATGTAACGCCTAACGAGTAACGCTTCAGTATTAAAGTATTAATAATTCAAGCATGTTTAATTGTGGCTTAAGTGAAGGAAAACATATTTTTGTTACGAATTTTTTTTTTTAAACTTACGCCGTGGTACAATATCCACACCATCCCTAATCCTACCGACCGCTTGTGTGTGATTAGAAGTTCAAACACCTTGTGTGATGCAAACGGTGCATTGATTAGCGCCTACCGCGACCACCGCAAGAAGCGTCAGATTCGTCACACACGTAAGAAATAGTTTGTTATTTCACACCAGTGGCAAAATCCACAAGCAGCTCGCCACCACCAAACCCTCGGGGTGTATCCCGCACCTCTCTCTTCTCCTTCTTCTTCCTCCTTCCACTGAAACCCTGCTGCTCTTTCGCCAGCCTTCTTCGTTTGCTCATAATTTGTGCAAATTGCTCGATAATTATCGCAATAATTGCACTCCTATTGCGCCTGTGCCACCCGGTCTGGGTCAGTCGTCGATGGATGGAAATTTCGCCACAAATCCACTGGTGCGAACCGGCACCAACAAGGAGCGTTGTCTTTTCAGGGAAGGGAGCTTGTACGGATGGGTTGAGCGTCAACGGTGGGGAGGGGGGTTCCTATATATTATTAATGATATTTGTCAACAATGCGAAGTGAGTGTCCGAACAAATATCCTTCACCTGGCAAAAGAATATGTACCTTTATGGCCCTGGCACAGTGGGACAGGAACGGACATCTTGTTATTTTATTATTTGATTTCGCTAGATTTCAATAAATTTAATGAAAAGAGGATAGGCAGCTGATAAATTCTGTAATATTCTATTTATATTATCTATTAATATGCAAACAATTATTAAATCCTTTTAATGTAGTCTTTCCTTTATTTAACCCATAGTATCAACGTGGATTATTTTCAGTTTAATATCTTCTAGGGAAAGATTTTCAAACTTTTAAAATTAATAATCCCCAGAGATTCATTAATCGTAAAAGATATTTATAAATTCTTATAACTTTATTCGTATCTGACAGATCTACAAATCCTTATAGAACCATGAATCTTCAATGATTCCCCAAAGATTCAAGACTTCGGAAAGATTCAAGAATTTTCAACGATTCAAGTAATTTAAAGATTCCACAATTATCAAAGATTCAAGGAGTCTGAAAAGATTCACAATTTCTCAAAGCTACAAGGATTCTTGATCTATCCGGGATGATAAAGTTATAGAATTTTTATGTTTAAAAAAATTAAAACTTTAATGATATATTAAGAAGCGTTATTGTTACATCAGCGTTATTGTTCTATCTTTATTACACACATGAGATGATATTAATGATTTGATAGTAGAATAATTCTTTGCAATTGAAAAAGAGAAGAACTTTAATTATCTCATCATTATATTGATTTGACACATCAAATTTTCTTTACCAACTATTTTATTGTAAGAGAAAACTTAATTCGTACGCCGATTAGCCTAAACTGAACCATTGTCCCCCGCCGTGGTAGTAAATGCGTGATAAATGCCCCATCCGTCATTTAAATGGTATGCAGTAAAGGTTGAAGAGGAGTTCCGGAGCGATCCTGAACGTTGTGGATTTGTGGCCGGTTCCGTGTCGATTTCTCTCCGAAGCCGGTCGAAGCCCTCGACTGACCTTTTTTTGTTTTTTTGTTTTTTTGTTGGGCTCTGTGGCCACAACGGGACGTTTTAAGGTGATCGTTTGCCTTTTTTCACGGTTATGTCCTTCCCATACCGATTGGTGTCCCTGTTGGGGGTGGCCTTCGCGAGGGAGGGTGAAAAAGGGAGGCACACATAAAAAACTCGTGTTAAAAATCCCTATCCGGCCGTCGTTTCGTACTCTTCCGGTCGAGGTGTAAGGCATAAAAGGCGAATTCCCGGCGGAGGTTTTAGCAGAGTGTGAAGATTACTGATGTCTTTCTGTTTTACGTTCCACTCAATTGAGCAATTATTTTAGCTGATTGTGCTGATGCTTAACACCGAAGGGCAAGCGCCACAGCACTCACTCGTTACTGCGCAGGTGTGAAACAGACAAGGGGATGCATTAAATACGTCACCTATCCGTTAACAGCTTCCAAATCACCTTTCCCCGCTCACCCACGCAGCTAGGAAGCAGAATGTTACTTAAAATTATCAATGCTAATTGCCAGAAATTTTTATTGCTCCCCCCGTTTTTTTTTTGCTTTCGCTACATCGACCAACTGTCTGCAAAATCCGTCCGTCCAAACATGTCGCCACAAGGACACGCGACTTGGGCGCACTCGCGCTCGCGCGCCTACCATCCCTTTCTCTTGCTAACCTTCGAATCGACCGACCAGTCGGTCAGTACAGCGTGCAGCATGCAACGCGTCTCACTGATACAGTCCATAAATGTCTGTCCTCCGGTCCTCCTTCCAGCGCTGGCTCCCCTTTGCGGATACTCCACCCAATGTTCGATTAATTGAATTTTAACCGTCATGCACACACACCCCGACACGCACGGAAACACACGTGACACGCGACACTCATATCGTACGTTTGCCATTTTTCCTTCCATTTTAGGACAGCCCGCAGCAGTTCCGTACGCGAGGCCGCAACGTTTTGCGAAGCGAAAGTCACCCGAAACGACGCGACGACATTTGCATCTGGCCAGTTACAAGGTACCGACCGCCGTCAGTTGTCCACGGTCCTGTGGCGAGTGTGGTGCATCTCCGGTCAAAGAAAAAAAACACACACACACCCAGAAATCAAAACAAACCCGAGACGCGGGCCGTGTGTTTCCATTTGCGTTTATTTTGTTTTTGGTTTCGTGCATGAAACGAACTGTCCAACAGCGAAGATGACGGCCGGTGTTACCGATGGCCGGCGGTACCAGTAACGCACCGCACGGTACAGCGTCAATCGTCAACCAGGATGGCCGATAGTGGTGGACCCGGGGCGAACGGGTCTGCGGGTGGTATGCCGCCGACCCGCGGCCACACGGCCCCCGGCCCGGGCGGACATCTAACCCACGGACGTCCGGTACACCCGGCTGCAGCACCGCCGTCGCACACCAGCATTCCCAAACCGGCGTCCAACACGGTAAGTGCTAGACATTACGACCCGCTTAAACTGTGTGATTTTGCTATAAACGTCACTTGTACGTAGATTCTCTACAGTGAAGGAAAAAATAACTCGTATCGATAATTAACTCAATGCATGAAACAAGCATTAAATTACAGATTTTTGATACTTAAAAACGCCTTACTTGAAGACTTTACGCCAGCTGGCCAGAAACCTGAGTAGATTCTTAATTCTAGCTTTTAGAGGATATCACGATCGACTTCCTTCTCGCTTAGACCTCAAAGTTATTAAAGAAAACTCTTAGTTTGAGGTTATGGTGGAAAAGGTTCCCTAGGATGCGTCTCAGAGAAATTTCGAGAGTTGTCTCTTGGAAGTAAAGAATTAAAAGGGGTTTTACTTGTTCAGGTCCTTAGACAATTTCTTCACATGATGGGCAGAGCTCAGGACAAGCAAAGTTAACATCTTCTCTGTTAAAATACTTCTGTATGCAGGCGGAAGTTTCCGGAAAACATGCTGTGACCACTATCCCAAATATTCCTTAAAGTTTCATAAGAAAAAATAACTACAGTCAGTCCCCGAGAGACTCTAGTGCAGAGCGGACCGCTATAACCCGTGAAAAATCCGCGTAAGTCGAACCCTGGTGCAATTTCGTTTATACTTCAAAATCACAGAGTCGACCTCTTTCTCTGCACTTAATTTATTCGCCGAATCAGACGATTTTTAGAAAGATTACAATGCAATAATTTAGAAAGAACCTTTTTGCTTAGATATTGTGCTATAAACTAGCTCATCTGTCAAATTTCCAAAAAACCGCGTATCTCCGAATCCGCGTATAAGAGGAACCGCGTATCTCGGGGACTGGCTGTAGTTGGTTAACTTCAGCTACGTGAGTTTTTTTCAATCTCCAATCTTCTTGGTGGCCAACTGGACGTATTTGTCCTGTATACCGGTTCCTTTAAGTTAGGATGTAGATCTCCATTAAGATTACAATACTGCGCCTCGTCTGTAAGAAATTTTTTACCAACACCTTCAAGCACAATCGTATTTTAATACAACTTCCAAATAGTTTGGTCTATTGCTCCGGTCTCATTAAGGAACGAAGAAGTCACTTTGTCCTTAATGTTCATCTTCTGCTTCTGCTGCACTATACTGTCAGGTCTAATGTCAGATCACCCGAATTAAATTGCTTTCCGTCTATGTCCTCTCCCTTCAGAAGAAAGTATATATTAAAAGTGTCTGATTGACTATACGTACATTGGGGCAGATCATACCATAAGTTAGAAAGTTTAAGCTTTCAGCCTGAATCTGTCATATAATCCACGTACCGGGCTGTATAATTCTACAAAGATTCGTAAAGGACATTTTCACATACAGAATGACTTAAGGGATCATTCTCGCGGAACCATAATAAGAAAAAAATCCATTTACATCCACCCATGAAGTTTACCACCAACAGGCTGCGGCTCGTGCATCATAATGTAAACTATCCGCTATAATACTATAAAAAATTATAGCACAACAAAACACTCCCCACTGGTCCAAATACCACAGTATCACAGTCGCGCTGCAGAATGGTGGCTCACGTAACGTCCATTACATCATTACCTGCCGCACGCGAGAGCGGAAGCGGAAGTATTGCCACCCGGTGACGGTGAGGGTACGTACGCGTAACGGGGGTTAGCTTCCGGATGCGTTTATGCTTTCGCGCCGCTACCGTAATTTGATTGCGCTCCCTTATTCGGGCAGGTGTATGTCGGTTTGGAAGTTGGTGCTCTCTGTGCACACTGTTTCCACTCCAGCAGAAGACACGTCATGCGTTGATAGACAGTTTTTTTTTGCGTTACAAAAGAAACATTCGCCACAACATGTTGTGCGCCGTAATGTTCGCTATTTGCATTACATTTAGCACATTATTAGTCGATGGCGGTAATAAAGATCGAGACGATAAATTACAGCAAATAGTAAAAGGAATATAAAACCATTAAAAAACAGCACCAACCAAATCACAACCAGTAAATTGATTCAACCATAAAACGGGTCCCTTCACATCGTCATTCACTTCGGATATAAAAATCAATAATAAGTGATATCCATCTTCAGTTCGTCGATTTGTCGTTCGAACCATAAAATGTTGATCAAAAATCTCTTTTGTCATAAAAATAACCCTACTTCATGGCCCAAGAAAGGAAGCCCTATTGAAATGGTAGAGTGATGGAAGAGAATCAAGAGGGTCAATTACGGATGTGCCTTTTATTACGTTTCGCCATTGCTGGAAGCCTTGCAAATGCACCCGCCGGTGATGCTAAAATCACAACAGCAACGACCAAACATCGCACAAGCACGCTGCGAACGGAAGGTAACATTGCAGCATAGTTACTTTAATTTGAAGTTGTGCCATAAAATTATGGCTGATTAAAGCGGATGATTTTATAATGCATAACATTAAGCTGTACAAGAGCTCGTTGCATCCGAAGAGCGCTGTACAAACCCGAAATGAAGAGATATATAAATACGCCAGTCGGCGGTACAGATGTTTGCAAAGGTTCCAACAATTTCTAACCTCCACGTGTCAGACATTCTAAGTAGCACACGGCAGTGGACAGAAAGGTCGATGCATGTGACCATTTCCAACAGTAGCCGTCCATCGTGTGATGTGGTCCAATTTTATAGCTATGAAATAAGGCTCATCACCGGGTGACAATTTACGACTCTTTGTCACTTGGCACCGGCACGGTACGGTCCCCGCATGAATTAAAATCTATCTATCGCTTCGGGTTCGTAAAAAATAATATCCTTCGCCGCGTGCACGTCCGGGAGCATATGTTCTTTTTTTTTCCCGCAATTGAACAGAGTAATGATTGGAAATATACGCGAACTGCGGCGGTATTGAACCACCGGATTCCCAGACGAGATGTTCTTCCACCCGGACTGGCGATAAATTCTTCCAGAATTGGTTTCACCATTCACCAAAACAGTGTAAAAGGCACCGCTGGTACACACCAACGCGCCAAGTGGTTAGTAATTAAAATTAGAACACCAAGTAGTGGTCCCGGTTGTGTCGCTGCTAGTTTGTGTCTGGGCGTTCGGTCCACTCGGAATATTTCTTTTTTTGTGTGTGCTTTTACCTGCTCCAAAGCTGCCAGAGGGCCAGGCAATGGAACGTCCGGACCACCGAAAATAGTGCCGTGCGCAGAAACACGGGATGATCGTTTGAAGGCATCCGGTGCAAATGCCGCCAAAGTGCGATGTACCATCTAACGCCCCTGAAGGTAGGTTAGAACATACTGAAACAATCAAACAATTCTGGCCGGGTGGGTGTTGGTTGGAAGTGAATTTTGCCGAGTACAACCCTTATTGTGAGTTGGGGTGTTTCTAAGAATATCTCAAGAAATCCCTGAAAGTCTCAACTGCCTAATAGCACCTCAACATTCCTCATCGTCTTAGGAGACTTGAGGAAATCAGTGAAGAAATTCATCACAAAACGATTGCTGCTTGTTGTTGTGGTTTGCCTTATCAACCGGGATATGGAAGTAGATCGTCACACCTATAGAAGAATGAGGAATGGGGCTTGATAACATGCTACCGGTGTGAATTTACATCAGCACTGTGCGGGGTTGCAACAATCGATGAAGGAAGGAAGCAAGGAATGTAGATCGATCTGCACATTTTTTTCAGAACTCTCTTCCGCACCTACTATCCGGCATAGATTGTAGAGTGAAAAAGTGTTTTCTTCCTGTAAGGAAATCCCTCCAAGAGTCGGATCACACCATCCGGCATTGTTGAAAACCGAAACATCCCTTCGAGCACCTACCTATGCCTCGTTGGCATTTTAGCTCGGGGTAGTGTAAGGCCATTGGGTCTACTAAAAATAGGTGCGTGTGCACTATTCGAGCGCGCATTGCATAGCGGTAGTAGCACCAAAACTCCGCCCTCTTCATTTTACAACCTTGTCGGTACAATAATGCACGCCCTGCCGACGACGAGAATTTCGTTTGAACACTTTTCGTATATAATTGCTGTAAAGGGTGACCCTTAGATCTGCCCTACCCGATAGAACAAAGCATGTGTTGATGCATTGATATCGAGTATGCTTTGATCCATCTTCAGATGTTGAAATCAAACGTAGAGAATTTGATAAAAACCGACTTGCACGGCTTTCATGTCCACCAGCAACACTTTGATTCTGCTCAAACCCCTTTGATTTGTGTCAATAGCATACGACCTAAGTCTTTCATGTCCTAAGCCAAACCATCGCACCGGATATCTTACGAAAACCCGGAAAACATTCGCGCTGTACGAACCTAACCTAGGATAACAGTCGTGGTCTTTTTTTTCGTTTTGGTCGCATCTCGCTGTACAATCATTCTTTTGCCAGCGCATCCATGGTGGGCCCTGTCCATACAACGCATCCGCCCCGGTACGGCATCGGCAGGCGGAAATCGCTGCAGATGTGCGCGCCCGTTACAGAAACAACAACCGTTTTGTTACCGTACCGTAGAGGTTGCAGCGCGCGAAAGATCGACGACGGAGTAGCTCACCTACGTGCCTGTTGAATTCGGGGGTTTCGCTCTTCAGCGCGGAGTTTATTATCGCGGTCCACGGGGAAATCGTGGATGATCTTTTAATTTTTTTGTTTCTTACCGTGCTGCACTTTTGCACACGGCTGCATCCGCTAGATGGGGGTCGGTGCGGTGGGTGTGCATATGTGTGCAAAGGCGACGGTCTCCGATCGCTAATGGGTTATGAAAACACTCTCGTCCGTATGTTTGTCGGTGTCCGCCCCAGTGCCTTACGGGCACAATGCCTTGCCCGAGTGCAACCAAAACATGTGTGAAGGAAGTTAGTATTTGAATTAGCACAAAGCAGCCCTGGGGTACAAAGCGGAGTAGATTTCAAAGAAGTATTTATTTTTAAATTTTATAGTTTTGCTACTCAACGGGGCATGGGTGTGCATCGGGGCTAATGTTTTAGCTACCTAAACGAACCATACTCTTTCTTAATGTAAAACCCATTGCAGTTTTACATAGTCAAGAACTTTTTTATACAAATATATAAAATATTATAAAACCATACCGCTGTTTTGTAATAAAAATCATTTAAATTATTCAAGTATTGAACTACAAATTATAGAAATATTATATTGTTTTCCAAAAATATGTTAATTTATATTCTTGATTTAAAAATAAAACCATAAAACCCAATTGCAGTTTTACATAGTCAAGAACTTTTTCTTACAAATATATGAAATATTATAAAACCATACCATTGTTTTGTAATAAAAATCATTTAAATTTTTCAAGTATTTAAATACAAATTATAGAAATTGTATATTGTTTTCCAACAATATGTTAATTTACATTCTTGATATAAAAATAAAACCAAAAAACTATAAACACATCACAAAGCAAAACGTTGTCAATTACAAAAATCATTTTATGTTGACTTATTTAAGAAACTATTCAGCAATTAGAATGACCATTTTTAAAAAATTTTATATTATTTTACAAAAAAACAATAAAGCACACCATAAATCGTCGGTTATAAATAGTATTAATAGTAATAAATAGTATTAACTTCAGTGATGATAACAGTTTCTTCTAACTTAAGTATTAAATTAAAGTAGTCCAATAAATTTCTTATCATACTCATGGGTAAAGATTTACAAAAGTATAGATTTTTATTAATTCCAATGTTAATTCCATTTGTCATATAGAATATATAAAACACTATTGAGTGAAATTTCCATCAAAAAGTTATAGAACAAATTTTTTTCTAGTTGGTATGCCAAGGGAAAATTAGTTTCCATTTTTTATTTCTCTTAAAAAGCTTCTATATATTTGCTTATATACGCGCTCAGTATAACCTGCGACTCGGCAGCACCTGTAGTTGCGCGGGAAAACAGCATCCCAGCGCGATTAGTGCGCATGGGTAGAAGCAACTACCCTTTTTGATTGTGCAGTGTAGGATGTGTGTTGCGACTGCGACTGCAGCTTCACTATTCTTTACCACCATTCTTGATCCTTCGTGCGGGGCTGAGATGGCAAATGGAAATTATATACACACAATAAAAGAAAAGAAAAATTCCTCCACACCTATGGTACCATAGTGGCCAGAGTGCGACACGTATATAGACACTATCTCCGCGTTACGCGTCCCGCGGGATAGTTTCGTTTCCCGCGGGTCGCTTGATATTCGAACCCACACCCGGTGGAAACATGCGCATCGATGCATCGCTATACCTACACGCATACAGCGGAAAGAGAGAGAGAGAGAGAGATGCGCGATGAAACAGATGGGTGGAACATGGGTATGTGGAGCACTGGGTGTGTGGATGAAGTTCTTGAACCTATCGAGTAGCGCAGCAGGTTCAGTCGATTGTCGACCCAGCTGGAAGAAAGTTCTTCAATTTGGAAGCTCTCTTTAGTGCCACCAGTCACCAGTCGGTTGTGCTGTGCGTTCAGTGTATCAAGTGCTAGTCGAGTGTAGTGCTACTGCTGCTTCTTGTGGACCAGTCCCGATACAGCATCAACCACCGGGTTTAAACCCTGTTACCGAACCTTTCCCGGGTGCTCAGCCGCTGTGAGTTTGCGATTATACCTTTGAATCTCTCCAACCTTTTGGTGGCGGGTTGCATTTCCGTTCGGACAAGTGTCGGACAACCTTCTGCAAGCAGTTCGCGATGGGTATGTGCGGATCCTGTTGCCGTCGTGCCGAGGTAGCCAGGCCGGAACCGGCCGGGTGCGATAATCCGATCTACGAAACGGTTGCACCGATCTACGATGTGGTTGTGCCGACCGCTGCACCGGGTGCACCGTTGCTACCGCGCCGGGGCCTCCGGTCGTCACCGGTCCGGGAGTTGACTTCGTCCTCGGACACCGGAGACGAACCGGCACCGGCCAATACGCGGACGGCCTGGAACCGCATTTACGAGCTGCTGGACAGCATGGCACCGAGCCGCGTGCTGGTGGACCCAGCGGTCGCGCCGTATGTGGTGACGCAGGACGCTTGTAACATACAATTCGCCTTCGTGGTGTTTTACATTGCCGAGCGCGAAGGCGTGCTGGAAGTGCGCGATGGCCACGAAGAGGTACCGGGAGTGGGTTTTTTTTTTTTGCAACACAGCGACCGTGCGAAATGCACACGCTCTCTATCAAACGAAATTCAATCTGCAATCAAACAGTCAATCGCTCGTCAACCTACGATTGGCAAAATTTTCCATTTCGGGCGTGCAGCGCAAAAACAAAAAGGGTGAAATTTTTTACATCTGTTTCGTATTGTCGTTTGTTTTTCTTTTTTGCGGGCAGTACGAGCTGACAGGTTGATTGCAGTTTATTGGCCATTGGCACGTTCTGAAGCAATACCGCTAGAATTTTCGCATGTACCTTTGGGTTGGTTAAATGTTGCCAGATTTCGCGCACAATCTGTTTGGCATTGAAACTGCTTCGCCTTAATGCATGTTTGTTGCAATTATAATAATTTACAATTATTCCAAGCTGTTGCTCCGTTCGCTAATATGCAGGTCCACGTTTCAGAAACGAAATGCGATAGTGGAATGATTTTTTGGGTGTTTTTTTTCATAGCAAGATTTGGCACGCCAAGAAATTAAGAATTCGTGAAAAAAATCTAACGATCTCATTCTGCATGTCGCTTATGATTTTTATCTTCTCTTTTCTCTAGAACTGCCTTACTGCTTTTGATAGGTTTCAAGGATTTTTGTGGAATTTTATAGCGAGTTCAACTTGACATCCTGATTTCGTGAGCTGGAGTTCAGCATTGTTTTTAAAATTTCTCAAAGACGTGACATCTTGAGGTTTTACGAATTCGTGAAAGACATTGTGAAATGTTTGTCCAAGAAGTTACTGAGACTGCTCAATTTGCTTGTCACTTATTTCTAGAATTTTTTCCCCTGAGGAACAATCCAGAATTATTAATTGCCACTGGATTTGATACCTCCAGTTATTGAGAGTTCGTATTGAACGTTGTCCATAACTTCATGATGTCAGCTCGCTAAACACATCGCACATCAGGTATAATGCGCCATACCGTAACCTGATTTTAAGCATCTCCAATTTGGAGTTTGTTCTTGATTTGTATTTTTACGACAACTCTACGGAGCTGCGGAACCTATAATTAAGCTTCTGATTGTGGTGGCTTCCATGTGTCCATGGTGCGATAAAACAGTGCACCCGGACCCGGTTATGTTATTTGTGCATGGTTGGTGAGAAGAAATAGGCCGGTTGCTGCCGCTGCGGTATTCTAGTCGACAAAATTCCAACCCAATCGGTTTAATTGTAATATCTCCACGCCGGGTTCTTCTTCTCCGGCACCGCCTAGGAACCAGTTCCAAAACCCCAACGGGTTTGAAGAGGCAGCGGGAGCGATCAGATTCCCACCCCACGGTTTCTAGCTTCCTGCCCACGGAAGGTATAGCGACGATAAGCTTTAGTGTTGTGTGATCATAAGCGGACTAAGCGCACGCTCCACCACCATCTTCAGCATTATTAGCTTACATTTTATTAGCTCTAAATGCAATCCATGTATGCCGTCCACACCGCGGGCAGCGTACCAGGACGAGCATAATCCGAAAACCTCCCCCCCCCCCCGCCCTCGGCAACATCCGTGTACCGTCTGCTATTGCCTAGCGAGAACCGGGTGACAATAAATTACTCCACCAAGCTCACAAACTAACGACGAACGACAAACCAACAAAAAAAAAAACACCACAGTCCGATTCTCCCTTTCTGCATGTTGTTTGGATGCTGTGTGTGTTTAGTGCGTTCGCTTTCCGTGGTTAACCGTGGGTTTTGTCGCGTCAATCGTAACCCCTGCTTCTTTCCGTTGCTCATTCTTCGCTTCCAATAGCGCCTCTCCCCAATGGTTTTGCTTGAATTTTATTCAAAAAAGGGTTTGGAGGTGACTAAATTTCACCACAACCGAACGGTGGCTGCCGTCGCAGGACTTCCAAGGTCCTATTTGTCGCGCTGTCGCGCCTGACGCGTGTGTTGTTTGTGGGCAAGTCCAGCCACCAGCGCCGGTGAATGGGGTGGCCACGGTCCAGGCGTGACCCAATTTTATTCCCGCCTGATTTTTCAATAAGCTACAGCCCGATAGTCGTTCCGTTTTCGTACGTAGGACTGTGCGTGGGCCCGTTTGCAAGGATGCATCTTTGGCAGAGTGCTAAAACTTCGTTTGCTCTTTACGTGACGCGTAGTAGATTGGTGAAGCGAAGAAAAAAAAAACAGTAATTATATTGTAAAAATAGCTATCACTCTCTAGGCCGGCAACGACTTTATGTTGCATTGGCATTGTTTTCTAAATTATAACATTACACTCCTTGGCAATATTTCCTTGCCTTCATAAACATTTCAGCGCGATCAAGTTGTCCAGCTTTGTTTTTTTTTTTTTGTTTAATTTTACCCAAGCGAACCATTGTCCGACCGATGTCATGACACGATCCTTTAAGCATCCGTTCGCAGTGATTGAGAAACAATCGCATCGTAAAGTGTGCACATGCTATAGATGCTCTGCCTGCGCTCGACAAATTTATGTGAAAACAAAACACACACACATACGTCCCAACACTACCCTCCCCCACCCCCTCGCCAAACGGGCTCTATCCGGGCTGTATCTTTTGTTTTGTGTGGAGAGAAAATAAATAAACGGATGTTGCACATTGGGCATATAGAAGGATGAAACCTCGCAAAATTGGAACCGTACTAAGAGTATATCGAGTATTTGATTTTTATGCAAGCTAAAATTTTCTACTAAAATGTCAAAAAGTTTGCTTATTTTTATCTATTATCGTATTATTATTTTTACTCCAAAATCAAACGTTTGGAAAAAATCTTTGAATATAATAATCAATTTTGACGAACATTGGCAATTCCTGAAGCGATTTTTATTAAGATTACTTAAACATTATTAAACAAATAAGAAAACAATTTTAAAAAAATACTGTAATAATTAACATAACTCTAAAGTTTTACTGGAGAACTGTTAAATTAATTGCTAAACTAATTCCATTTTCACACTAAAACGTCAACCTAAACGAATAATTTGACGGTAGTTTTATTGACAATTAAAAATAAGAAGAAAGTTTTAAATTGACGAAAATTGATTTATGGTTTCATAAAAATAATCAGTTCATCATTTTTATCCCGCTAAATGTTCCACAAATGTATGTAAGTAAATGTTCCAAACACGGCCCAGTGTGCGTTGGAGCGCACTCGTCTGACTCGTTGCAGTGTCCTTCGATTTATTGTCGATCTCTTTACCGACCGTACCGACCGACCGACCGACCGAATGTAGCCGGACGCTGTTGGAAAGCAATAAAATATTAAAACGTAGATTGCATGATTTACACGCTTTTAAACAAGTCGTAAAATCTTGCGCGACGCACGAGAATAGCTTCCGTCTTTGCCCTTCTTTAACCGTCAACGGTGAACCCGGGACTTGGTAGGGGACGAATGAACCAGTGCGGGACGCAATCTCGTGTGAGGCTGTATACAGCGGGATGATCTTTTTTAACGGCCCCGGTGGTTAATGCCGTCAGTGCACAAAACGTTCGCACACGAACAATCGAGTCAAATGTGTTTGTTGAAACATATGCTAAACCTGTAAGCTGATTGCAATAACTTTCAACACAACAATAAAACGAAACCGATCCTTTTGATACCCGCATCGCGAGTCTAATTAGTGCTTCGATTTGGAGTTTATTTTGTGGTGTTTCTTTACTCACATTCATCACGGTGTTGGTAGAGAAATTTGTAGAAACCTTTAATGTTTCCTTTAATTACACACCAGTTTTGCTTTGTTTATTCTTTCTCGTTTGCCTCACCCTCAGCTGTAACCGAATAGTTTCGCACCGTCTGCCGCAATTGAGTCGTTGCCAGTGAAATTATATTGCGCGCCGAAGATTTAATTTTATTTGGCAGGGTTCGTCGCTTGTGCTGCGTGCGCAGTCTTTCCTTTGCGGTAAAATCAACGAAATTACGTTACCGTTTAAAGGAACACCGCGTTGCGGTGTTCCGAAGGAACGTGTGAAGTGACATGACGTACCATTTACATTTCACCACATCCACGACGGGGTCCGAATTATTGGTGTGGAGAAGAATGATTTTGCGCGCAATGTTTATTGGACCTGTAACGTAATTGCGCTTTATTTAAATCGTTCTATATTCGTTGCAGTCCCTTTTTGCGTGGGGAAGTAAAGTACATAGTTTTTAAAAGTGCAGTAAAAGACAAAATTCCATCACACTGGTTGGCATCGTTTCGTTACTTTGCCGTTTGATATTTTCCACTCAACTTCACACTAAATTGTTTTGATTGGTAGATAATTGGGTTCAATTATCTTTCTTCTCCCCCCTCCCCAGGTGCAGTGCAGATTTGTCCGTGCAATGCACGAGTGTAATTTCACGGTGTTGATCCGTTAATCAGGGCTGTTTTTTTTTTCGTTGCAAAATGTTTATTATACAATTCGCACCAACGGTTTTAATGATTGTGGCAGCGCCACACGCCGGCACATCGTTTGGTGTTATTGCGGCAAAGTAAAACAAGCAATTGTAAACATACCACACATGCGAAATCTAAACAATCTGACAAACAAAACAAAAAACCATGGGTGTGGATTGCAATGCATCTTTATTCTGAACCGCGGGTGCCGCTACCCGTTTGTGTTGCCGATCGTATTTCCTTTCCCTTCCAGCATGGCCGTGGTCGTGAACGTTTCAAGGGTTGATCATTTGCTCGGCGAACTTGAAATGTCATAGTTTATAAAATAGCATTTGTTTTTGTCTGTATGGATAGTGTATGTAGTGTATTTGTAGCTTACAAATTTCAATATTTCAACATGTGTTGTGTTGAAATCGATCGAAGTAGATGTCGTTAATTAAGTACATGCCAAAGCTTCGCTATAAGATACCTTGTTCAACGGAGAAATTCAAGTTAAGAAATTATCAATCATTCTTAATTTATCTATGAATACTTTGTATAAACGGCAGACTCTGTCCTAGAAGACCTTCAGTCGAAAGAGTAGTAATTTCTCATCCTGAGCTAAACAAACATCCTCCAGAGATAGCTGATCTGGCGTTCAGACAGATCATCAGAGATGTTTTTAACCTGAATCGAAACTTAATGGTGAAATTCGGGATCAAAGATGACTTCCCTGGAGAAGTCGGACCTACTAGCAAAAACTTAAAAAACAAAACACTCCGACAAAAAATGATAAAGCGCGGGAATAGTTGAACAAAATAAAGGATGGAGATTTAGACAGATAGACATCCAGAAATAACCTCACATAATCTCCCCCCAAATCATCGGGCTACAGCAATTTAAAGGTACGGTTAAAAACATTTGCCAGAGACTCTCAACTTCCCTGAAACAAAACCGACAGAAACTGTCAGAACTTTTGATCAAAGAGAGCACGATCAGTCGATCGCCAAGACTATGGAAAAGTTGTTGTCAATTGCTAACATTTTGTTGCATTTTGCTACATTTCTTCTTCTCATTCAGGAAAAAAGGAAAAGGATTCAGGAAAAAAAGTGTCTTAATCAGTAATCTATTTTAGCATTTCTTTAGTTTATAGTCATCATACAATGCTCGTTATGTACGTTATCGTAGCTCATAATTGTCATAATTGCATGTGAAATTGATTAAGTATCTTACACAACAACGTAAAAGAATGTACCTAACTTTCTCTACTTACATAACTCCAACAGCATCTTAACCCAAGTGACGTTTGTTTCTAAAAACCATTTTTTGACAGCTGTCAAAAACCAATGTCCAAGTCCTACTGGCTAATATCAATTTTATTCTTTAACCGTACGTCAGATCATCGCCACCGGTCAGGTGTGCGGTCCGAGGATTGTCATCCTGCACCGCTATAATGGTGATTTCGGCTTCACGCTGCGCCATTTCATCGTTTACCCACCGGATTCTCTCACGGTAAGCTGTCACGGTCCTTGCCAATCCATGTGCTGATACTGCCTGATGTTTAACGCACTTCCTTCGCTTTACTCCACAGGATCCGACGAACAATCCGCTGACTACTGCGAGACTGTTGAACTTTTCGCAACCGATGGACACGGTGTTCGTGAAGAAGGTGCACCCGAACACCCCGGCCCATATGGCCGGCCTCCAGGAGGGTGACCGGTTGCTGGCAGTGAACGGCGTACCGGTTACCTCCATACCGTACTCGCAGGTGGTCGCCACCATCCAGCAGACGCCGAAAACGCTCACCCTGCAGGTTGTGCCGAAAAATTTCGATATCTTACAAACGGTAAGCAACGGACGCCATCAATCTGGGGGCTGCACTAACAAGATCCCTGTTTTTCCTCTCTCTCTGAACTCTCGCAGTTCTTTAGCGAAACCGCTCACAACCCGGAAACGAACCAACGACCGCAACCGCAGCAACCGTACGCACCGAAACCGGTAGGGATGGCGGCCGGTGCCTATCCCAAGACGAAACCGGGCCCACCGCACCCGTTCACGGTGGAGGGTGTGCAGGAGAAGCAGGAATCGCTGTACAGCACGCTGCAGGAGATCGTTGCGGATAATGTCGGTGCACCGCAGCCGGGACCGAAGAGTCTGGCTGTGCACGCCGAAGTGCCAAAGATGCTGACCCATCCAGCCGTACCGATGGTGCACCATATGACGCATCTGCAGAAGCCGATGGTACCGTCGACTTCGAAGCTGGTCGCGATGCCGTACGAGCAGCAGCAGCACTATCTGCACCTGCATCAGCAACAGCAGCAGCAGCAGCAGCAGTTTCTGCAGAAGATGTCCCTGCACGGCAAGGACGCGAGTGGTGAGCTGCTGCCGGTAACGGGCGATGCGGGTTACGCACCGCTCGGCGAAGGTGACAGCGCCATCATGTCCCGGCTGCGCAAAAGCCTCGAGCAGAAGGAAGAGTTTCTGCGTCGTCCAACCGCCACGATGCAGGGCGCCCTGGTACCGATGGGAACGGTTCAACCACCCACCAACGGGTTGCCCACCGCGCACGATGTGCAGCAGCGCGAGTTTTACGCTCGTCCGAACCGTCTGCAGAAGTCCGTGTGGCCGCCGAGCCAGGCGCAACTCAACGCGCCCACGACCAGCTCGGCACTGGTCAGCTTCGGGCTGCCAACCGAACCGAACAAACCGACCGGCGGGTTAGCCTCACCGCCGACCAGCTCCCCATCGTCGAACGTGTCCCCAACCACACCGTCGCCGTCGCAAACGGTTGCCACCAGCACCATCACGAAACCGATGGTCAGCTCCACCAGCATGCTGCGGGAGCATGCGTCCCAGCTGTCCGCTATACGGGAGCATTTCTTCACCAGCGGCATCGGTGGTTCGCTTCAGCTGCCACCCAAGTCGGCGCCACCATCGCTTGCGATTGCACCGGCCGCCATCACGACGACCGCGGGACCATCGTCACCGACCGGGGCGGCCACGGTACCGCTGTCCCCGCACAGCATGCACGCCGTCTCGGAGAAGGCGAAGCTGTTCGAGTCTGGCCGGCCACTGTCGCCGGAGGGCATCGATCGGATGGACCTGTACAAGAGTGAGCTAAGCCGGTAAGCTTTCGCATGCAAGGACATTGAGCCCAGTGTTGTGCCCCCCCCCTCCATCACTAACGCAAGCACACTTCTTTTGCAGGATAAACACGAAACAGGTCGTGCCGAATGTAGCCGTGCGCAGGAAAGAATTTGAATTGAAGGCCGAAAGTACGGGTTGGCGGAAATCGATCGGTAAGCAGGACTATTCTGTGCGCTTTCTTTCAACGCATGCATAAAGAGGAGAGATTTAAGGAACATATCGATAGTTTTAAGAAATTAAGATAAGGAAGTCTTCAAGACATCATGTTATAGGAAGGTTTCTGAGTATTCTTTTCAACAATAACTCCATTGTTGGATTACCTTTTAAAGACGTGAAGCAGTTTCTTTATTTATTTTAATTATCAAACATTCGGAGGATATCCAAAATCCCTAGAATGATGTACTTTCTAGTAATGGTTCTTGAGCAATAATATAGGAATGCGCAATTTCAAAGTCTACGCTACATATGCTCTAGTTTGTCCCTTGGATGTAGATTTGAAGGTCTCCAGATTAAAGACTCAGATCAGACCTATATTATGGGTATTGAAAGTAAAGGTTCATAACGTACAATACTTTTCCCAAACTGTTTCTATTTGAGTTTGGTTAAAAGCTTCTACCTATCCAGTAGTCTTTGATGTTAGACAAGCAGCAACAGCCGTCTGCTTTTGAAATTTTAGGTTGAACCAAGCAATATCATCATATTAGTAGTCATATTCATGCGTCATGATCATATTATTAAACAGTTGTATGATGGGAAAATTTAAAATTCTTCAACTATTAGATGACATTTGCTGAAGACTCAAAGATTTATTCAATAGTGAGTTGAAACCACGGTATTTAGCCCAAATTTAACGTACTACATTAACTTCCCGGCGTATTTCTTAACATTTATTGAGTTTTAAAACCATTACATTTACTTACAACAAGCGCAAAGTTCATGCTCCAAATCGCCCGTCGATTGTGTTTCCATATTTTTGTTTTTCAGAGGATAAGCCCCGCTCGGTTAGCTCCGATTCGGAATCGCGGCGAACGCCGGTACGTCTGCGGTCACTCTCGGTGGAGTCAAACGCTACGCGCGATTCACGACATTCGCTCGCGAGCTCGTCACTGCTGACGACCGACTCGTTTGATGCTGGCGACAAGGATAAGGAGCCGCTGCCACCGGTTGCGATGCTGCGCCAGAAGCCGATCCGGGACGATTCGTACCGCAGTGCTGTCCGCAACTCGACAGGTAAAGCTACCGCGTGGCACGAGATGGGGGGTTTGAGGGTGGGGGCACCCACTGTACCAATGATTGATGTTCTCTTCCCCTGTCCCCTGGGTCGCAATGTGAATTGGTCAATTTGTTCAGCATTCTGGTTGCAAGGACCGCTACCATCGGCAACGGGATCGGTATCGGCGCACGGTGCGCCAACGCTAGCAGGCAGCTCGTCCACCAACTCGATCGGGTCGCTGGTGTCGGACAGTGATACCGGCTGTACGGTACGCCCGATACCGCCAGCCCGCACGTATGCTGCCGCCCACCGGCTCCACCATCCACTGTCCGCGGCAGATACCGAGCAGATGCGCATGAAGTTGTTGCACCGCAACCAGACGATCGTTGACCTGCGTCACTTCCTCGATGGGGAAGGCGGTGTCGATGGTGCGGTCGGTGGCGATATTGAGATGTTGCACCGTCCGCCACTTACCTCGCCACCGCTCGCACCACTCTCACCGCTCACGGTAGAGTCATCCGTCACGTCTACCTCGTCCGTACCGCTCACGCATCTCGTTACGCTCGAGCATCTGGCCGGCCACGGCAGCACCGGTCCGGGGGCATCAGGAGCGTCAGCACCGCCAGCAACACCGACACTAACAGCGCCGTCCACCTTCCGCCATGGGACCGGCCCGATCCGTCCCACCACGCTCAACCTTTGCACAGGTTGGCGCACTTTTATCTTTGTCGCTTTCAAACCCTACTGAGCCCGTGTGTGTTTCGTCACCTTCATTTTGTTAATTTGGTTCTTTAACGTACTAATACACACACACAAACAGACGCCTTCTTTTGCTAACGATAACAAAACGTCAAGTATGGACGTCTCTGCATCGAGTTAAAACAATCATCTTCCCATTTCGAACTGCCATTTCTCACACCTAACTTCGCGGCTGTGGCAGAAAAGTCTTTGTAACCGTATTTTGCGCTGCATGTCTACTAACTTGAAGGTGTTGACCAATGCCGTACTTAGAAGAGATGAATTTCATGAAAGAGCTCCAGAGTGTTCACTGTTGCTCGCTTTCAATACGATTACAACTCTACTCTCTAACGTCGTTGCATGAACAACGTTCCAGTGCGATGCGGTGGAGCGATGCACTGGGCGCAGATCTAACCTTCAAAACCTACTTACACGCATAGACGAACGCATCATAGCCTACCGTTCTAATCCCGTGCCTGTGCTCTTGTTTGCCCTACAGATGGTTCCGTACCGGCGGTGGTGATGCGCCAGAAGCAACCGCACCATCCGCTGCTGCTGGAGGACGATGAGCGGAAGATGCGACGGATCTCGTACCTGCGGGCGACCGCACACGATAATCTCTTCCAGATGCTGGAAAGCGACGCGGACAGCAGTCCAATGTCGCTGCCACCAGCCGATACGCCGGACACCGACGCCACGGAACCACCGGCGATCGAATCGCCCGGTCTGCCGTCGACGGTTCCGCATGGGGGAAGCGAAAGTTCGGCGTTATCATCCGGCAAGATGCAACCGCAGCAGCTCAAGAGGTAGGCACACCACGTTTATCGGCGAAGCCAACGACATTACCTTCCTTCTCGTAGATGACGTAGAGTGGTAAAAAGCAAAGGCCCCGTCCAGAAGTGGACTTCCGGTTCCGGTGCAGTATCTTATCCCGTCGGTCTTTCGGTTCCCGTTTCCCCGAAAAAAGTCTTCCAATCTCACCAACATGTTCTCTCCTTGGTACTTTCTCCCACTCTCTCTCTCTCTCTCTCTCTCTCTCTTTCTCTTTCTTTTATTCCAATACACGTGACATTTGTGTGTATTTGTATATCGTGTATGTAATTGTGTGCGCGCGCGTGTGTGTGTGTGTGTGCAGTGCCTATCGTCCTTGGCGAAGGCCTCGTCTTACCACCAACATTCAGCCGCTGCGCCGTCTCTTCGATCCGGTGTCATCCGATTCGGCCGCATCGTCACCACTTCCACCCATCCCCGAAACCGAACATACACCCGGACCGTCCGCCCCGTCCACCGAACCCGGCTCCAAAAAGCGTTCACGACCCCGCCCCATACCCCGACCGCACGACCACCACGACGAACCAGACGTAGACGCGGACATCGACGATGACGACGACGATGACGACGACGACGATGATGTCGACGAGATCCGCGCGGGTGCAGTGGCGCGTCCACGGCCGCCACGATCCACGGTCGGCAAGGGCCGTTCGGCTTCCCTCGTTACGACCACGCCGCTCGGCGGTGGAACCGGCGGGCGGCTGCTCGGGGCGGCGGGCAGCCTTGGTAATCTGCACGTCATCACCACGACCACTGCGGGCGGTGTCGTCACACGCAACTACTTCTTCGCCCAGAGGTTCGCGCATCCCTCCTACCAGACCGATCAGTCTATTACCCACCCGCACCTGTACATGCGCTCGTACATTGTTGTTGTTGTTGTTGTTGATAGATGTTTTTCTTTTTAAATGACTCTCCCGTGTGTCTGTGTGTGTGTGTTTTGATTCTGTTCTGTTCCCGATCGCGCTGTAAACTGCCCTGGATGTCCTATTTTACACGTTTCACTGTATAGTTGTTGACTTCGTACTTCATCCTTGGAACCTGGATATACGACATTCTTCTTACAAATTCAAGTATCTTCATACTCTGGAGACCAGGGGTCTCCAAACTTTGCCGTAGTTGGGAGTCCATTTTACGCAGAGCCTGAAGGCTCTCAAGGACCACAGTTTGGAGATCCCTGCTCTAGATCGCCAGTATCACACAGACACACACACAACACAGCCTTAAATCTATCAACTCATATTCACAACCTATCCTTCTGCTGTATTTCAACTCGTTACGCTCAAGAAATACCAGATAAAGTCATCTTCATGGTGTTCTCACGCTAAGATTAAACGCTAACGCGGCTAGCTCGTTTCCAATGTACTAACTGCGTACAGACTGCGTGTAATTACAACCTCCTTCGCTTTCGATCGTAAAAAAAAACAGCTACTGGATGGTCTTAGCTTTAAAAGAAACAGCAAACGCGCATATAAACGGACGCATGGACATTCGCCCGTTGAGCTGTCACATTAAACCCACCACTCCACTTCGCTCGCCTCTCCCATCGACGGACGTTTTACGAGACTGTTAATACGAAGGTTAATACGCTGTCCGTGCAGGAGTCCTGCACCCCAAAATCCATTCGATTGAAACCGATTTCGATTTGGACCGGGTCGATAGACATTCGCTTGAGGCAACGTACGGCATTAACATCGTTTGATGTACCGCGATTATTGAACCAATTACACTGCATCGGTAGAAGACCACACACTCTGCTCCCTTTCACTCGTAGTTAACCTCATCAGATCAACTGGGCATGTTAGATGTAAATTGCGCTCCTAACAGGGAAGAATTCGGAAAAGATCCGCTTCTGTATCTAAAACATCTTCACCATCATGAAAACTGGAAAACTTTGTTGGGTTTTGGGAAGTCTGACCCAAAGTTCCTGCAATACGCTTAGTATATCTTGAGATGTGCTCCATATTTAATGTATAAACTTAATTCCTTATTCGCCTAACAGAACGTTTCGACCTATTTTGATATTTCGGAAGTCTGTGGTCCTGTTCCAGAGTTCCCAAAGTTCGTTTGCCCTCTCGTGTACTTAGACATTCTGAAATTGTATTCTTCATTAAAAGACATCTCACATTTCCACATTCCACACTCACATTTCAGAGTTCCCAAAGTTCGTTTGCCCTCTCGTGTACCTAGACATTCTGAAATTGTATTCTTCATTAAAAGACATTACCTCTCCAAGGCCCTTCCGTTTGACAAATCACCATCATTTAATCTCAACAATACGTATCGCAACATTGTGTTATATTGCATTGTTGTTCGTACCATATGCGATGGATTAAGACACCATAATTATGCAAAAGCAAATATTCACACTCACATTCCCATTCTGTTAGTTAGAAATTTTTTAAATTTTTGGTTTTTTTTTTGTGCAGAACTAAGTGTGTACGTGTGTGTGTCGGTGTGGTTTTGTCTGTGGACAAAGGTTCGAACTCCATCCCAAAATGGGCACACTGGTGCTGGATTCGAATTTCCACCATTTTTACTCCTCTTTCCTTTCTCACGGTTCTTTCCGCAGTATGGTGTTCCCCTCGCTATCTCTCTGTTTTTTTTTCTCTCTCTCTCTCTCTTTCTCTCTCTACATACCTGTCTCAAACATATCGCATACATCGCTCATCCCATATCCCTTTATGGTGTGAGAGTGTAGATTTATTTTTTTTTGCGTAAGTGCGCGTGCGCGTGCGTGCGTGTGTGTGTGTGTGTGTGCTGCTATTGTTGTTGTTGGTGTTGTTGTTGTTATGCTCTCATAGATGTCATGCATGGAAGCTGTCAAAGTGGTCGAGACCGATTTCTAATTTTGCACCTTTAACTGTTCCACTCTCCTTCCGGGCACAGCCATGGTACCAAATCGAAAGCACTGGCACACTTCCGGGACGGGGCGGCCGATACCACCGAGCCGCTGGTACGCGAGGGCGAGCTGCACGTAAAGGTGACGCTGATCGACGGTAAGCGGTCGGCGGACCGTAGCTGGCGCACCATCCATGCCGAGCTGCGCGGTCACCATCTGAAGCTGACGCTGGTGCGCGAAGGCAAGAACTCGAACCAGGTAAGGATATTGTTCTGTTTGTACCGGATTAGAATTTGTTTTCCGCCCAAGAATTTACAGCGAGGTGGGTTATTATTATTATTATTTGCATTAAACCACAAATGGGCCGTTTTTATTATGCATTATTTTACAAACGAACAAATTAAAACAGACGACCGTCTGTTGTTCACCCAGAATAAAATCTCCAACAGTGTGCAGCGAGACGCGCTAGTGAAAGTGCAAATATGGCAAAGGTTCCTTTACCGCTTCCTTATGTCACACCCTCATGCCATCGCACGGGACCGTTTACTGTTTCCCTTTCAATAACGTTTTATTTGAAATCTCAGTTTCATGCTAATACTTGGCCACAGTTTTATTGCTCAATTAAAAACGGGTGTCTGGCTAAGAAACGGGCCATACGCGACCGAACCCACGTGCGATGAAGAAATCCTTACGAACTGTTTAATAATAAACATAAATTAATCAAACCGTGGATGGTCGCCCGTACCATTGCCAGTTGCGGATAATTCTCTTTTCCTTGCCAAACCCACCCCCAAACAACCCTTGCGGGGTTGCATTTAAGAACGGGTCCGCGTGACGGACTCACTACTTACCACCGCCCATTGCAATCTTGCGCGCAGGGAACCGTACCGGTGAAAGGTTGAACGGTCCGTCTATCCCTACCGGACCTACCGGGTCAGTGTTATTGATATTATGAAGATTAAAATATTTTTATAGACTATAAAAAATTAACGAACGTCATAAACGTGTGTGACACTAACGGTTTAGCGTTAATGCGTTGGTGCCAAACGCCCCTGATGGGTCTGACCTGGGCCGCGAGTGAGTCGTTCGAATCGAATTGATTTGAACTGTGCTAGCAATGGCGCGCAACCAACAACATGGCAACGTGCGTATGCGTGCTGGGGCACAGTTTTCCCAATCCAGCGCGTCGAACGCTCCGTAAGCAATAAGGGTAAACGAGTTCAGCCCCCGAATAAAAAAGAACTTCAACGGCCGATAAGCGACGAAACTTTGACGTTTTATTTTTCGGACAACATCCATTTTACTTGTTGTTGTTTTCCGCCACTGGTATGGAAAACCATCGAACGTGAGGTCATGTCAGCGTTCCACCCCCCACCCCCCCCCCCCCTCCTCACACTCCCCTGCGATCACCATGAATACGGCACGGATTAATAGGGGTAGGAGAAAGTGAAGAAGAAAGGAAATGCAAGGGTGCACCGTGATCTTGCCACTCGGGAAACTTATCGCTGCTAATCACTGCCCCCACCCCCCTTCCCCCAACCCCCCCCCCCCCCTTTGCCACAGCCACCCTTGCCGCTCGTGTGCCGTGACTGTGCGTGTGCAGAAAGCGTTTCGATAGGCCCCGAAAAATTGGCTTGCCGATTTGTCGCCGTGTCCAGTGCCTACCCACTTGAAATTTGTTATCTTCACTTTGCACGGACAGATGCGCGGGGTCACATTCCCCCCTCATCTCCCCTGTCCCTTCCCCACCCATCGCTTTGACCAAGCGTTATCGTGGGTTAACATGAGAAGGTTGGAAAAAAAACTTTTCATTTCGAATTTTGATAGCACCTTTTCTCTTTTCCAATCCCACCCGTTTCAACCCTCGCGATACAGGGTGGTGCGGGTGTTGACTTGGTTTTTCATACATTTCCGGCACATCACTCACTCGCTAGACGTTCCATTTGATGTGTGTGTGCGCGTGTGTGTGTGTGCGCGCTATTTTGTACATCAATTTGTTTTCCACCGGGTAGCAATAGTTGCAACATTGCCCATCACGATCACGATCTGCCGATCGATCAATTTACCTTTTTCCCTCTACGCTCTAATGCTCTTCTTTAAATATTCACTCTCTCCCAGCTGCATCCATCCTACATACGTACACACGCGCACATCTATGCTCATCTATCATTGCTTCATCTTTCGCTACAGTGCCCAATGCAATGTTGTGCCGCACATCGTTTCCCTTTTCTTTTTTCGACTGCCGAAATTTCCTCTCCCTCCCCCTCCTCATTCGCACCCACTTTTTCCCCCACGAACAACAACAAAAAAAAACAACCCCAAAACACATACATAAATGCGGCAGCATTTCGGGTGGCGATGAATCGCATAAAAATCGGAGCAATTAGGCATTTTCACTTCCATAACGACGCGCATACGATGATCCGGTAACCGGGGGGATTAGGGGTTGACGCGGAGAGGGCGAAAAGAAAACCAAAGAAAAGCCCCAACAAAAAAGAAAGAAAGAGTGCACGCGCGTCGCTCCGCTCGCAAACACCCAAACATGGCACCCGGCACAAATGGCAACCTCGTCATTTAGATGCGGCCAAATGTGTGTGTGAGGTTGTTTTGTTTTGTGCGTTCTTTTTACGGGGGAATTTTCACATGTGCCGCGGTCACATACAAGTCGCATCTATTCGTGGGGCCCACCTGCCACTTTTCTCTTTTCTCCAGCAGAAAGGAAATGGTCCAACGTTTGGCGGGAAGCGTTCCGGTGGCAAAGGGTGTTTAAGTAGATGAAGGGGAGACTGAAGGAAAAGCTTCTTACTTCTTACTACTTCTTAAGGCAGTAAGGGTTTTTCTGCCATTTTTTTTTGTATTTTGTTATGCCAACGCGCGTAGAAAATTGGGTGGAACATTGTGGTGAATACAATAGAATTCCATTATATGGGATATTGAAATCAGCACTGACCTACGGCAATGCTAAAACAGCACAGCGTAATTAATGTGTAATGTCCTTGGGGAACCGTTTTGCATGTTCAACAAGATAAAACTACTAGCAAGAGAAAGAGATAGTAAGGAAAGAGACACCCATACGCACACAAAGGTACTAAAAACTAAACTAGAAGCGATGAAAGCAATTCATGCTGAATGTTACATTCCTTCAAACATTCCGATAGATTTCATCATTTCTTCTGCGGTTATCTTCCCGTGGGTGGTTGCAAACCTCTCAATAATGAAACTATACATCCATCCAAACAACACGAAGCTTCCCACAATGGAACAATGCTACTAACTTCCTTCTAATACCAAATACCAATATAATCCTGGTCACGGCACCAGCAACTTTAATTACCAATAATTAACTTTTTTTAAATATTTTATAAACCCCTATGGTAATTGTTTGAGCATTTTGGAATATTTTCTCCACTGCATGAATGTTTGAACCAGTAAAACCAATATTCATTGTGCGTTAACGGTTACCCAGTGAGCGACACTGGGTTTGGCTGAGTACTCTCTGTGTTTCCCTCTCCACTCACGCAACCTAACGAGCGTTTGGGGCGTAAGACGAAGAGTTTGCGAGCGGAGAGTCTCCGTTCGGAGTGCTCAAGGGGTGTGTGTGTTTTTTTTTATTGCTGGTCGATCCCGACACCCGTACAGTGCGCCATAGTGTTCAGTCCTCCGATGCCAACAGCTCGCAGCGGGAGTTCGAACTCGTTGTTCGAGTCGCGTACGCGTCTCCGTACCCGTACCGAAACCTTTTCTATCCAATCCTTTCTGTTTTCCATCTGTTCCTTTCATCCCTTACAAAAAACCCCCCCCGAATAACCACCCTCCCACCTGACCCAGTGCCCGAACCCAGTGGGAGGGATTTGTTGCCGGGAAAACGGAGCCTTTTGCTCCCAAGCGCGGGTACAGTGATTTAGCGGGCGCGGAAAATCGTCATCGAAATTGGCAGTGTTTACCCATTTTGTCGGTGGATTAATTGAGGTGGTTTTTACGCGTTAAGTTAGTGCATTTGGTTACTCCAGTGCAACAATGCAATGCATCAAAGACACTTGTTTGAAGAAACAAGCGTTAGTGTTTGCTATTTTTGACCAACAAAGGAAAAACGATTAAACATACGCGTGAAACAGTTGGCGCTTGTTGTGAATTGTAGATTGTTGCTTTCAAAATATCGTTTGTGTGTGTGTGTGTTTGTGTGTGTGTGTGTGATTCGAACAAAAAAACATCTACCAACATTCAAATAGCCAATCTGCAACCAACCGCAAACCATGCGACTCCATCAGTGGTTAATTAAAAATTTCATTATTGATAGTATCCTTTACTTTATTACGTGCGTTAGTTTATTCTCCTGGGGGGACCACACGCAAAAAAACACACTTTTCGTTGCTAACAAAACGTGCAATAGTTTAATGTAATTTAACTCAACTACCACAGCACGGCATTTCACTATTTCTCACTCCCGCTCCCGCTAGTGTGATATCATTGGTGAAGAATTTTTGTCCACCGTTGTCCTTGTTTGGAATTGGCCATCCTTCATATTTGGTAACGCTTCACCGCTACTCGCACGGTGCCCCGTTTCCCGGCCCCCATATTCGACACTGTCGGTGACGCTTCATATGGGATTCCGACATTCCGACATTCCGACAAGGGATCCGATTGAAATGGGAGCGGAGGGGGAGGGAGTGATGGGAAACGTGTTGAGCCCTTGCGTATGCAAATCGCGTATCAAAACCTTCCCCTTCCGGCACCCGTTGTTTGTGCAGGGCGTTGTCTCTCGAGGGGTGTGCTGTTAACATTTGCACGATCAAAGAAAGAAGACACTAGGCTGTTGGGGGGTAGGGGTGGAAGGGGGGTGGGTGGTTTCATCACTTGCCACAGCACACTTCCCTTATGCCCGATGCGATCACACAGCTGTCACCGTGTGTGTGTGTGTGTGTTGTGCACGAGCGTATGAATTTATGCGTCTCATCATTTTACTTCCGGTGCTGCTGAATTTCGCTGCGAATGCACATACCATGCCCAGATGTGCGATGCCGCTATCTTGTGAGTGTGCGCGTTTTTTTATCTCCTTTCCTTGTGCCGCACTCTGTAGGGCTGTAGGTCACCTGTGTTAGGCCTTCCAGTGCGTACCGCGGATGGGGGGGTGGTGATTTCGAAAAATTATATCACGGGGTCTCGCCACCGTTTTCCCCAAGCAAGCATTACACGAAAGTGAAAATTTGCCCGATTTATTTGGTAAGCCCCCAGGGTAAAGGGGGGGTGAATGCATTCGCGCGTTATATTTTTGTTTTCCATTCCAGCAGCCACCTACACCTGCATCTTGCTTGTTCCGCTGCTCGAACTGAACTTTGATCCATCGGTTGTTTCGTAGTTTTTTCTGTTGTTGTTGTCGTTGCTTTCTGCTGTTGTGTTTTACTTTTCGGGGGGAGGGTTCGTGTCTTGTGCGCGCATCGCCAATATTTTCTCCCAGCCACCCACCCACCCCACCCCCTCTTCGTAATGCGTACGGGCGGATGGGGGGGTGGGGTTTGTTTTTTTGGTGCGTCTTGCGTATCGTTTTGTACCGTACCGCCAGAAAATCGGCTACCACCACCACCCCTTCCCACTTTTGGGTATAGGGGGGGGGGGGGGGGACCTTGATGCGTGCACGTCAACGAACCCACCAGTGCTTGAAGGCAATCGGAAGCGTAGCTTTCGACATCTCACCCCACATTCCTACAGAGCTTCATGGTTTTTTTTTTCAATCAAACACTCCATCACCTTCCTCGCTTTATCACCGCCAAAAAAAGAAAAAGGAGCGAAAAAAAACACATCATATGATTCCACTGTTGTAAGGTTCCGCAGCAGACACGAAGGACACGAAGGTGTGCATAAAGGAATTCCAATTGCTTATGAAAGCTAATTCTTATCTTGCCTATCAGACTAGCGAGCCCTAAAGAGCTTGAGACAAAGATCTTGTTTATCCAAGTTTCTATTGATTATTAATAATTCTCATGGAACACTCTAAACGTTCATACCGATTGATTTGTTTCATGGCAGGTTTAAGAATATAAAACATTCATTATTGTCTGCAGTAATTTAACATTTGCGATAAATTTTACTCAACCCATCATATTTCTACAATTCATCATCACTGCACACTCGTTAATGGGTGCTTGAAATGCTCTTTTTGCATCGACAATTCAATTGATGATCCCAAAGTGGTAAACATAACCCTTATGCTAAACAAACATTCCTTGAAATTTAAACGCTTTGATTTTTTGTTCTCCTTCCTTTTTTGTGGTTTTGCATTGCTATTTGTAAACCACTGACGTGCTTTGTTTATTTACAACAGTAGACGACCCCCTCCCTTTCGCATTTGCACACACCTATTTGGTGCGACTTCTTCACCAACTGCACGCACACACTTGGCGGCAGGGGGGAATGTAATAAACCCGTCAGACAATTAAAAAGGCAACCAATGTGTGCACCACAAGTGCGCTGCTGGGCAAAACCCTTCTTAGGGACGGTTCGAAAGCGGTCGATTGTTGATGTCAGGCAGCCCTATTATGATGGCATGCCGCCGATCGTAGCCGTGCAACATAGCAGGTTCGCGCACCCGCCGTGACCAAGCCGTGCCGCAACGGTTCCATAAAGTAGCGAAAAAAAAAACAAAACGCACAGACAGAATATTGCAAATCTTAAAGCTGGTGCAATGATGCGGCCGCATTGTCTAGCGAACCCTGTCCGGTGCATTTCACCAAACGGCCAAATGTGTGCGCGAGCGCGTGTTGTGCACATACTACAGGCAAACAAACAAACTCTACAGAGGAAGCAACGAACAGAAAAAAATGCACAACTATTATTGAAGTGTGTGACTCTGCTGCTTTGAAGAAAGGTCAGGAATAATATTTACCGCCAAGCAGGGAAGAAAAGTCGTTCAGTTGATTCGCTTTTCTGCATTTCTGTTCTATTCATCACTTTCATCACCAGACCGAAAGGATCGTAAAATAAAACGAACATCAAACGGCAATTGATATTGGGGATTTTTGAGTGCAGTTTACGACGGTGTTCGATTGTTGTGGGTTTTGGTGCGATCTGTACACCGCCATCCGACCAAGTCACCGGACATTGAAGTGCAGCGCTGAGAAATGTTCCGAATGCATTGCTGCCTTCCAAAGGGTTTCCTCAAATAGGTTTGGGAGCATCACATACATTTACTCTCCTTCCCATCGTTTCGCTGATCTTTGTCTGATGATACTACTTCACCGTATGAAGATCTAAGCAACGAACCATTAATAAAAAACACCAAGACACTATTCTGAACAAACACCTACATCCGCCTGGAAGTCTCTGAAGTTCGGCTTAATCCCTTGAAAGAGGGGAAAAACAATCGATATCCTCAACTAGTGGGCAAGAACTTCTCACTGCTCTCTTGAAATGCTCAGTTGGAATAATAATAATATATTGTCTTTGTGTCAAGCCTTTGATCTCGAACCCAGCACAATCGGTATGCCACTCCTTTTCGCCATCTGTTCATCAGCCTTACTTACTGTGATGTTTCGCTCACGAACATCAAACACGTAAAGTTCAAACAAACCAAAATTGTTAAGCTAACATCGCTAATTTCCTTGCTGCCTACTGCCGAAGGTGGAAATTCCGACCGGTACTAAAGATCTTTGATTTAAGTTCCCAACCGTTCGCGATCAGCGGTAAAAATAATAATTGCCGACTACTCCTACTCCTGGCCAGCAAAGCCAGTCGGGATACTGGTTGATTCGGTTGATGATTCAACCGGTTACGAACGTTCACTCCTGGTGGGAATGGCGTACCATAGTGCACGTATTTCGATTAGAATTTCTCATTCGTGTTCTGTGTCTCGAGGCGACAACATCGTACAGGTATGGGTGGTGTTTGCTAACACTTGTGATAGTTGGATAGTGCCTTAATAGTAATTCGACTGCATTTATAGGGAGTTTCATGCATCTTTGAACTTTGTGCTTGAAGAACCTTTAGCTATAACCTCCTTTCCAGATACCTTCTTTTGCTCTCGGAACTCTAAATATACTGAAGAATAAGGTTATCTCAGATGTCTAGTGTACAAGTGATGCCTAATGCGTAAAGATTAACGTAACAGAAAGTTAAGACAAGACTAGTGCTCAGTTACGGTAAGGTTTGGCTTTTGATTGGTCCGGCTAAGAATGCACCAATCGAATGCTCATGCGCATCACAATCATCCTCACTGCTACGATCGCCAACGATCGCTGCTGCAGCAGCACAACCAACAGTATCAGCTGCATCGAGTATCCACCAATCGTGAGTGGGCAGGACTGCCCGGCAGACTGTCCTACTACAGCGAGAACGAGCTGGCGGACCATCGGCCCAGCGTCGCCCCCACGAGCCGTCACCCGCGCAGTCGGGCCGGATCGGCCGGTCCGGTTGGGACCGGAGCACACGGAAGTGGGGGCACCACAGATGGTCCCGCTACTGCAACGGGCGGAACGAGCCATGGCGGAGCTCGGCTACTCAACTGGATGCGCAATGCACCGGGGCTGCGCAAACTCCGTCTACGTCGCTGGAATTCCACCGGGTCGTGGGTTAATATCGTTCGGTTTTTTGTTGTTGTTTTCTTTCACAGACATCCTACCGGTTGCCCACAAAGAATGCCACTGCTAGTATCTGATGTATCTTCCGCTTCTTTTTTTTCCCGTTTCATCCTCCCAACAGAGCCCGGAACCGTGCGGCACGATTGATCTGACGAACTTCCACGTCACCGAAGGGAACTACACGAAGCGCAAGAACGTGTTCAAGCTGGCGACTACCGTTGGTTCGTACTGTCCGCTGGAGGCGGCTGCCGTCGCCGGGTTCGGCCATGCGGAGGTTCACCGCACACAGTCCGCATCCGGGTTGGCTAATGTTGGCGGTGCCGGCAGCACTTGCGGCTCATCCATTCGCAGCGCATCCACAGTCGGATTGCCCGGGTCGGAGCGTGAACTACTGCTGCAGGCTGACAGTCACAGTGACATGCAGCAGTGGATGGAGTCGTTGCGGCTTGTTTGCGGTGGTGGCAGCACCAGCCAGCTGCATAGTCCGGTAAGTACCTCCGAGGGTCACAAATGTGCGAATATATTACTGGATATTAGGGACTCCTTAGATACATCAGGGAAGATCTCCTTTTGCTGTTGATTATCACAGCTTAAGAATTGCTGGCCTTCAATAACTGGCTTTTCTTAGTGTTTATGTACAAGGTGCTACCTATATTAGATTTGGTTTTGGAGCCGTCTCTACTACTGCCTAGACAACCAGCTAGGGTAGGTCAGGTATATAGCAATATGAACGATCCAAACCGGAACTTGTATTAGATTTCATATCTGATGGTCAGAATTCGAATTCTCGTAAGATAACTGCCCCCTGACGAGAGTTCCCCGCAGTAGTCAGGAAAGAAGATAGCACCACCTTCAGGTAAACCCCTACTACTGCCTGCCTTAGTGTTGGTACTGCGAATTCAACTGTCACACTTGGGTGTAGAGAGCGAGGTTACAGGTGTGAAGCCTCTTATCGATACTGTCGTCGGTTTGCGAGCCTTCTTCACATACACGCGAACGATAAGCGCCGCCACCGATAAGCGCAAGTGGTAGGCGCGTGCAACCAAACATACTCTCGATGGTCAGTTTGGTGCTCTTTTTCCCTCCCTGCGCGTACGCTGTAGCGTAGTTTAGCATGTCCAGTGTGTGTCGATGGACCTCATCCTAACAGCTCCGATCGTTCGGCAGTACTTCCCCAGTGCTTCGCCCTGGGATGTGGCATTCGCGTATGTCGATGTCCAGCGGCACATGGCGCGGCTGGTGCTATTGGCCGCCTGGCGAACAAGAGTGCGCAACCCGGAACTAGCTCTCTCCCACCCGAACCCACTAACGCGGTAGGTTGTGTTTTCTCTCCCCAGGATTATCTGAGCGGACGTGGAGGCCAGCAGGCGGAACCGCAACGTATTGCAGCACAAACAAGCGTGCAGGTGCATGCGGGTAGTGTTGGCGGTGGTGGTAACAGTGGCGACGACTACTCCCCGGTGCTGCCGGCGAAATCCCACCGGAAGTATGCGCTCGGTTCTCGCTCACCGTCCGGTCAGTCGCCGGTCACGAAAAGCCGGAAGACACCGCAAACCGGATGCAGCTCGCCGACCGGCAGCGCAGACCAACCGATCGTGTCCATCTCGGCGACCACCAATCAACCGACCGCTCCGTACCATCAACCGCATCATCAACCACACCATCTGACGCTGCAGCAGCAGCAGCAGCAACAGTTTGCCGGTACGAAGGATACCTCCGATCGGGAGAGCGGTTCGCCAAAGTCGAAAACCTGGAAGGGTATTGTGGCGCGTCAGTTTCGCAAGATGCAGGGCCAACCGCCCGGTTCACCGGGTGCCTCCGCTACGGGCGGATCCGACCTGATGGCGCTGCCAGACGGGGCCTCGATTAATGTGCCACTGCAACAGTGCCCGGTGTCGGAGGAAAACCCGTACGTGCCGCTCGTGCTGGCCAAGTGCACCGGCATCGTGGAATCGAAGGGCCTGGGCGTGGTCGGCATCTATCGCATCCCGGGCAATACCGCCGCCATTACGCAGCTCACCGAAACGATCAACCGTGGGCTGGATGAGGCCGCCCTGCGCGACCCACGCTGGGAGGATGTGAATGTCGTCTCCTCGCTGCTGAAATCGTTCATCCGCAACCTGCCGGAACCGCTGCTACCGAACGAACTGTACGGTGGGTTCATTGCCGCGGACAAGATGACCGGCCAGCACCGGCTGCTCGAGCTGCGCCAGCTGCTACGACGCGTGCCGCCGATGAACTACGAAACGCTGAAGCATCTCATGCGCCATCTGCATCGCGTCAGCACGCACAACGAGGTGAACCTGATGGATCCCCGTAACCTGGCCATCGTTTTCGGCCCATCCGTTGTCCGTTCCGCGAACGAATCGCTCGAAACGGCCGTCAAGGATATGCGCCACCAGTGCCAGATCGTCGAAGTGCTTATCAACTACGTAAGCGAAGTTCGCAGCAGGGCGGCGCTCGGTGCATTCTTGTATTAAACACAAACTTTTTTGTTTATTGTAGTATCAATACTTCTTCGAGGACGGACTGCTGCCGGCTGTGGACGAGAGCAAGAACGGCACCGGCACCGTCGTCGACACCGGCCTGGACGTACCATCGGCCTCACTGCTTCTGGACAACGTTGCCAAAATCGAGCGTAAGTGTCAGAAGGCGACAGGAGAAATCGGTGGCTTCCGCCGCGCTGCTAAGAAGGGTACATGGTGGGATCGCATACGGAAATTCCGCAATCGAAATCATCAGTAAAGCCACAACATCCACATACACAAAAAAAAACGACAACGACATGCAGTGTCTTACATTACAGTTGCATCATGTTCCATCAAGAAGCAAACTAGTTGTAATTTCAGATTACTTGCATGTGGTTCCTATGAATCTTGCTGCCATACCCACTTTCACGAAGTGGTTCTGGAGATCAACACTTTCATTTCTGCAAGCCCACAGACGTGAAGCTACGTCAGAAACAGAAAAAGTTTAGAATTAGCGCTCTCTATTAAATGTGTCATAATTGTGTCTTAAGAGGAAAACATTGTGTTGCATATACATGAAAAGTATACTACAATCATTCATGAAAAGCAATCATTCAAAACGTATGGAAGTTAGGTGGTACAAATGTCCATAAGCGCGACAATGCGGCCTACCGTAATCACATGCATGCACAGCGAACACAAAAAAAAGAATGTATTACACTTTACGAAACTACTGCTAGAGTTGTTTGTTGAAATTCATCATCAAATTCAATGAATGTTTAAAAGGTTTTGAGATATTCGCTAAGCTGAAATGAGTAAACACAAGCACAAGCAATCATGTGCGCAAAACGTGTAGTTACGGGGGTTTTTACTACTACCAGTGCACTAGAACAACACGAACGGTCCGATAAAACGAATCTCTGTTCTATTTTATTATTTTCGGCCGTTTTTTATCTGGCCGTAACGATTTCCTTTTACCACGTAGCCGGATAGTCATTCCGGAATGGATATTTTGTTTTCGGTCCTGCCGTGTGGAACAACACAACTCGCTTGCTCGAATTTTTGTAACTTGTAATATTTTTACGAATGTGCTGTTGCACTCCGTGAAATTTCGTGAGCCATATTCGAGCACTCTTTGCTATAAGCTTTGTGTTGTCCACCAAAATGGACCAATTTGCTCTACTCTGCTCCTCCTCATGCTCATGCTTTCTGTGATTGGCCATCTCTGCTCGAATAGACCCACACACGCATAAACATGATTTTCTGAGGGTGAAAAATCGAGCAGGCTGATTAATTGAATGCTTTCATATGAAAAAGCTTCAATGTTAAAAGCGTAAAGAGCGTGCTCAACCAGCGTAAGTGCATGTGAGAGGCTTCAATGTTGTTGTATAAACAGAAAAGAATCGTTCCGTTTGAATGCAACAGATGGCAACACTAATTGTTAGTAGCTGTTTGTCATGGTGTGCGTCAGGTTTTGACACAAAAGAAACGATCGTCTGATCGTGCCTATTCTGTGCGTGCCAGCAGCACGTTCTTGATCGGAAAATGTATTTATTTATTTATTTTCATTATGATTGTTCGACGATGTATTATCCCGAAAATGTTGATGCAAAAAAGAAGGGGAAAAATTAAAGCTGTAGAAATGTGGCTGGTTACAACATTTACATCTTGCGCCATTTGTCCGGTTCGCTTATCCCACTGTGCATTGTGTTATACCCTCTAGCAGCCATTTTGTGTACAGCTCATTCACACAACTAAACCTTTTTTACGTTTTGCAGCGTTTAAGGAGCAGTCAAAAGAGAGTACATCCGGCTTTGTGGCCAACATTGTACAGGCAGCTAATCGTAAGATTCGCCGTACGGCACAGCGTAAGAGCACCATGTCGTCGACCACTCCCGATACGCTCTCGCTCGACAGCACCACGGTGAGTATGGGGCAAAGCCTCGAACCCCCCCCAGACCGAATTCATTTACACAATATCCTTTGCTTGTTTTTTTTTTGTAGTCGGCGGAATCCAAGGAGCAGTCGTCACGCGTCATCCGGCGCTATCTGGAGCTGGGCCCGAAGGCCGGCACACCGCTGAGTGTGGGGGCGGGTTCGGGCGGCTCGGAGCGCGCCCTGCAGGTCGTGCATGACAGCATCGCGCCGGTTGCGATCCGTGGCCCGCGCTCGGTTGGCAGTGCCGGGCCCGGGTGTGAACCGCCAACTGACGACAGTCTGTTACAGCTGCACCATCATCATCATCATCACCATCACTACTATCACAGCAGCAGCAGCCGGCACCACAGCAGCCAGAGCAATGACGACGCGTCATCAGTATTAAATCGCTCATCCGAGGACGACTCGAACGACAGTGCCTTCGCCGACAACGGTAAGCGCTGGGGTGGATGGACCCCCGGACCGTACCTTCCACGCTGGTCTTAATAGGGTGGGAACGTATAGCACGTTTTGCACACGATTCTTCCCCCCTCCCCTCCCCCCATTTCGTGACGTACCGCCAACACACAACCGTGTTTCCCTGTGTTTTGTCTTGTTACCATGTCCCACGGTTCACTCTTGAAATTCGAAACACATCCTCTATTCCGATGAAGAAAAAAAAACACACACACTCACACCTAAACACTACATGCGTAAGAGGTGAGGTTATGGTGAAGGGTGCGAAGGTGTACGCCAGCCATTCGCCCTAGTTTTGTTCGTTAATGCAAGAGCCAGACACGCACGGAAATACTGCATCAGCACCTACAGCGAACAGCACCGGTCAGCCAGCAATATTCTACCCTCCGGGCAGTCGCTTTACAACACCCTCGAATGGAGGAAGCAAAGTGATGCTACGTGATGCGCGGCATCGAACTGCAGACGCACAGCAGCGCTCTATTTTTCTCACCCCTCTCATCAACTACCACTAGTCACGATGACAGGCACCGTACACGGCCGTATGTTTCCCTAGCCGGTAAACGAACCAAACTGACTCGCGTGCGATGTGCTGCGCTTTGCCATTTTATTTATCTGTTTTTTTGTTTTGTTTGTTTTATTTTCTCTCTCTCTCTCTCTTTCTCTCTCTTTAACTTCCCTTTTCTCTTATTCTTCTATTTGCCTGCCTGTTTGGATGTTTAAACGTTTCTTCTTTATTCTAAACATTCACAATCTCTCCTCTTTTCTTTTTGCCAACCAGCCAGCATGCAGAGTCGTTGCCTTTTTGATTTTACCATGATTTTGTGTTTTTTCGTGCTAAAACCATGCCTAACCATACTACAACATTCGGCTGCGAACGTGCGCAAAGCCGTTTTATGAATGTGTACCAATTCTTCCACTAACTTAGTACTAAGCGTACCAAGTTGCAGGCTGTCAGTGGAGCAGGGCAAACATATTGTGCAGGCTCTTGAAAGATTATTAAGCTATACGCAAAAAAAAAGTATTGAAAATTTTGTAAATAACTATTTGAAATCTTTCGGAGCGTCATCTGTGTGTATTATGAGAGATAAAGTATTTGAGTTGAAGCAAATACAACGTTGAAGATCAGGAAACCATCTCCTTGGGGCATGGGTATTCGTCTGAAACGAAACAATCAAGTTAGATTCAATATACTTAGACGAACCGTAGAATGATCTTGTTAGCCTTGATTGAGCTAGTTTTCTAATTATGCTTTCAATTGTTACTAGAATACCAATACTAGAGATAGTTTACCTACCAATAAGTCACAGTGCTCCTGAGGTTTCGGGACCCTTTAGCCAAAATCTCTCAAAGTAATCCTCCATTAAGAATGCTTTCCATAAAATCAATTTCAATTTGCGTAATTGTCTAATGCTCCTGAGTACCTAAGCCTTTATCACTGAAAGTAAGCCTCCCTGATGGATGATCTCCATGGAATCAATTTCGACTTGCAAAAAAAACAGATTACACTGGGAAAAGAGTCAAGAATTGGTCCCAGAACATTCGCAGCCTTTCTTCAAGAAACCATCCTCTGTTAAGTATAAGACCCAATAGCTAACAGTAACGTTAGACCCCAACTACTTACGCTCATGTGAATGTATTGCAAAAATAATTAAATTGTTTTGCCACCCGAATAACATTGCCCGAAACACTAAACCGCAGGCTGGTAGGGAGAACCCGGCAAACAAGTAATAGAACAAATTCCTCATTAACTCATCACCTCATCACGCAACAGCAAAACAAAAAAGAAATGACTAAGCACCCGTCCCCAAAAAAAACTTTCGCACCCGATATTACCAACTGCTGGAGTGATGTGCTTGTTCGTTTTGATTCCCCTCTGTTTTGTGTGTTGTTTGTTTTGTTTTTCCCTATTGTTTTTTTATTTATTTATTTATTTATATGCTCCATTCCTGACCTAGAGGCGTTGTAGGACGCCAAAAGGTAGGCGTACGTGGACGTTGTGTTTTGTGTTTTTTTAGTTTTGTTATTTTTTGGACATGTTTTCTAATTACACTCTTTCTGTTATCTTTTCACCGTTCCGATACGGGAACTCCAACCCGCAGGTTCCATGTCGTTGAAGACGGTGACGATCGCGCTGGATAATAAGTTGCGCTCGCTGCGCGACTCCTCGATCGATTCCGACCGGGACCAGACGCAGGAGAGTGATGGTGATCTGAGCGGTGGTGGGTACGGCAATGGGCGGCACTCGCTCCATCAGCAGTGGAGTCACATGGGGCGTGCCCCGCGCCCGCTCACGCTGGGTGAGAACATCCCGTACGCGGACGAGTCACCGGAGCGGCCCCTGATACAGGGTCGCTCGAAGCCGCAGCGTTCGCTGACGATCGCGTCGAACAGCAATAACAACAACCAGGAGGATGCTGTGCCGGGAGCGGTTGTAACGCCCGGCAAGCAGCAGCTCAAGAAGGCACTGACGGCTCATTCGCAAAAGTCGATCGATAGCGGCGGTACGGTGAACTCCAGCACGAACAACAGCTGCCTGACGCTTGTGAACGAGACGGACGCAACACTCGACGTTGGTGGTGGGTGTGGTGGTTGTGCGGGGGATGGAACCGGAGAGGAACAGGAAGGTGAGGAGCAGCCGGTAGCTGCCAAGGGTCGCAATGTATCGCTCAGCTCGGACGAAACCGACACCTCGACAACGAGCAATCCGCGCGAGAAGCTAACCGCCGCCACGTATCGCATCGATACGGAGAAGCTGAAGAAGATGAACCGCATCCTGACGCAGCTGGAACGCAAAGCCAACAACCTCGAGCGTAAGTTCAACCTGAACCGTTCGCTCTCGCTGAACTACAAATCGCCCAAGGCGGTGGATTGCTGCTGCACCCATCACGGGCTACCCGTGACGCATTCGTCCCAGGCACCGTTAGCACACTGCTGCCAGCACCAGCAGCAGCAACAGCAACAGCAGCAACAGCAGCAGCACATCAGCAACAACCTCAACAACAACAACAGCGCGAGCTGCCACAACCACAACGGTGGCACGATCGTTAGTTTGCGTTCGCGCCTCTCCCTCACCAAGGACGAAAAGACGGACAAGAACATAAACCGGCGCCGCCAGATACACGACACGCCGGCGACAGCCGCAGCGCCGGGTGGTACCGGTTCGGCACCGGCCGCATCCGGGGGCTGTGCGACCACCACCGGCAATGGCAATGCGAGCGGTAGCAACGACAGCAGCAGCTGCGGTGAACCGGCCGGTCCACAGATCATTCTCACACCGGCCGCACCGGTCGCACCGAATGCGGCCACGCGGCAGCGGCGCCATGTTGGCAGCCGTTCGATCCGGCGGCGCCACACGGTCGGTGGAACGCACGATTACTATTCGAACAAAATGAACGGCCAGCACCATCACCACCATCACCACCATCATCCGCATCATCAGCCGCACCATCACCATCATGTCGGGCCCGGTTGCTGTCCGGTGCCGCAGAACTGAACCGTCACCCACATATATGGCCCCCCCGTGCGTTTTACGTTTCGTCTGCTTTTCTTCCCTTTTATACTATCCTTTCTCGGTGTAGAGCGTAGGTTGTTTTTTTTTGTTTGTTGTTGTGGTTTTGGTGTAGAAGATTTCAGCCAACCTCGATAGAGTTGGAAAGCGAACTGTTAGAGGGTAGGCAGAGTAGGCAAATAGCAACACACAACCAATTTATACAATATCCCCACTTTCATGCTTGTGTTTAAGTGTTTCATCGTGCAATGCGTGTGTGTGTGCAAGTGTGAGTGTGTGTAAGCATTAGTCATGTAAGGGACGAATTTTGAGGTAGTAAGAGACGAGAGGAGTTAGCAGGGAGCAAGGAGAGAGTATAGATAGTAGAACCTCCCAGCCAGCGAAAACACTACTCTTATTTCGAAAACAGTATCGATACGATATGCGTACGCACTACGCATACCAACTTATACAACCGTAGTTCAATATTGTATTTAAGCATGCGCTCCAACCTGGAGCTGCCCAAAACAATGCGGCCCGAGCTCAAACCGACTCGGCCGACCGTAGACAGTACAGACGAATCAGGCTAAGGCAGGCGTACGCATCGGTGGGTTGAAACACCTCGCCCGCCGAGGTACTCTAAGTAGATTAGTTTCAAATATTCAAACATTTGTACACACCGCGCACACACACACAGAGATAAAAAAAACCCCCAAGCGCACGCACACACACCTAACAAAAAGGACACACGTAAGCGGGTACGGTGGTATGAAATCAAAATTGTGATAACTATTGGGTGGGGTGTAAACAGCGAAAAAAAAAACACAGGGCAACGAATGAAGAATTTCGGCTTAGATTAAAAAAAAAGTAATTAATTGTGCCCTTCGGGCATAACGAAACAATGTTTGCTAAGAGCCCTCTGTTATTGTTTTATAATTATTATTATTGCTATTATCTCTTTCGCCACCGTACTGTGTGCCCCCCCTCTGTTGTGTGCGTGTGGGGAGCTGTGTGTGTGTGTGTGTGTGTGTGTGTGTGAATGTGTGCTGTATGTGTGTGTGCACGCAAAATGATATAATGATTAGTTTTTGTTTTCTTTTCTTTGCAAACACTTGTGTCCCGTTTTATTGTGCCCTTTTGCTAACACACCTAATTATCGTGTATCGTGTACCAGCAAAAAGCAAACAAAAAAAAACCGAGATTGTGTGCGTGTGATTAGACGGTTTTTTTTTCTTTTGCGTTATGTATTACATTATCTTCTACCAGCTAATACTTTTGCTACAAACAAACAAACAAGCCTCCCTCCTCCCCCCGATCCATCAATGTGTACGTGTTTGTGTACGTGTGTTCTTTATCATTGTATGTGTTTTGTGTGCGTGTATGTGTGCGCCTGTGTATGGTTAAACCCGTTCATTATTGGAATTTTCTTTGCTGCTCTGCCGGTGCAGCAGTGTTCGTTCACGTTCGGTTTTGTTTTTCTTCTGCTGTGGCAGAAACAAAAATCAGCTGAATGCGAAGCGAAATTATGAAATTAAGATTTCTACGCAACGGATAGGAACGTAATCCGGATGGAACGATAAATAACGCCAGCTCGTTAGCTTCCCAGACAAGAAGAGACCGACCTGTCACCGCCATGTAGGTCGCGTTCTGTGCAACGCGAAGTAGAAATGTTCGCACATCAGATTCGACCACTGGCTGCGTAGCTTAGAAGGGGATGGCAAAGATTCGGGCAAGCTTTATGCCCACCGTACAGGAAGCAGCAAAAACAAAAAGTGTAGCGAACAAAAGTATGAATGATATCAAATTTAGGGGCGTCATCCGTGAGCGGGTCGCCATTTTCGATGCGATTTTCTAGCCGCTTGTTTTTTTCGGCCAATTTAGTGGATGTTAGCCCACGATGGAGGAAGGTTTAAAACATAAGTAAGGAAGAGCGAGCGGAGTTCCAAAAATCGAGGGCGAAGAAAAAAAATGCAAAACTTCAAAAGCAACGGCGTACACACGGCAGGAGAAGTGATATTAATTGCTAATAAAAATTGAATCAATTACATAGGGTGAATGCAATCAGGCAGAAATATATCACAACCGTTTTGGTAAACATTGCAGTAGCAGGTAGAAAATATCATCATTATTTTGATACATTTCCTACGTTTTATTACTTGGTAACACTATATGGAAGTTTACTTTTTGAAAGGGTATTCCTTTATTATTTTTTCTTTTTTTTTTCAAAGACCGGAATGACTAAAGAGACACATCTTGACAGCTACAGGACGTATTAGGTTTTAAATTTATACATATGACGACAATGAAACGAGAGTAACATCGGACAAGACGTATAGGACAAGGCAATTGGCAGATCTGTATGGTCAGATCTTCCAGAGTCGAAGGCTCTTTGACGATCTTTCTCTCCAATTTTTTTGTAGGGAGCCCCAACGCTCTATTCGCAGTTTTTTTCACGACTGTCTAAAGGTTCTACGCTACTGGAGAGTTTGGCTTCGTACTAATGGCCAGATAAATGGTATGTAATTTAGTTCGTTTAGTGAAGTACTTTTAGGTTACAGGTGATGATTCGAACCTGTCGGAGATTGGAAGCAGTCATGCATGGAGGAATGCAACCCTGGACCGAGTTTCCTGGAACCTGGTCATGTCACCACGGCGTGCTCAAATAAATATAACAACAACGTTTGAAAGTTATAGTTTGATAATAGGTATAGTTATACCTAGAAGAGCAGCCCAGTATGCTAAAGATTGTAACCCATTCTCAACATCTCTATAAAAATTTAAAAACTAAACATAAAAAAAAACAAATTAAATAAGACCACACATACATCGTTTTTGTTTGTTTTTTTTTTTGTATGTTTGCAGTTTTTCAAATTTTGGGGAGATAGAATCAGGAAGGAAAGGGGTCAGAGAAGGGATGAAATTCCATTTTTTTTTGTTTTAGTTAAAAGTACAGAGATTATAGGATTTTTTTTTGTTTGTTTATACGTTACCACACAGAACAATCTATTGCTCTGTATATTTGTTTAAAGATCTCACTTTTTTCATTCATTCATTGCTATCCTTTAATCACTGTTTGTTTCCTTATACTTGTCTGTTACCATGTTTCAAGTATGTATGTTTTTGTTATTTTTGTTTTGTTTCGTTTCTTTAACTTTGTTTTCATCTCTTCACCCAATTCGGGTTTTGCTCCTATCGCTAATCCCCTCTATCATATAATTATCTTGATTGATTTTTGTTTTGTTGTTTTTCCCTTCTGTTTTTTTTTTGGGTTCAATTTTGGAACCAGATTGCACACTGTCCCATTTTGCGAACATCAAATCAATTCTACTCCCAGTTTTCCAATGTACTCGTGTACCAGGGGACCGGGGGATAGGGTACGGTGAAGGAAGGGAGCTAAAAAGACAGCGGAAGAGGGGGACATTTCTAATTGCGTGAGCGTTTGTTAGTTGTTCTGGTGACATGTGTTAGTGTATTGTGTTCGTATGTGTGTGTGTGTGTGTGTGTGTGTGTGTGTGTGTGTGTGTGAGGTTTTTTTACTCATTTATTCTCACGTTTTTTTAATCCCTTCGCCCCTTTTTCCTCCTAAAACTCGCTACTTTGTTGTTTTGTTTTTGCTGTGTTTTTTGTTATTTTACGGTTTCTCTAACTCTTCTTACCTTACTACCACGCTTTATCTTTTACGGATTTGACTTTTCTTTCGCTTTGTTTTCATTTTTTTTTCTGTTATATATTCTTATTGCTCAAATTGCTCAATAATTCCTTCCTCCATTAAAGCATCCTTTATTCCACTATTGTTTTTTTTCCTTCCCTTTGCGCATGTGTCCGTGTGTATCTTGTGGGATTGTATATATGTGTGTATGTGTATGTTTTTTTATGGATGTGATGTTCATCATAATACCACACTTAGCATCTTAATGGTATGGTTCAGAGTTTGCGTTAACTATTCGCTGAGTATTCATATATGAATAAGAATACATTATGCTCACCGCTTTTTCCCACTACTGCTTCCCTCCATTTTGTTTTGTTTTTTTTTGTGTATCTTGTGCGACATTTGGTCCAGGCGTTTTGGTTTATTTTCGTCTGCCTAAAAATTTCTAAAACATCTGCTGAGTTGTTTATGTCACCGCATGCCTCCTAAACGCCTCCAAACCAATCATATGTCCCCTGCTTCACACACACACACACTTCATCTTTTGTGTGTTTTTTTTACTTTTACTTTTTCTACTTTGAGATGTTTTTTTTTCCTCTCTCTCTTTCTTCCTCTCTTTATACTTACTGTACGTTTTGTCTTCTAATTTAAAGTTATTAGTAGTTTTTTTTTGGTTTTATTTTATTTTGTGTGTGTGTGTGTGTTTAGATACACATACTAAAATTTGATTATCCAATCTGGTCGCATGTTCGCTCACTGTTCTCTCATTCGGTTTCGCACCCCAACCACTCTAAAGAAGGAAGTGTTGCATTAGGGGAACAGTAGCTTGGGAAAATAGGGATGGGTTATTCAAGGGTGGGGAGGAGGGGGTGGGTGGTTGCGGAGCACAAGGGTGAAGAAACCTTTATAAACAATTCTTTAAATGCGTCGTTCCACCTTTCCATCCTAACGGTTAGCTCCAATTGGCTAAACCTCACTACCGTGCCGGATGTACCGAAACAGATGGAGGCGCCTAATCTTTTACACACTTGTAATGTTTTTTTTTGTTTTTACTTCCTTTTATCTCTTTTTTCTATACCTCAAATGTGTTGTTCAACTGTATTATAAGAAATGCTATTATCCCAACTAGAAACATGTTTATTTTGATTGTTTGTTTGTTTTTTTTCGTTTGTTGTAAAAATTCTTTTCCTCACACTACTAGGGAAAGGAATACAAAGCTAGTTGTGTCTGTGTGTGTGTATGTGTTGTAGTTGTTCATTGTTGTCCTATACCTCTTATTTAATTAATGAATGTGTATGTGTGTGTGAGTGGGTGTTATGTTTGTGTGTGTTTAATGCGGATTGAAGCCCGCCATTCATCCATTGATGATGCGCTGTCATCGAGCAAACAGTGTTGCAGTGTTGCGCCCTACACACATAGGTGCACGGTTTCCTATCACTTGACAGAAGATGAAGTAAAAGAAGGATATTGTGGGGGAGAAGGGAAGGGAGGGAACAGGAGGAGAGTGAAACATTTTTCTAAAGGATGCGTTTTTATTTCTTGTCTCCTTTTGCATCAGCTTCTATTTTAAAAGGACTTTAACATTGACTACAAATAGTTTCTGCTACGGCTGCGGCCAAAAACAAAAAACCCCTATTGCTGTGCGATTATAACAGTTACAAAAACCCGAAACATTCTGGCTTAAACGTATTGTCAGCCATCAAAACACACCGTAACGCTCGTGCGATACTACTCCGAAACCTCCCATTACTCTTACTCGTCGCTTTACCTTCGCCTGTCCGGTCACAATTTCTACTGTTCTACGCGATGTAGCGCTAAATATCAAGTGCGAGATCTAGATCTGGCACTCAGAGCGAGTTGTTGGAGTGGTTCCAAATGCTACTGTACCTACACGCCGATTTATCTGGTCTTGGAGAGATGAAAAATTTAAGAACAGATAAAAATGAGTGATACTGAGCGAGAAGTAAAAGGAGAGATAGAAGGTAAGAGGGAAAGAGAGAGAGAGAGAGAGAGAGAGAGAGAGAGAGAGAGGTACTGGATAGTATCGCAGGAAGTAGTGTCTGAAGATACACACTAGAGAGAGAAAGAATATTAACTTCTTACTTCACTATTGGCAGTACATATCTTTCGTCATTTTCCTTTAGACTTCTTTACTGTGTGTGTGTGTTTGTTTGTGTGTATATGTGTACGACAGAGTATAACAGAGATTAGTGTTCTACACCGATGTGTGTATATGTGTTTGTGGGGGTTTGTTTTTTTGTTTACTCCCCATCCACAACTCACATCATTTAGGTTCCGTGACCATCCCATTCAATTGCTATTCTACATGGCCCAAAGAGATAAGTCCCACCCAGACCACACGTTCCAAACAAACTTCCAATGTTTGCTCCAGCAGGCGAGCAGGTATTCGTAACGAGGTCTACTATTAGTGACTGCCGAGCGCTAAAGGATAACTAACCAGCACAAAGACCGTATCCAATCACTGCTTAATTTGCTGCAAAACGTCCGCTGTGGCAGACACATACGAGGACGACCGAGAGTCGCATCTGGCGAATGGTGTCAAATACTAAATGTCAAAGTTGACAGCACAGTGTCTAGGCTCGTCACGAGCTCAGTAAGGTACGGTACGGTGCAACCTCGGAAAAACTTCCCAAAACTCTGCAGACTAGCGTTGTCAGCCATCCTTCAGGTCAAGAACCTCCATGGTGACTTTGCTCCAATTCTAAGGCAGTAAGAGATTCTTTGGAGTACCATTACTGGGGCATCTATTCACCTCCAGCTACCTCTGTTGCAACTTCGGGTGAGAGAAAGAGAGAGAGAACACATCGTCTTGAGCGCCAGGGCTAAGAGGTGACTCAACACACAAACGCACACCACGGTTCAAGGTTCGCTTGAACGAGGAAGGCACTGCTAGA